>NW_027182214.1:38690356-39030356 GCF_029961685.1 Aristolochia californica
TTATCATGGTAGATGTCTCTAAAGGAGAAAAAAAGTGATTTCAAAGTAGAATAGATGAAGCAGAAACTAGTCTAAAAACTCATAGCTATGAGTTCTGAAAATCTAGCTTTGATACAATGTTGGTTTTTAGGAATCAAAGGATTATGCCATGGGAGAAAAAGAGAGCGAAGGCATATTAGGGAAAAAACAAGAGGAAGAATGAGGTTATGAAATTTTTTCCTAACCCTCCCCTCGAAGCTCTATTTATAGATGAATTAAACTATAATATTACAATTATGCCCTTCACCCTTGAAAAGTGAAGAAGAGACAAAAAAAAAAACTAATTACATCAGTATCATCTTTATGAGATGACTTCTTTTTTACCATCATGCCACCTCTCTTGTACTTGTGGGCCTTCTCCATACTCTTGAGGGCTTGAGCCCATCTTCTGACATAAATAAACTTTCACAATAACATAAAAGACATGAAAAAGTTTATACCCTTACTCGAACATATGCTTCTCTTTGAGAGATTTCTAGCTTCCCCCTCCTTTGTAGCACATTGTAGAATGATCAATGAGTTTGTACTATTATGCATGCAAGGATGATTGAAAGAGATGAATGTTTTTCAAGGTGGGATCACTCTCTTTCTCTCTATATCACTTTTGAAAGGGAATTTGCAAGATAAAGCTTTTTGTCTTGAATATATGCCAATAAATGCTCGTGTCTCCTTTACTCATGGTTTGGTGGGGTATTTATAGATTCCCCAACTCAAACTAGCCATTATTTTCCCGTTGGAAAAAAATCAAACCGTTGATTGATCAATCATAGGTGTGGGTCTATGGACCTTATCCTTGGTCTGTGGGCCTTGATCCCATCTTCCACCTCTCTTGGATGTGTGGACCTTCCTTGGTCTTATGGGCTTGAGCCCATCTTTTGTTGGAAGATGGACCCATGCCCACACGACCAAGGAAGTTCCACATATCTAAGAGTATTGGAAGATAGGCCCATGCCCATAAGATATGGATCCACAGAAGATGGGCTCAAGCCCACATGAACAAGGAAGGACCACTTACCTAAGAATATTGGAAAATGGGCCCGATCCCACAAGGTATACACCCAAAGAAGAGTTTCAGTTTAAAGGTGTTTTAGTTATGTTAATCTTCTATTTAGTTTGGGTTATTTAATTATGGTAGGACTTATCATTAAGTGTTAGAGTTTGGGTAATTGACTCTTGGGTGTTAGATTCAGGGGTTTTTTTTCACACCACTACACATCGTGAGATCATGGGAAGGTGTATCTTGCTGATGGAGAACCTTCGGATATCATCGGTATTGGTAATGTCAGTTTGAGGATGTCAAACGTGACAATGTGGAAATTTTACAAGGTGAGACATGTACCAAAACTGATGCGGAATCATTTTTCAGTAGGGCAACTTGATGATGAAGGTCATAATATGACTTTTAATGGTGTTGCCTGGAAAATCACAAAGGGATCCATGGTTGCTGCATGAGAAGTTAAAATTGGAGCTCTTTACATCACTTCCAATTGCAGAGACACAGTTGCAATTGCTAATGTTGTTACTGATTCTGACTTGTGGCATTATAGGCTCGGTCACATGAGTGAGAAGGGAATGAAAGTGCTTCAATCCAAAGAGAAGCTACCAGGGTTGAAAACTATAAATAACTGTTTGTGTGAAGGCTATATTTTCGGAAAACAGAAAAAGGTTAGCTTTTCTAAGGCTAGAAAGGAGCATAAACAAAATTGGAGTTAGTTTACACAGATGTGTGCGGGCCTTCAACTGTTATTTCCCTTGGTGGTTCTAACTACTATGTGATATTTATTGATGTTGCAAGCAAAAATGTATGGGTTTATTTATTGAAAAAGAAATTTGATGTCTTTGATACCTTCAAAAGATGGAGAACAATGGTTGAGAATGAGACAAATTTGAAGGTGAAGTGCTTGTAGTCAAATAATGGGGGAGAATACATGGATGATGATTTCAAGCGGTACTGTGTCGATAATGGAATCAAGAAGAAGAAGACCATTCCTAGAAAACCTCAACAAAATGGTGTGGCTGAGAGGATGAACAAAAATTTGAATGAGCTTGCTAAGAGCATGAGATTACATCCGGGATTGCCAAAGATGTTCTGGTCTGAGGCTATTAGCACTGTAGCCTATTTTATCAACAGAGGTCCTTCAACACCATTGGATTGCAAAATACTAGAAGAGGTTTGGAGTGGCAAAGAGGTATACCTTTCTTTCTTGAAAGTGTTTGGTTGTGTTTCTTATATTCACATTGATTTTTCTGCTAGAAGTAAACTTGATGCCAAATCTAAATTATGTTTCTTTATTGGCTATGGTGGTAACGAGTTTGGTTATTGCTTTTGGGATTACCAAATTCGTAAGGTTATTAGGAGCAAGGACATGATCTTCAATGAAGGTGCCTTGTATAAAGATATGTTGAGAACAAAGTCAAAGACCACAAGTGATGAAGCCAATAAGTCTAAAGTGATTCAGTTGAGAGATCTTCCAACTATTGAGATGGAGAATATTGCTAAAAAAGACGAGAAAAACATACCCCTAGAAGTAAATCAAAACGTTCCTGTGACTGAACTCAGGAGATTTGCCAGAACTAGCAAACAAGCATAGAGGTACTCCCCTGCACATAATTATATTTTGTTGACTGATATAGGTGAACCAAAGAGTTATGAGGAGGTCATGCAAGTTGATGAATCAACCAAATGGGAGTTAGCCATGCGGGATGAGATGGATTCATTGTTATCCAATCAGATATGGCAGTTGACCAAGGTCCCAAAAGGAAAGAAGGCCTTGCAGAATAAGTGGGTGTACTGAATATAAGACAAACATGATGACAACAAGTGGTACAAGGCAAGACTGGTGGTAAAGGGCTTTCAATAAAAAGAAGGCATTGACTACAACGAGATTTTCTTTCCAGTAGTGAAATTGACTACTATTAGAACAATGCTTTGACTAGTGGCAAATGAAGACTTGCATTTAGATCAGTTGGATGTTGGGCGGGTAAAAATGTCAAATAAGGGGGTAAATAGTAATCACCGAAAGATAATATTATGGGGCCACCAAGTGCTTTCTTCTTCATCAGAATAACCATTGCTGACAACAATCAGCAATTGAGAAGTCCTTCCATAATAATGTCTCAATCAGAGAGACACAATAGCAACAACTGAAATGGGCCTGGGCCCAAATAACACGTACCAAATAGGCAGTTAAATAGTAGCAGATAACCAATAGGTAGTAAAAGTCCTTAAGAACAATAAGGATACATAAGATAATCAGCAGCATGCCCATCCTTGAATAAGGAAGCTATGTACCAAGTAATAAGTTGAGGATAATCCAAAGTAATAAACTAGGGTAATAATCAAGTGGGATTCAAGCCGGTAGCAGATAGCAGATAGTAGCTTTGATAGTGAGTGCATGAACCAAGCCGAGTAATAGACTACCAATAATAAGTTGAACCAATTGTTGTTTGATAATCAATAAATAAAATAATTTCCAATGTGTGCATCCTTCAGACTTCTCTTTCTATTCTCCCCCTTAAGTTAGGAGATAATGTCAATGATCCCAACTTGAAGTCAACAAATGTTTTGGAAGCTCAAGTGCTAATCCACCTCTTGTATGATCAAGTAAAAGAAGGCTAATATCAACAACTTCACTAGCTCAAATATTGTAAACCAAGTAAATCAAGTCAAGCCAAATATTTCTATCTTTTCTTGCCTCACTTTTTTAGGCAAGGATACCTAATCAAATTCTTTGTAATATTTCAAAATACCAACAAAAATTCACAAAATTTGTGGCTGGAAAAATCTTATAAATAAGGTAATTTCCTCCTTCAATCGATGCCAACTTAACCATCAAAGAAGACACCTTTTCTTGCCTTCTTTTTTCATGAAATCTTCAGGCAAGGCAATCTTTGACAAATAAATCATGGAAAGTTTATGAAAATAAGATGATCTTCTAAAGATTCTTTCTAGTTATTGTTAGTTAATAAAAAGAAACTTTCCAAGGGTAGATTATGAGATACTTTCATAATATTTTTGATTAATAATAGCAACTCAAAAAAAGTTAAGCAAAAAATTTGGCTTAAATCTGGATCTTCGCATGCAACAGTAAACCTACATGACCTTTGATTCTTCCAATGCGAATATCTCCTTAAATATTGATCGGATTGACATGAAATTTTCTCCTTTTGAAACTAGACTTAAATAAATTTCAATGAAGTATAACTTCACTTCATAAAATATACTTCTTTTTCGATAAATAATATGATAGAATTCAAACTCTGTAATCTAGCCAAACTGTGTACTCTCTCTTTTTTAGCCAGCATGACCATTGACTCTTCCGAGATTGATATCTCTATCTAAAAAACTTAGAATGAGAATTGGTTGAATAGGTAAGCAAATAGACTTACATATATTTATTTTTATACATAAGTCTCCATATAAAGTCTCATTTTTATGGCATCAAATGGCTTGAAATTGGAAGCTTTCTGTTGTTGCACAAAACGTTTTTTCTCCTTGACCTTTGCTACTTCAGATATCGATTTCTCTTCCTAGAAAAATTTGATCTTAACGATTATTTTTGAGTTAGAAACTAGATTCAAATATATTACCTATGATATGATTTTATATATGGAACATACGGTAAGAGAGTTAAAAATATAATGAAAAACATGAATTGGGCAAGAATAAAGGAAAAATGAGAAACTCCTCTTGTTTCTTTTCTTTTTCTTCTTCCTCTTCTTCTTCCTCCTCTTCTTCTCCATATTCTTCTCCTTTTCTATCTTATATCTTTCCCCGCTCTGACACCATGTTAAAAGTTAGGATTCCATGATATATAATCATAGTAGAAGAGGATTAAGGGGTGAGTTGAAGAAGAAGAGTTGTTGAAAGAAGGTTTTAGGAGGAGATGAGGAAGAGTGACAAATTTGGAGAAAAAAGGAGGAAGACTAGGGTAACGGATATTTCCAAACCCTCCCCCTTAAGTTGTATTTATAGATATCAAAAGTACTAATATTATAAGAATACCCTTCACCCTAGTAAGTCTGAATAAGAGACATAAATCATAAACTAATTACACCACTGCCATCTTTATGAGATGATTTTTTATTTACCATCATGCTACCACTTTGTGGGTCTGTGGGCCCTTCTCCTTGGTCAGTGGGCTAGAGACCATCTTCTACACACTTGGACATGTGGGCTTGGGCCACATTAAGTATCGGGTAGTTTATTTATCTTTTTATATTAGTAGTACTAATTTTTATGTAAATGTGTGTGATTCATATTCTTTTGTTATTTCCTAATTGTGGAGAAGATCAAAGATTACCTTTGAAGATGTTTAGAAACATAAAATCTAACACATAAGTGGGTTGAAGTCATTCCTCCATGCATGCCATGAAATGGTATGTATAATAATTGTTATCATTTTTATTTTTTATTTAAAAAATTTAGGGACCAAACTTAATTTTATGTTACATTTGTATGATGAGGTCAACAAAGTCAATTTCTTCAAGAACGTCCGTTCTAGATAAGCTAGTGGATGGGCAACTTAGGCTAATAAAGTTACAATGTCGCATTTCATATTTTCATATTTTATTTTTAAAAAATAAAATTAGATAATTTATTAATTACTAAGTAAAACTTTAATAGAAACAGATGAACTGTTTAGTCTAGAGGGTCGGGCTATAAGTGTAGAGCCAATTATTATACCATGTACAATCAAGTGATGGTCTTCAAGTTGGCTATGAGTAGGGGATGGGTCTTAAGTGCATGCCCCTTCATATGAATCAAAGTTTAGGTATCACCAATGCCCCTAGATAGCTGACTTGGGGAAGATGGATAAGAAACTTGCACAAACGAGGGAGGTAGTCATACAACAATAACAACAGTTAACAAAGTAGACACAACAGTTTGTAGAGCAGCAAATTGCTATGAGTGGGCTTTAATCTCAAATAGCTCATACGACGGGCTTGTTGATTTCTCGTAGCATCATGCCTTTTGGTGATTTTAATGGATTGTCTTCATAGTACTTACACAACTCTAGTTTCTTCAATCTTAGTCTTTCATTATATCACACAACTTTTTGTATATTTAATATTATTTTTGTATGTAATTTTATTTTTTTATATTATTTTTGTATACATTGTTGTATACACAGCTATATAAATAAAATTTTGAATTCATTTTTGTCTAATTTGTAATATTTATTTTATTAACTATTTCAAAAAAAAATTTAATTTGAAAAATAATCATCAATGAAAAATTCACTAATTTTTTCTAAATAAAAAAATAAAATACTTATGAGTGAAGACTTCAGTGAAAAAGGTATTTTAAATTATTAAAATTTTATTTTAATATATATAAAATTGAAAACTATTATAGTCAAATATTTATGAAACTGAATATTTTTAACTATTTAATAAATACTTTTTAATATTTATTAAAAATAAAAAAATTTGGAAAACTTTTTGTCAAAAATATTTGAAGAAAATAAAAATATTTTTTGAAAAATTTTTTGCCAAAAATATTAGACGGAAAATAGAAACATATTTTGGATATAAATTTCTCCAACAAATATTTATTTCTTGGCAGTGAAATTAGTCTTTCGCAATAATTATCTATTGTTGGCAGGTTATTATCGACAAATTTTATTGAAAAAATCACCAAGAATAATTTTAGCGGTGAAAATGATACCTTTTCTCAGTAATTTTTTGGTAAAAAAACTGATTCTTTTGTAACGTCATATCACTAACCCTAAAGTCCGAAAGTATTAAACAACAAACGAAACATATCATCCATAGGTTTGACTATCTGAACCAAACTCATTTCTCTTTCTCAAGCTCACCGTCCACCAAAATGACATTCAACGAGACCCAGGCCAAATCATAGGTGATTTTCCTGATGCAACCAACCCTAGCTTGTATAACTACAAGTGGGTTCGTCACTATAATGCCCATTCTGTCATTTGAAGCATTCGAGAATGATCAACTTGCGCTACATGGCCGATAATGATGAACTCTAACAGTGTTAGGCACTGCGAAAGCTTGTTTATACTGATTGCGAAATGGGCAAGTAAGCACTCTTTCACAAATGGTGGGACTATCATACTCTCTACTTTTCTTTCAGAAAGACACTTTTGCAATATCTTATCTTCAACTTTAGGCTTGTTAAATGTTTCAGAGCCACCTTGCTTGACGTCAAACAGGGCTGAAGTGACAGTGAATGCTGCAATATCGAATAGGAACTTTGGGCAATGAAGCAGAAAGAGAAAAAGTCGACTTGTAATAACAGGCCTTTGCTTTCTGTGATTCGAGCACCTGCACTTGCTTTCATCTTCATGCTTTTCCTATAGACAAGTTCATTCAAAGCAGTGAAGGAATCCACCCCCTCTGGCCCAGTTAGGCGGTGCTCTTTTACTCTGTCTCTTGTTCATCAGCTTGTTGAAACTGAACCACTTAGAAAAGAAGAATACGAAAAAAGCAGAGTTTCAAGATTCAGGAACTTCCATCTGTTCATTTCAATCTTCCTAGATTTTGATAGATGATCCTTGAGATATTACATCAATTATGTTCCTTGTAAAATGACTTGCACTATCTTATTTTGGAGCCCTTTAAGACTGATCTTTTTGATGTTCATACTTGATACTGGTGGGTTATGATCTCATACATCTTTACTTTAAAAGTTCTTTGCTTTCTTGTTTTGATTTCTCATACAAAACGACATTTTCTCCTGTATATTTAACACATCTATAAATTTTCAAGTACCATTTGAAACACAATATTTCATATTAAAACTGTGGATTATTGATCTATTAGCTGATGCAGGCTGTACTAATATTTATAGGCATGTAGTTTGTCATCCACTGAAAAAACAAAGTCAAGCAATAAAAATATATTCCATCACGTGAAAAATGAAAAAGACTTCGGAGTTTTGAGATTTCCAAGTTTCTACGACTAATTTTGATCCTATGAAGACGAAGAAAATCATCTTTTTTTTGTTTTTTTTTTCTGAGAATCTCTGAGAAAAAGAGATCCTCAACCATCCACGAGACTAGCATCTATCTGAAAGGAATAAAAAGGTGATCATTCACTAGAGAGAAATAGAAACCCTTGTGCCTCATAAATAGAGGCCTATATTCATCTAAAGAATCAAAGCTACTTACATCGTACGAGAGACTTATTTGCAGTACCACCAATACCATCAAAGCCTTTGTTACTTGATTATCCTTTTATCTTATCCATGGGTTTAGAAGAAGAGAGGAAAAGGGGTTGAAAATTCCAACCTTTAGTTTCCCACAATGAATACAGCATATATCCTTGCATGATCACCATTGCTCATTCAAGTCAAATGGAGGTAAGTGGTTAATAATGCAAAGAAACAGTGTTACTATTATATTAGAGAAAGGTTGAATGGTTAGGCTACTTTGTTGACTAGTTATATAGTGGTTGATTATTTTGATGAAGAGGGGCTTCACCACCATGGAATGTCTTGAGTTCTGAACCCACTCTCACCGCTACGGACAAAAGTCGATTCATTTTGACTCTATAGGTACTATAGGCACAAAACATTACACGAAAAAACACATGAAACAAGAACAATTAGGTATCCTCATTTAATCAACTCTCCAATATTTAATTAGGTCACACTTTAATATGTCTAATGTCTTTTGAAAATGATTAGATGCCGACATCGATGTGGTAATCTGGCCATGTTTATTTGCCTAATGTCTTCCACTTCCGATCCATTAGGAAAGCAAGATTTTGAGAGGGTTGAATTTCCAAGCACTGAGCACTGGAGATCATATTTGGTTTCTTTTTTTATTAACCACGTGAAACAAGAGCAAGTAGGCATCCTCGTTCAAGTTTGTTTATCAACTTTCCAATATTTAATTTGGTCACAGACTAATGTCTAATGTCTTTTAAAAATGACTAGATGTCGACTTAGATGTAATAATCTAGCCTTGTTTAGTTGCCTAATCTCTTCCACTTCCGAGCCATTAGAAAAACAAAATTTTGAGAGGGTTGAATTTCAAGCACTGATTATTGGAGATCATGGAGTAAAATAAAATAAAACAATACAAAATGGTGCTTCACAAGGTGGACAGCCATCAAATCCACCAACATTCCATCACGTTCATTTGTGATACAACCTACAAGTCCAGGACAAAACTAGATCAGGTTTAGATGAACATCTTGATGTGATAAAAGGGACTTTTAAAAATTGAATTCAACTCATCCTCTTACTACATAGATCAGCGTCTTAGTAGGGATACAACTTCTGATGTCATTCACATGCTTGTAGTGGGATCTGATTTACCTTTTTAGGGTTGGCGGATCTTGATTTAAGTAATGAAGTATTGTTAGTGCTACCGTGTAGAGAATGAGCCAAGAGCATTGTAGAGCCTAAAGGGTAGATATATAGGTGTGGGAAACTCGGGAAGCTATTAGAAACACATAATTGAAGAGAGATCAAATAATGAGTGGATGCTTGAACTATTACTTTTATTGGCTCTCCAAATTGTTGGTATAGGGTAATTTTCAAATAACATCATTACTTCTTATATTTTTAAAATAAAGTTTCAATGTTTTATTTAATTCTTTTGCTAAATATGGTTAATTATTCTCATCCCCGAGAAGTGACTAAGAGTTGTAAATCCCTTGACCTCATCATTTCAAACACTACTTTTCCTCACCCTCTCTCTTCTCAAAGACTTCTCTAAGTACTCAGATTTTTATCATAACCAACATAGACATTTGATGATTTTGCTCTAAGTGTTGTGAACAGATTGGCTTCAAGTTAAAAATGTAATAAGATTTGACTCCACATCATAGGAGCCACGTACAAATGCAAAAGGAAGGTTATTGCTTTCAAAATTTTCAATCTTTAATACTTTAAGAAACAGGAGTTGAGTCCAATGCATATGGACTTGAGCATCTACTACTGTAGCTAAGCAAAGACAAAGAAAAGACAAAAAATGAATTTGAGTAAGTCATTACAAGAAATGATCGGAAAGAAGTGGAATCAAGAACTTACACATTAATAAAGAGTAGGTATGGTGGAGTCGGCAAGGATCAAGCTACAGAATAAAGAAAATCAAGAGGGTCTAAAAGATTTAATAAAAAATATTTTTATGTGAAATTATATATGAATTTGAATTTCCAAGAGTCTAGTTTCTTTTGCTACAAACCATTTGTTATCTTGTGCTATATTTTTGGAGATATTGATATCAGAAGTACCAAAAGTCACTTCTATCTCTTATTTGTTTTCCAATTTCTCCCCTATTGTCTCTCTATGCATTGAGTTTCTTTTCCCCCTAGAATCCAAATTTTTTTAATCTAAATTTTTCTTCTATTTAGAGAATTTTGGTCAGGTTTAATCACTCCATGATGTGCTCATTCGAGGTACGCAATGTCTTGTTTCAATGTTGTTTTAAAATTTTATGCTTTTATAACTTGGTTGTGTATTTTTTTTCATAGTCAACTCCAAAAAATTGTGGTCACCCCAAAAAAGTTATACCTGATCAAGTTTATTAAGTTCTATCATTAGAGTCTCCCCTTTAAAAAAGAAAAAAGAAGTCGCTTTGGAAGTATGAGTGTTGCATAGTCGTCTCCTTGTATTTTAAGTTTTTTTCCTCTAATATTTCTTCAGTTTATCATCTTATGTTTTTATCACATCAGAGCAATGCATAGACCCACTACCTAAAAAGTACAGGAGTGTGCCCAACATCCAGCTTGAGTCAAATCTTTTGTTCTTCACTCCAAAGGTAATTTGTGTTTGAGGTACCATGCTAGAAGATACCTCAAGTGGCACTAAGGTAATATGCATACTCATGTCAAGGAGGCGGCATAGAGGGTAAATAAGTTATCATCACATAAGGATGTAATGAGGGTGTAATTATGCAAGATGATGTATGTCTACTTATGTCTTTTCCTTTTAAAAGCTTGTAGCCCTATTGGCATTGTAGTCAATGTAACACTCTCTCATAAACTATAAATATAGGCTTAAGGTGAGGGGTAGATAATTCAATCCTTCTTCTCTTTTCTCAAAATCGTTCCTAGCCTTTCTCTCTTCTCCCAAGCTCTTATGAGCTCCATCTCTCTCTAGCCTTTTCTCCTTTTCCTCTTCTCTTCTTTCTTCCTCTCCTTTCTTCTCCTCCTCTTCTACTTCCTCTCCTCTCTCACCACTTTGGTCGAGGACCTTATCATAGGATCCTAAATCCAGCATGGTATTAGAGCAATGGTTTTAGGATCTCAACATTATGGTGGTAATTAAGTGAGTCTTATCAAGCTTCATGTGTTCTTGTTGGTGAAGCAAAGGCTCAGCAAGCAAGCAACATAAAAAAATTTTCTCCACCTTTCATGAAATGATTTGGATAGTGTTTTTATTTTGGTAAGAGGCTTGGTGGTTGATCCTTCTATGGATAAAAAATAAGCATTCCATCTCTTACATGATCTCTTATGCTTGGTTTATTTTGAAGTGAATTTTAAATGCACGGTTTGAGTATATGTTGGACTTAAGCATATGTTTCAATTTTTCTCTCCTAGAAAAACATATGGTGGATGAATATTTCTTTTCTTCTTGTTGTATATGATGATTATCATGAATAAATTCGTTCAAAACTGTTTTATGTTGATGTTTGCATGATTACTCTCAAAAAGGGCTTGGTGGAGGCTCTTTTTTCTATAACCAAGAGGAGGATTTTTTTTTTTTGAAAAGTGCTGGTCTTTTGCAAGGGTTAATCTGTGCCTATTCGTGGCATCCACCAATCACTTGCTTCATTGGTAGATCCTAGAAAGCACAAGAAGAATGTAAGAAGGTGACAAAACAATTAAATTGCTTTGTTAATTGTTGATAAACAACAAATTTAATAGGAACTGAGGAACAAATAAGACATCAATTAGTTGAAGTGTGGGAATAGTAGAGGAGAATCCCTTCCTAAGAACTTTGATTTGAGATCCATCTGCTACAATAATAAACTTTTCTTGTAAAAATAAAGACATGAAATATAAAAGACTCTTATTACCTCTAAGATGGTCGAGAGGCCCCTGAGTTGATAATCCAAGATGAAGAGGAGGAAGCGGAAGAAATTATACGTGATATAGTGGTAGCAGTAGCAGTAGTGGAGGAAAATTTAGAAGTAGATACCATCAAAGTCTTCATTCTTTGTAATAGTTCAAAATCATCTTCTGAGCCAGTCTTCTTTCCTTTGGGCCACACGGTTTTTCTTCATTCTTTCCAGTGTTATTAACCAAGGCCTGATTGGCAGTAACCCAATCTAGATTACCGTGAAGTTTCCAACAAGTGTTCACTAGATGATTCAATCATCCACAGTGATTGCACACCCGATTAATACTCGAAGGACCAGAACTAGCTCTACCACCTCTTCCTTTGCCTTCTTTATAATTTCTACCCATATTCATATATCCTTCAGCCATCAATTTAGGAATATCAAATCCTTATATGAAAAATGTTAACCCAAGAAGAGAGAGGAACCAACTGAATCTTAAAACCAAATAATGATTCACCAACCCCTGGCATAGAAGAAAACCAACCCAAGCTTTGCTAGCATTCATCATCAATCATGCATCAAATAAGGATTCCACATGTTGGCCCATTTCATGTAAGGTAGATCTCATGCCTTTCTTAAACATGAAATAGTCTTAAAGGACCTATCAAATCTCAAGGTAACTTACAATAGAACCTTAAGTCGAGGGAGAAAGAGAGATGAAAAAGCAATATGAATCCAGCTAATATGCTTCCTTAATCATGCACTTAAACAGAGAGGTAATTGTCTCACATCTTGGACCTTTTATCAAATATTCCTAATCAATGTTCCTCAATTAGGAAATAATATTAAAACACATAAAATTTCAAGAGATCTTAGATCAAAACAATTTCTCTTTAAAAGGAAACTTTCCTTCTAAATAAAATGCGCCAACTTGCAATGAGAGATCAAAGCTTTGACTTCCTTATTTTCTCAAATAAATTAGGAAAGATATTCAGAGAATAAATTGATATAGGAAGCCTTCAAAGCAGCAAAAACAACAACTTCCTCCTAGCTCTAAAGAAGGAAAATTTTCCTTCTACATAGATTGTGCCAACTTGTGTACTCGAATTACAACTTGACTTAACTTATCTCCTTGAATATTTAAGGTAATTTAATCTAGAGAATAATTCAACTATTGGCACGAAACAATCATTGCAAAGAGCGACAACATCTTAACAAGAAAAAAGTCCTGCTCTCGGTAATTTTTAAAAAATAGTCTTAATCGAGCTCTAGAGAGAGAAAATCACACGGATCACAATATAAAACATCCTTGAGTGATTCAAACATTATTCTAATCATGAGAATCCTCATATAGATCAGAAAACTAGTGAATCTTGATTCAACATATAATTGGCAAGGAGAAAAATCAAACTTCTATGCTTAACCAAGCACTTCAAAAAACTATTTATCAACTTGCATGATTCAAGGAAAACCGAGAACTAAAATTTAATGCTGGTTCCTATCCAAATTGGACAAGAAATCTCATATACCAATCACCTTTTCAAGACCGAATAGCAGTAAACATCTCATCGGCGAGAGGAGAGAAAAAACTCATCTTTGAACAAAATTGAATTCTTGCTTCACCAACAAGAGTCCCACATGAGGCTTGATAAAAAAATTCAACTTAACACCATCCTAAGTTAAGGATCCTAAACCCATAGCTCTGATGCCATGTTGGATTTAAGATCCCATGATCATAAATTAAACGAGCAGCACAAGAGAAGTGGAATTCAATGAGAAGGAGAAAGTGAAGAAGAACGAGAGAGAAAGTAGAGAAGAAGAAGAAGAAGAAGAAGAAGAAGAAGAAGAAGAAGAAGAAGAAGAAGAGAGGGATTAGAGTTTGGAGAATTTGGAGAGAGTTTGAGAGAAAGAGAGGAAGGAGGATTAGGTTAAGTGAAGTACCTAATCCTCCCCCTTAATATATATTTATAATAATTGACAGTCAATAATTACATCAATACCCTTTACCCTAAGAAGTAAGGAAAAAGGACAAAAAAACAAATATAATTTACATCATGATACTATACTTCAAACTTATCTTCCAACAATTAATATGTATCGGCTAAACAAGATTTCGAAAGGATTTGTCCTAAAGTTCCAAATTTTTTGTGTAACTTTAAATTGAAGGTTGATTGACTTTTCTCATACATGGCTAGAGTTCATGAAATGTTGCTAATTGACTTGACTCTAGTATTCAAGTATTCAAACTTCTTGCAGGTGCTTCATGAACATGACTTGACATTTTTTTGACCTTGAGGTCTTGAGATGGATTTTTCGATTCCTTTGCCAAGATTGTTGAAATTGTTTCTCTTAAAGCCTTAGCATATGAAATGGTTAATTTATAATTGTTAGCTCAATTGGGTTTTGTTATCATCAAAATATGGATGGGAGTCAACCTAGGTCAACAATCTTCCACTTTTTTAATGATGACAAAACCTAACTCAAAAAAACTAAAAATAACAATTCCCATTTTCATATGAAGTTTTTAACATATATCTCCCCCTGAATTTTTGTATACAAATGTTTACTAGATTTAGTGTTAGCTTAAATTTTTCTTCACATTTTTGTCATACGTCAAAAATATATTCAAATTTGATGGTTCAAGGTATTTCATTCATAACCAAAATGAGTACAAGATAAAAAAAGACTTGATCTTCAAATTTAAGATAACTAAGGTACAAAGGGACTAGGCCGAAGGTGGAGCTAATCTAGTGGAGAGATGAAGGTAATGAGAGAATATAGGAGAGGTCAAATCTCCACAAGTGTTTCCTTTATTTTGGCCACATCATCCTCAAATTTCTGAAGTAGGCCGAAGCTAGAGAAAGCTTCATTTCTACTTCTCTTTACGAACTTGAATTGATCCTCCTGTGTCTGATTAGGACTAGGCTCATCTCCCAAACCTTCTCTTACTGAGGCATGCTTCCCTATTGAGTCCTTAGAGACACACGTGCCATTATATTTGGTGAAGCTGAATTTTACAACTTTGACTTCTCCTATAGTAATATTTTTTATGAGGTTTACAACTTATTTTTCATCAAGATTGATTGCATGGTGCTCAAGGATGGTAGTTATGAGCTGTTTGAATGGTAGACCATTGACACGAGTATTGCTTGCTACATTCATCATCCATAGGACCATGACGTAGACAAGTCAACATCAATGTGTTGGGTTAGTGCCCAAAGCCAAATGATGTCAGCCTTAGTGAGACATGAGAAAGTCCCCTTCTTCAAATTGAGGAAGTGTCGCTATCAACATGAAGAATTATAGCTCCATGCTCAGATCTTTGATTATGTAGGAGCTTCCAAACTGTCTGATCAAAGATGAGTGAGATGGCATCTTGGATAGATTGAGGATTGCTGAATCTTAGGACTCCTTTAATTCATCTTAAGGACACTTTGCGTGGAGGAGAAGTGGAAAGGAAGAGGAGAGAGATAGAGTGAATAAGGTAGGAGTGAGAGAAGTTGACGAGAGAGGATGAGCTTGAGAAAGGAAGTGAATAGGGTTAGGGTTTTCAAGTTAATTCTGATCGTTCCCCTTAAGATCTTATATAATCACTTTAACATCAATAATTACACAAGTACCCTTAGGTATAAGGGTTGGATATAAAGACTAAATCATAAAGAGAATTACAAGCATGCCACTACACCCCTTGCCTTTTAGCACTCCTCAAGCTGGGAAGAAAAAAATCATAAAATCCTTGCTCAAAGCATGTAGTACTCAATATCTTTGTTGCAATTGGCTTCATGAATATATCAGCAACCTGCCCTTGAGATGGAATATACTCAAGACTTATAATATCATATTGCAATTTTCCTTTGATAAAGTACCAATCTACTTCTATATGCTCTGTTCTTTCATGAAAAATTGGATATGCGGCAATATGAAGTTCTTCTTAATTATCACAATGGAGCTTCATTGGGTTGTCTTGGTCGAATCCCAATTATGAGAAGATATTTTATCCATATCAATTCATCGATCACATGTGCCATGGCTTTATATTTTGCCTCTGTTGAATTTATGGAAAAGTGAAATACTTCATTGAGATCAATAACTTATTGTAATCAGAATACATGAACCTCTATTTATAGTAGAGGAGGATGTAGAGTCCTTATACAACTTACAATTCAATCCTAATTACATTACAACTCTAACTCTTCAATTTAAGTAAGTCTAATTTAAGTAAGTCTATCTAAACAACTAGAAGACTAACTTGAGTAGAACAAGGAGTCCTTCTTGATCTTCCAACTGGTGTGATAAGGATGCCAGCTCATGGTAATCATTGTGGGCCCTACTTCTTATGGGCTTGGGCCCTCTTGTGGGCCTTCCTTGGTCATGTAGCCCATCTTATAATAATCTTACATATGTGGGCTTTCCTTGGTCGTTTGGGCTTGATCTTATCTTCCAACACTCCCCCTCAAGCTGGGGGTGAGAGAACAACATGAACTCCCAACTTGCTGCAAATGATGTATAAAATATTTTTGTATAAAATGGCACATCTTCCAATATGCCTTCATCTTCCAACATTCCCCCTCACGCTATTGTATCCTTCCATGAGGCCCTGCGGCATTATAAGTGAGAGTAAAAATCACTCCTAGCCGGTAAGCTATTGCTTCATACTCCAGTCTTAATGCTGGATGTAGGGCACACTCCACTACAATTGGTAGTGTATCTATCGGCATTGCTCTGAAGTGTCCACCACCATGTCCCTCACAGGAGGAGGGGTATAACTTAGATGTAATAATAAGTTCCTCCATCATGGTTTCCCAACCATGATATTTTTTGACAGGGCCTATCATGGTTTCCCAACTGTTATATTTTTTGACAAGGTATCCTCTGTGATGGTTTCCCAACCATGATATATATTTTTTTTTATAAGGCCCATCATGGTTTTCCAATCGTGGTATTTTTTGATAGGGTAACCTCCGTTATGGTTTCCCAACTGTGATATTTTTTGATGGGGTAAAATAAATGATGACATGAGGCTACCTCTTCTTCAATAATAATGTCCACAAAGAGACATAATAGTTGCAGCTGAATATAACATGGTCATCTTCCAACACATATAACATAAACCAAATAATAAACTTTGTAAAAGAACCCATAAAATTTTCTTCATTGATGCACAAGCTTCATCTTTTGTGGTCCACCTTTCTTGAATATTTTGGTCACATAAACTTATCCACAACATGAGGAATAAAATATCTCTTTCTTGTACTTTTTCTACTTCTCCCCCTCAAGTTGGGAGGTAATGGCTGTGATCCCAGCTTGAACCAAATATCATAGATGTAGCAATAGGCCCATATAACAGAGATGCATAAATAAGCCCTTGAACTAGGGAGAAGTGAGATATTTTTCTGATATATCAGGTCAAAAAGTGACACAAAATAATTGGCATAAATTCGGATTTTTCAATATAGCAAAATACCAGCATGACCTTTGATTCTTCCATTACAAATATATCTTTAAATATAAATCAGATTGGCATGAAATTTTCTTCATCTGAAAATAGACTTAAATATATTTCATCCAAGTATAACTTCACTTCATAAAATATAATTTTTAGAAGATAAATAATCTGATATATTTCGGTCTCTGTCATCTGGCAGAACTAAGTTCTGTTTCTCCTGTTTTTCCAGAACGACCATTGACACTTCCAAGATCAATATCTCCTTATAAAAAATTCATAAAGAGAATTGGTTGAATATTTAAGAACATATACTTACGTATCTTTATTTTGATATATAATTCTCCATATAAAGTCTCTTTCTTGATAGCAAAAAATACCTCGGAAGTTTAGGCTTTCTGCTGCCACTCGAACCTCTTTTTCATTCTGACCTTTGCTGCTTCAAATATCGATTTGTCTTTGTAGATAACTCAGATAAAAAAATTGGTTAAATAAGTAAAAGAATAGACTTACAGATATTTTATTTGATATATATTTCTCCATATAAATTCTAGTTCTTGATAGCAAAAACTACCTCGGAATTTTAAGATTGGTGCTGCTGATTGAACCTTTCTGCAATCTGACCTTAGCTCATTAAAATATCGGCATCTCTCTATAGATAACTACGATTGGAACAAATCATTCTTCTTTGGAAAGTAGACTTAAATATATTTCTATCAATATGTAACTTTCAATATTAAAAACTACGTATAGAGGTGAAAATCGTAACAAAATCTACAGTGTAGGGACAAAAAAAAAAAAAAAATACGAACCTAGACCTAGGGTTTAGGGTTTAGAGAAAAGGATCAGATTACCTCTGTGAGTTGACTTGCTCTGATACCATGTTGAATTTATAGAAAAGTGAAATACTACATTGAGATCAATAACTTGTTGTATTCAGACTACATGAACCTCTATTTATAGTAGAGGAGGATGTAGAGTCCTTCTACAACTTATCATTCAATCCTAATTACACTACAACTCTAACTCTTCAATTTAAGTAAGTCTAATTTAAGTAAGTCTATCTAAACAACTAGAAGACTAACTTGAGTAGAACTTGGAGTCCTTCTTGATCTTCCAACTGATGTGATAAGGATGCCAGCTCATGGTAATCATTGTGGGTCCTACTTCTTACAGGTTTGGGCCCATCTTGTGGGCCTTCCTTGGTCATGTGGCCCATCTTATAATAATATTACATATGTGGGCCTCCCTTGGTCATTTGGGCTTGATCTTATCTTCCAACGGCCTCTACACTTGATTGAGCAACCACATTGTGGTTTTTAATTTTCAAGATCACCAGATTTACTACCACAAATGTACAATACTCATAGGTAGATTTTCAATCATTTGGATAACATGCCCAACCAGCATATGAAAAAGCTTGCAACTTTAGTATGCCTATGACATTTGCATAAAATCCCTTGTCCTAGAACCTTCTTCAAGTATAAAATAATTTGTTCTAAAGCTTGCCTGTTAGATTTTTTAACTTTGTTGAATTTAGGATCCCTTTACTTAAATCTCGAGCAAGGAGAGATAGAGGGAGACAAAAGAAAGAGGAGAGAGAGTGATCTCGAGTAAGGAGAAGAAGAGAGAAAGCAGAAAAGGGAAGAATTCTTCACGTGAAGGAGAAAAGTGGAGAACTACTTCCTTTGATAATTCATTTTGAGTACAAGGTCCTCTATTTATAGTAGAGGAGAGTAGTAGAGTCCAAGTACATTTAAACAACCATCCCCTAATTACATTCAATCTATAACTCTTAAAAGATAAGTCTAATAGAATAAAATAATTCCTCTATATAGTCAGAAGACTAACATAATTCAAATTGAACTTCTTCTAAGATGCTAGCTTGTGGCTGTCCTTGTGGGTCCCACTAGATATTCTCACCAGCTCGTGGTTCTCTTTTAGGAGTCCTTGATATTCCAACCAGCTTGTGGTTATCTTTGTGAGTCCCACTTAATCTTCCAACTTATGAGATAGGAAAACCAGCTCGTAGTAGTCCCTCTTGATCTCCAACTCTTCTAACTCATGCTAGCTTGTGTGATGACTCATCAAGTCATCCCTCACCCTCATGGTGGGTCCCACCAGCTAGTGCAAGCTTGGAGGATCCTACCTCGTAACACTCCCCCTCAAGCTGGGGGTGAGAAAACATCATAAATGCCCAGATTGCTGTAGATAGTGGACAAGATCTTATGAGTGACTAGTTTGGTGAGAATGTCTACAACTTGGCTCTGTGAAGATATATGTTGGAGAGATAGTATGCCGGTTTGGAATTTTTCTCGTATGAAGTGGCAGTCTACTTCAATGTGTTTTGTTCTCTCATGGAAGACCGGATTTGATGTGATATGTATTGCTGCCTAATTATGGCAATATAGGTCCATAGGAGCTTCTTTATAAAATCCTAGTTTAGTGAGAAGGGATCTGATCCATAGAAGCTCACTAATTGTGTGTGACATGGCTCTATACTCTGCTTCTGCACTAGACCGTGCAACTACATTATGCTTCTTGCTTCTTCAAGTAACCAACTTTCCTCCAATCATTGTATAGTATCCCGAAGTATATTTTCTGTCATCTGGGAATTTGGCTCAGTCTGCATTTGAGAATTCTTCTATGTTGAAGTGACCATGGTTCTTATAGAGAATCCCTCTTCTTGGAGCTCCCTTTAAATATCACAATATGTTTTCTAGGGCTTGCCAGTGACTAAGTTGTGGTTTGTGCATGTATTAACTACCACACTTACTGCATATAATATATCCATCCTTGTTACACAAAGATAGATAAGTTTTCTCATAAGTCTTTAATATTTCCCAATATCTATATGTTCTCTAGTACCTACAAACAATTTTATATTTAAGTCCATAGGGGTTTCTACTGGTCTAAAACCCATAATTCATGTCTCCTCCAGTAGACCAAGGACATACTTCCTTTGAGATAGTCCAATCCCATGTCTAGATTGTAGTACTTCAATAACTAGAAAGTATTTAAGTAATCCAAGATTTTTTGTGTTGAATTCTGCATATTTTTTTTATTCTACCGATTATAATAATATCATCAACGTATACTGCCAAGATGAACTTGCCTTTAGGTGTATCTTTCATAAATACGGAGTGATCTACCGAACATCTATGAAATCAGCATGTATGAGGGTTTGGCTAAAGTTTTCAAACCATGCTTGAGGAGACTGTTTCAAACCATAAAGAGATTTCTTCAATCGACATTTGTTGCTATTGATTTTATAGAAAAGAGAAATACTTCATTGACTTGTTATAATTAGAGTACATGAACCTCTATTTATAATAAAGGAAGGTAGTAGAGTCCAATTACATTAAAACTACCTTTGTCCCAATTACACCCAAACTCTAACACTTAAAGATAAGTCCTAGCATAATTAAATAACTCAATATAGGTAAAAGACAAACATAACTCAAACTAAAACTCTTCTAGGACGTGACCATAGGATAAAGATGCCTTTGTTAGTCCTTCTTGATTTTCAAACTTATGTGATAAGGATGCCAACTTGTGGTTATCATGGTGGGTCCTACTTCTTATGGACTTGGACCCATCTTGTGGGCCTTCTTTGGTCATTTGCCTCATCTTATAATATTCATAGATATGTGGGCCTTCCTTGGTCGTGTGGGCTTGAGCCCTATCTTCCAACACTCCCCCTCAACTTGGGGGTGAGAGAACATCAAGAACTCCCAGCTTGCTGCAAATGATGTATAGAATCTTTTTGTACAAAATGGTAGTCCTCCAATCTTCCAACCCTCCCCCACACACCGGTGCTCTCTTCCTTGAGACCCAACTGGCCAATTCAGGGAGGTATAACATAGATTCAATAATAAGTTCCTCCGTCATGGTTTCTCAATCGTGATATTTTTTTACAGGGCCCATCATGGTTTCACAACCGTGATATTTTTTTATAGGGTATTAAGTTCCTCCATCGTGGTTTCCCAACCGTGATATTTTTTGACAGGGTATCCTCCATCATGGTTTCCCAACCGTGATTGACAGGGTAAAATAAATGATGATATGAGGCCACCTCTTCTTCAATAATAATGTCCCAAAATAGACATAATAGATGTAGTTGAATATAACACGACCATCTTCCAACACATATAACATGATCCAAAATAATAAACCTTGTAGAAGGACCCATGAAATAATCATAATCCGATATAAATATTTTTTCTTAGATGCAAAAGCTTCATATTTTGTGCTCCCCCTTTCTTGAATATTTTGGTCACATAAACTTATCCACAACATAAAGAATAAAATACCTTTTTCTTGTACTTCTTCTACTTCTCCCCCTCAAGCTGGGAAGTAATAGCAGTGATCCCTGCTTGAACCAAATATCATAGATGTAGCAATAAGCCCAAATAATAGAGATGTATAAATAAGCCCTCAAACCAGGGAGAAGTGAGATATTTTCCTAAAATATCAAATCAAAACAGTGACGCAAAACAATTGGCATAAATTCGGATTTTTCCATACAACAAAATACTAGCATGACCTTTGATTCTTCCAATATGAATATATCTTTAAATATAGATCAGATTGACATGAAATTTTCTCCTTATGAAAGTATACTTAAATATATTTCATCCAAGTATAACTTCAATTCATAAAATATAATTATCATAAGATAAATAATCTGATAGATTTTGGTCTCTGTCATCTGTCCGAACTAAGTACTGTTTCTCATGTTTTTCCATAATGACCATTGAATCTTCCAAGATCAATATCTCCTTATACAAAAATCATACCGAGAATTGGTTGAATAGGTAAGAAAATAGACTTATGTATATTTCGTTTTATATATAAATATGCATATAAATTCTCTTTCTTGATAGCATAAAATACCTTAGTAATTGAGGCTTTCTGCTGCCGTTCGAACCTCTTTTTCAATCTGACCTTTACTGCTTCAAATATCGATTTATCTTTGTAGATAGCTCCAATAAAAAATTGGTTGAATAGGTAAAAGAATAGACTTATAGATATTTCTTTTGATATATATATTTCTCCATATAAAATCTAGTTATTGATAGCAAAAAGTACGTCGGAATCTGAAGATTGTTGCTGCTGCTGCTCGAACCTTTTTTCAAATCTGAACTTCGCTCATTCAAATATCAATATCTCTCTATAGATAACTTCAATTGGAACACATCATTTTTCTTTGGAAAGTAGACTCAAATATCTTTCCTTAAATATATAATTTTAAATATGAAAAACTCCGTATAGAGGTAAAAAACTAAAATAAAACTACTGGTGTAGGAACTAAAAAAAATAACTACGAACCTAGACTTAGGGTTTAGGGTTTAGAGAAAAGGATCACATTAACTCTATGGGTTGACCACGTCAACTCACAGAACCTGCTCAGATACCATGTTGATTTTATGGAAAAGAGAAATACTTCATTGACTTGTTATAATTAGAGTCCAATTACAATAAAACTACCTTTATCACAATGACACCCAAACTCTAACACTTAAAGATAAGTCCTAGCATAATTAAATAAATCAATATAGGTAAAAGAAAAACATAACTCAAACTAAAACTCTTCTAGGACATGACCATAGGATAAAGATGCCTTTGTGAGTCGTTCTTGATCTTCCAACTTATGTGATAAGGATGCCAACTTGTGCTAATCATGGTGGGTCCTACTTCTTATGGGCTTGGGCTCATCTTGGGGGCCTTCTTTGGTCTTTTGCCCCATCTTATAATACTCTTAGATATGTGGGCCTTCCTTGGTCGTGTGGGCTTAAGCCCTATCTTCCAATAGTTGCATATAAATTTCTTCCTTAATATCCTCATTAAGGAAAGTATTTTTCACATCAAGCTGATATACCTGCCAGGAAGAATTAGTAACCAGAGATAATAAAATATGTACCGAGTTCATTTGGGCCACTAGAGAGAAAGTTTTCTCATAATCAATTCCATAATACTATGTATAGCCTTTAGCAATAAGTCGAGTAACAGACCCATCCGAATTACATTTAATTTTAAAAACCCACCTGCAACCGACGTGTTTTTTTTTTGCTGATAAAAGAGGAACTAGAGCCCACGTCTGATTTTGTTGTAGTGTCTGTATTTCTTTGTCCATTGCCACTTTCCACTCTGGATATTTGAGAGCTTCCTGATAGGACTGTGGGACTGATATGGAGATCATTAACGATGGTGAGACAAAAAATTGATATGAGATGAGAAGTGGAAGGCCTAGTGGAAGTTCTGGTTTCTTTTCTCAAGGCAATGAGATGAGTATCATATTGTGGGCCAACAAAAAAGGAGAAGATGGACGTACCTCGGTGGGATCTATAAACTCAGCAAGTGTAGTGTCAGGTAGTGTGTCTGGGGGTTGAGCATTTTCTGTAGCACGGGGCACAACCAGTCGAGGAGAAATTGGTACTGAAGATAGACCTGGAGGTGCATTGTTAGAATAGAATGCATAGTCTTAAAAAAAGGTGACATCCCTGGACACAAGTAAACATTGGAGAGTGGGGTTGTAGAAAATATAGTCCTTTTGTGTGCGAGAGGATCCCAAAAAGATACATTTAAGAGATTTGGGATCAAGTTTACTGTGTTGTGGGGAAGTAACATGAAAAAAATGTTGACACCCAAAGACTTTCAAAGGAAGTGCTAAAGGATCATCATTTGGCAATAATAGAGAGCATGACGATTTATTACCAAGAACAGAAGAGGGTGGGTAGCCTATTTATAAGAAAACATGCAGTGAGAATGGTATGCGGCCAATAAAAGAATGCAACTTTCATGGTATATAGTAAACTGTAGGCTACCTCAAGAAGATGACGGTTCTTTCGTTCTACTACACCATTTTTTTGAGGGGTGTAGGCACACAAAGTCTGATGGATAATGCCATTTTCTTAACAAAATGAGTCAAGGTCTCTAGAATTATATTCTTTGGCATTATCAGATTGGAGTACTTTTATTTTCCTGCCAAAATGAGTGAGTACCATAGCATGAAAGGATTTAAATAATGATGGTATTTCCAGAACGTTCCTTAAAGAGAAATAATCAAGTGGTATGAGTAAAATCATCAATAAATGTAATAAAATACTTTACTCAGGAAATATTGGAGACACTCAAAGGTCCCCATACATCAGTATGAGTCAATGAAAAAGGAGTAGCACTTTTAAGTTCAGGACGAGGTCAGTATGTTATCTGATGTTTGCTCATATGACAGACTTCACAATTTAACTCTAACTTTTTTTAAGAGTTGGAAAAAGACGATGCAGAGATTGTGTGGATGGATGTCCCAACCGGTTGTGCCATAGACTTGGCTCAGTTTCAATGGTTGAAATAGTATTTATTTAAGGCACGTCCAGGTAGTAGAACCCCCCTTGTTGACGGCCTCCACCAATCACTTGCTTTGTTATAAGATCCTGAAAAACACAAGAAGTGGGTGAGAAGGTGATGGAGCAATTAAAATATTTTGTGAGCTAACTAACAAATAAAAGATTCAAGGGAAAAGTAGGAACAAAGAGAATATCTATTAGTGGAAGTGATGGTGTAAAAGAAGTGGATCCTTTCCCTAGAACTTTAATTTGAGTGCTATCGGTTATGGTAACAAATTTATGGTAGTGACAAACAGAAACGGAATGTAGTAAATTTTTGTTACCTATGAGATGCTCGGAGGTCCTTGAGTCAATTATCTAGGATGAAGAGGAAGCATATAACATACCTAAAGCGGTGGTGGCAGCAGCAATGGAGGAGGAACTCGGAACATAACCCAATAGTGTTTTCATTTTTTGGAATAACTCATACTCATCATCGGTAAGGGTTTTCTTTTCTGTTGATGTTGTAGACCGTTCCTCTTTGTAGCACTTACTAAGGCTTGATTAGCCTTCTTAAATCATACCTTTATAGTGTGACCATATCTTCCACAATAGGTGCATTCCTTGTCTGAATAGCATGTATCTATAGTGTGGCCATATTTCCCACACTTTGTGCATTCTTTTCTATTTGTTTTGCCATAACCATTCCTTCCACCTCTTCCTCGTTCTCCTCTCTAATTTCTGCCACGGTCAAACGATGGTCCCCTATGCTCGGAGTACATAGTGGAAGGCACTGTAGTAGTAGAGGAAGAATTGTCAGGAATACGAAGTAATGTGGCACATACATCATAAAAAGTGGGAATAGCCAAAGCACTATGGAGTTGATTTTTAGCAACTTCGAGATATGCTTTAATGTCTGCAAGGCATATGGTTGTGATTAAGGCTTTTTTTTGTTTTTTTTGGATAGAGACGCCCATGGACGTAGGCTAAGTTATTTTCCATTCTTGAAGAAGGCCTCTAAAGCTAGCCAAATATTCACGGATATTTTCTCCTTGTTAAGAGTGAAATGATCTTTGGAAATATCATATGGCCTGTGTAAGTTGTCAAAACTAGAATACAACTTATCACACGTCTCCCAAATTTGTTTAGAAGTATCAAGATGAATAACGTTGTTGGTGACATTTCCTTCCATGCTATTTATAAGGCAACTAATAACCAAAGTATCATTCCTTAACCACTTGTTATAAAAAAATCCTTTAAATCAAGAGGTGGTCCACGATTGGTGAGGTGACCAAGAAGATATTTTGTTATAAGAAACTTGCAAACCGATGTAGACCAGCTCATGAAATTTGATATCCCTCACAAGGGTATAGTAGTAATTATGAGTATATCATTCTTGTGAGTCATGTTGTCTTCAGCCATAATAGGCAATTCAAAAAATCTCCAAACCGATAAAGCTGCCTTGGTAACATCTTCTAATCCGAGATGCATACATCTCCATAATCTTATAGGATGAAGACAACCATAAAAATATCTCTTACAACATCTTCTAATATCCAAGAACCAAGTCCATCATTCAATAATTTAAAAAAGATAAAGAAACTTATCTCATGAGCTTCAATCTTGCTGTATAAAGAGCCTTCTATGAGTAGATTTGATCATACCTTCATTGAGCATTCCTTTTGACGTGGGGATCCTAAATTTGATGTTCTGATACCATGTTAAATTTAGGATCCTTTTACTTAAATCTTGAGTAAGGGGAGAGAGGGAGAAAAAAGAAAGAGGAGAGAGAGTGCTCTCGGGTAAAGAGAAGAAGAGAGAAAACAGAAAAGGAAAGAACTCTTCAAGTGAAGGAGAAAAGTGGAGAACTACTTCCTTTTATAATTAATTATGAGTAAAAGGTACTCTATTTATAGTAGAGGAGAGTAGTACAGTCCAAGTACATTTAAACTACCTTTTCCTAATTACATTCAACCTATAACTATTGAAAGATAAGTCTAATATAATAAAATAACTCTATATAATTAGAAGACTAACATAATTCAAACTGAACTTCTTCTAAGATGCCAACTTGTGGCTGTCCTTGTGGGTCCCACTAGATCTTCTCACCAGCTCATGTTATCTTTTAGGAGTCCTTCTTGATCTTCCAACCAGCTTGTCGTAATCTTTGTAAATCCCACTTAATCTTCCAACTTATGAGATAGGAAAGACAACTCGTGGTAGTCCCTCTTGATCTCCAACTCTTCCACCTCATGCCAGCTCGTGTGATGACTCATCAAGTCATCCTCCGTCCTCATTGTGGGTCCCACCAGTTTGTGCAAGCTTGGTGGATCCTACCTTGTAACAAACTTTATGCATATACTAGCTAACAACACCTATAGTAAAGGAGATGTTCAATTTGGTTATGGTAAGGTATATCAATTTCTTTACCACCTTTTTGTACATGCTCACATTTACATCCTCTCTAGGAGCAACACATAATTTCACATTTGGATCCATGGGATTTTTTTTAGGGCAACGCCACAACACCTCTGTCACACTAAACAAATCAAGAACATACTTTCTTTTGTGACAAAAAAATGCCACACATGGATTTCAGCTCCTTGATCCAAAGAAAATACTAGAGAAGACCCAAATCCTTGTTCTTGATTCTACACACAATTGTTCTTTTAAGTGGCGTATACTATCAGAATCACTACCTATTATAATAATGTCATCCACATATATAGCCAAGAAAATAACCCCCTTGTTAGTGTGTTGTTACAATGTGGGACCCACTATGAGGACGTGGGATGCCAATAAGAGTCATCACCCAAGCTAGCATGAGTTAAGAGATAAGAAGCACAAGACTTGAATATCAAGTGAGACCCACAAAGATAAGACCATGAGCCAGCCTTCTCTCTTATATCAATGTGAATGAAGAAGAGTTAGAGTTCAAGTTATATTAGACCTCTAGTAGATTGGGTTATCTTTTCTTGATAGACTTATCTTAGAGAGTTAGCGTTTGAATGTAATTAGGAGACTTAAAGGTTAATTGTATGAGAACTCTATCACTTCCTCTACTATAAATAGAGGTGTTGTAATTTGGAATTAATCAAGTTCTACAATTCTTTCTTGACTAAATCTCTCACTCTTTACTTGTCGCACACCTTTCTTCGCTTCTTCTCTACTCTCAACCCGAGAGCTTTCTTCCCATTTTCTTCTTATTATTTCTTTGTTATATTGCTTAGAATATTTGAAAAGGGATCCTATATTCAACATGGTATCATAAAATTAAATTTCGGATCCCCACGTCAAAATGAATGCTCTAAGAAGATATGATCAACACCACTCATAGAAGGCTCCATGTGAAGAACCGTGAGATAAGTTCAAATTTTTTTTTATTACTTCATACTACTGGTTTCATAATTTATAAGATGATTTAAAGATGATTATGTGAATATTTTTCATCTGATTATATTGTGGATATGAATGCCTCTCGATCTAGAAGAAGCTATCAAAACAGTTTTGTCGGTTTGGAATTTCTGTTAACAGAGACTAGTCCATGATCAGATTGTCGAATTTTTTTTTTTTTTGTGGGAAAAATATTCCCTTGATATAGAAGAATGATATTTAGTCTTTTATGAGTGATTATTTACTAAAAAAAATCAGAATAATGATTGTTTAGCGTCAATGCTAAATTTCTCCATGCACCAAGTTGTTAGAAGAATACTACTCGGATATTTTGATTAGAATTTTTTAGGAGAATTATTTTCGTTGAAGTGCCTATTATCTCTAAATAAAATATGAGTAGCAAAGGTGGTATACTCATAATTACCATAATACCCTTACAAAGGGTATCAAATTTTATGAGTTGGTCCACATCGGTTCGGAGGATTCTTATAACAAAGGACCTACTTGGTCATCTCACCAACCATGGACCACCTATTGATGAAGAAGACCTTTTTTAATAACAAATGGTTAAAAAATGATACCATTCTGATTAGTTGGCTAATCAAAAGCATGGAAAATTGTGGAAGGAATGCACTCATTGTGGGAGATATGGCCACACTATCGATACAAGGAAGGAAGTTACTGTGGAAAAAATGGTCACTATAGAGAAATATGTTATAATGGCAATGACAACTCAAACTTGATAAAGGCTAATCAACCCTTAGTAGGTGACACAAAGGAGGATCAGCCCACAAAATCAACTGAAAAAAAAAAATTATTGCTGAAGAATATGAGTTGTTTTAGAAAATGTTGGGTTCTTCTCCAAGTTCCTCATTAAATACCGCTGCCATCACAACTTTAGGTATGCTATATGCCTCATCTTCATCCTAGATAATTAACTCAGGTGCCTCCGAGCACCTTATACGTAACAAACATTTATTACATTTTGTATCTAATTGTCTTTCACATAAGTTTGTTACCGTAGCTGACGGTTTACAAACCATGGTTCAAGGGAAAGGATCCACTTCCGTTACACCATCACTTCCGCTCACTGATATTTTATTTGTTCCTACCTTCCCTTTAAATTTTTTATCTGATAGTCAGTTGAAAAAGTATTTTAATTGCTCTATCACCCTCTCACCCACTTCGTGTGTATTTCAAGATCTTATAATGAAGTAGGTGATTGGTGGAGGCCATGAACAAGGGGGGCAATACTACCTGGATGTGCCAAAAAAAAATAATGTTTTCACCAGTAAAAATGAAACAAGGCTAAGGCACAACCGTTTGGGAGATTCATCTACACAATCTCTTCATTATATGTTTCCTACTCTTAAAGTTATGTCGAAGTTTAATTGTGAAGTTTGTCAACTGAGTAAACATCACAGGAGTACATACTCTCCTCGTTCATAAATCAAAAGTATTACTCTATTTTCATTAATTCATACCAATGTATGGGGACCCTTGAGCGTCTCAAATATTTCTCAAGTCAGGTATTTTATTACATTTATTCATAACTGCACTCGTACGACTTGGTTGTTTCTTTTTAAGGAGCGTTCTGAGATACCATTGATCTTTAAGTCTTTTCATGCTAAGGTACTCACTTGGTTTGGTTAGAAAATAAAAATACTTCTATCTGATAATGCCAAAGAATATATTTCCATAGATCTTGACTCTTTTTGTCAATAAAATGGCATTATCCATCAAACATCATATGCCTACACTCCTAAAAAAAATGGTGTAGCCAAAAGGAAAAATCATCATATTCTTGAGGTAGCTCAAGGTTTATTATATGCCATTAAAGTCCCATACTTTTATTGGCCTCATGTAGTCCTTACTTCACGCTTTCTTATAAATCGTCTACCATATTCCGTTCTTGGTAATAAATCTTCTTACTCTATATTGTTACCAAATGATGATCCATTTTCATTGTCCTTGAAAGTCTTGGGGTGTCAATGTTTTGTCCATATTTCCCCCCCAAAATACAATAAACTTGATCCTCAATCTATCAAGTGTATCTTTCTAGGATACTCTCGTACAAAAAAGGGTTATTTTTTCTATAATACCACTCTTCAGTGTTTACTTGTGTCTAGGGATGTGACATTTTTTTGAAGCCTCTCCATACTATTATGACAATGCTCCTCCAAGTTTATCATCAGTACCAGGTTCTCCTCGACTGGTTGTGCCCCGTGCTGCAGAAAATTTTCAGCCCCCAGAAACATTAGCTGACACCACACCTGCTGAGTTTATGGATCCCACCAAGGTAAGTCCATCTTCTCTAGTTTTGTTTTTGGCCCATAATATGATAGTCATCCTATTGCACAAAGAAAAAAACCCAAATCAAGCACCATATCCTCTACGTCTCATCCCATATCAAATTTTGTGCCTCAACATGATTTGTCCCCTGCATGTTGTCAATTTCTCTCTGCTATTTCTTCCATATCTGTGCCACAGTCCTATCAGGATGCTCTCAAATATCCAGGGTGGAAGGCAGCAATGGATGAAAAAATGCTGGCACTTTATGAAAATCAGACATGGATTCTAGTCCCACTTCCATTAGATAAGAAACCCATCGGTTACAAATGGGTATTTATTGTGAAACACAATCCGGATGGGTTTGTGGCTCGGCTGAAGGCTCACCTCGTGGCTAAAGTCTATACACAATGTTATGAGGAAACCTTCTCTCCAGTGGCAAAAATTAACTTGGTACGTGTGTTATTATCTCTTGCAGCTTACTCTTCCTGGCAGGTACATCAACTTGATGTGAAAAATGTCTTTCTGAATAGGGACATCAAAGATGAAATTTATAACAATATGTGAGATGCATCAGGATTTGTGCACAGAGGTTTTAGCATTGCATGATGGAATGCATGAGGCTTCCATGAAAATATTTGAGGACTCATCGACAACGGAGAGGCATCTCGCTGCCGCAGAAAATAAGGTCATATGACCTATATTCTCAGAAGGAAAGGCAGTAGACACTGTCTCAGAAGAGAAGAAAGGCCACGGGCTAGAAAAATTTTAAAAATCCCGAGCAGGGAAACCCTCGTTCACAACGTCCTACTATTCACCATCCGAAGTCACTGTGAACGATTTGGGTGTGACCTCAAATCCGAAATCGGGGGCAATGGAAATCTCTGAGCAGGGATGTCATGCACAAAAATCCCGAGCAGGGCAATGGGTCTGGTCCCAAAAATTCCAAAATCAAACCACTCCTCCTCACAGCAAGCAACACTCCATTCTGAACAGGTGACGGAAAAATTTCTTGTGGCTCTTCCGACCATGAAATGTTTTTGAGAGCCCTCTGTCTCAAAAATTTCCAAGCGGCGAAGTGATGAGAATGAAAAATGTCATATTTTTATCCCTTAATTCTTAGTATTTTATAATTATTTGGTTCCTAAATATAATCATTATTCTTATATTTTGATTTAGGGTGTGAATGGAAGCGTTAAGGGCAAAAAGAAGTTAATTGGGCGATTCTGGACAGTTTCTACATTGATTTGTAATCTAGACATAACTCTCTCATCCGAGCTCTGATAGAGATGATTCAAAATGTTATGGAATTACAAGAAAACATTCTTCAACTTTTATGTTTTGAATTTTTGGCAACACTGGCTTCATCTAGGTCACAACCGGGCTTGAAGTCGTGGCACGTGCACTGTGACTCAGACTGGATGCACGAAAAGAAAAATCCTAAACTGGGAGAAAGAAGGGGAATAAAAGGAGAAAAGGAGAAAAGGAGTTCGGTGCCCCATACCTCATTTTATCTTCTCCAAATTTTCCTCTCTCTTTTCTCTAGTTTTTTTCTTCAAATTTCTTCATGGCCCAGTGTGGCTAAACTTTCAGACTTGGTCAAAGGAAAGTGAAGCCTCAGTATCAATACAACTGTGAGATCTGATTTATTTTCATCGTTCAATTTATGTTTTGAGATTCCGATGTTCTTCTAAAATTTTCTTTCATGTTTGTCTCGTTTAATCCCTTAGAGGCCTACTAGTTTATTACTCGTTACAATCTACTGCTAGGTTAGATATCAAATCTGTAATTGTTTGATCTCTCTAAGCTGTGAAGCAATCGAGATTTGATGATTTGATGCGTCAGGAATTATTAGATGTTGAGAAGAACGCTGGACTAAATTAAATGCAGCCGCTTGTGCTTGTGTTGTTTAGTTTCATCGATCTCTCTAATTCTTAAGGTTGCTGCTAGATTAAACCTTTAGCGCTTGTCTTAGGTTGTTTAGTAGTTAGGGCTAATTGGATCGCTTGTTTTCTAATTAACTATGAAAGGAGAGATAGGAAGATAGTTCCAATAGTGAATATTCAAGTACGAATTGATATATGCTTGCATCGATGATCAGTTGTGAAATTCTGATGGTGGATGTTGACTTAGACCAAAGTTTGTTCTTTTGATTGATTTTGATTCTTTTAATTTGAATTGTTTCTAAGTTGTTTTTTTTAAAAGTGTTTTCTTTATAATCAACCCCCCTCCCCCCCATCCTTGTTCACAGAGCATAAAAGTAGACTAATCACTCTTCATGGGATCGATCCTTACTCGCACTAGCCCCCATTCTTTAGGAGTATAGGTTTTATTTTTGGTTTCCTGTGACAGCACACCACGAAGACCCAAAGGGCTGCTATTCGCCACCGGAGAGAGAGGAGACTCCGTCGGACAAAATTCTGGTGGGATTTGGCTTCTGAACAACAACTCTCACTCTCAATCTACCTCTCAGTAGACCAGAGGGAACCTAATTTCCACAAATGTTGGGGTAAGTCTTTGTGACCTATTAAATTCCTTCAATCTTATGGGAAGATAGGGAAAATAATTGTAAGGGTGAATTTTTATTCCATCTTTCGGGAGTTTTCAACTGGCTGATATTCACTGTCGAGAAAAAGTAAAGTTGGAAGGGACGAAATTGGAAGGGACGTGATTGACACTCATGTATATTTCATAAAATCAGCAGAGAAGGTGTTTGAAAGAATGGTTGATAGGAGTATTGTTGCTGGGAACTCTCGGTTCTCTATTTTTATGATAAAATGGTATGCTCACCACGGGCAAGGATGCCGGTACCCAGTGGAAGGTGTTAAACATGATGGGGTTGATGTCTTTGGTAGTGCCCATTTGTATGGAACGACTGCTATTGTTGTGAATGAACACAATAGCAGTGTGTATGTTCCTGGTCATTTTTCCAAAAATAACAATCCATCTCATAACTTTGTGTTTAATGTTTTAGATGATATGTATGATGCTTGGGCCTTGTTCGTAGAAAATTTTCTATTCGGTGGGAGTTCTGAAAATGATAAGGGAGCCAACGTGGAAAAAATGGAGATGAAATTTTTTGGGTGTGCTAGGAATGGTCTTGTGGAGGAATGATTTTTTTGTGGCTGGGTTGCACAGTCTGACTCAATTTCCAATTTATGTTGTTGTTGCATTCTTGGGTTGGACAGGAGAGCCACTTCCAATTTTTAAATTTGTTGCTGCTGTGGCAATACAAAAATGGACTCAACAGAAAAAAAATAGAACCAGTTCGAAGTGATGGAGATGAGCAGCACCTGGAATATGTAGAAAATGAAAATGAATCACAGGGTGCATCTATAGCTGATGAGAATAAGGGACATGATGCAGTGTCTACTGTTATTCAGATCTGTGAACACAAGTTGGAAACTAGCAAATTGATAGTGATAGGTCCCTATTTAGGCCAGCAGCATAGCAGTGTTTATTGGAAGAAAGGAAGTTCCACTATATTGAGTTCTTTAAACCTAGAAAAGGTTTTTTTAACCTAGTTGAGTGATTTCTTTCACACCGAAGAGTCACTTATATGGATGGACAGCAGTACCACTTCACAGTGACGAGAGATGGAGAGACCTGGTGGGGCACTTGAGAGAAAGGATTTTGCTGTAGCAGGTGTTCTTCTTCTTTTTGGAACAATTGACTTAAAGTCAATAGTGACAAACTTGGGTCCTCCAGTTGAACAAGAGACTGTTGGTGACACTGCATTTCCTTCACCTATGTATGTGGAGAGGAGACAGGAGTAAGCTGCTGGTTTTGCAACACTTGGGTTCTTCCACAAATTTTTTTGTGCTACTGCTATGGCACTGTGGAAACCAACGTTGCCAACAGTGTGTTGAAGGCTCAATAGCACACCAAGTCACCCAAAGGAGGCGGCAATGACTCACTTAGTTTATTAATTTTAAATTTAATATTTTATATTGCTTTTAAGTATATTTTTCATTAATTATGTAATGAGCAAGGACGCATGGGCAGAATTGTCGGTTTTAGCCTTAAAACACTTATGACGTCAAACCCTATTTAGAGGGTAGAGAAATAGAGAAAAGGCAAGTATTGAATTAGGTTAAACAGAGTTTAGAGTTCTCCTTGATGAGCTCTAGGGTTGGGAGGTCTCCTTGACGAGCTCCATGTACAGTTCTCTCTTGATTTGGGTTTATTCTTCATTTCTTTGAACTCTGGTTTGCATTGATATTATTCAAGCTAAGGGAGAGGGACTTGAGAGACACTTTTCCGAGTTCAAGAAGAGGCTTTAGCCCCTTCCATGTCGACAGCAGCAACAAAGAGTTGATCTCTTTTATTTTGAGCAAGAAAGGGAGGTTCTTGAATCCCTAACTGGGAAGCACATCCAAAGGAGATTGCTTTACCTTCTAATCGAGCAAGGCAGGGTTAGGAAGGACTAACCCCTCATACGTGAATAGCAGCAACCTTTCTAGAGGGTCCCTACCCTCTTGGACGTGAGTAGAAAAAAGGGTCTAACCCTTCCTGGCCGAGAACAACAAGAGAAATCTTCTCTTGACCAAGAAGATTAAGAAAAGGAGACTCCTTTTCAATCTTACTGAGAACAAGTAAGGAAAGGAGGTTCTTTTCTTCATTACCGAGACCAACAACCCTAATACAGTGCTGGATTTACAATTACCACGCTGAGTTACTTGATTCATGGCTAGGGACCATAACAACTTAGCATTAGAGCAGGGTAACACGGTGGGGAAAAATATTAATAAGTTAAGGGAATTGGTGCTCAGAGGTAAGTAGGCACATGCAGAGACTGGCAAAAAAAATTGCCCAACTCATGGAGAAAATTCAGATTGAGTGACTTTTTGGGATGATGGGAAATATGACGACTGGAAGGAACTCAATTCTGGAATAAAGAGGAGAGGACAACTCACACAATAGAGGTGGAGATCATTTTTCCGGGCGCACTAGTTTTCGTAGCCAGATTGGAATTTCAACCAGAGAGGAGACACCATACCAAGGTATAATGGGTTAGAAGACCCTTCGATTTGGTTACGTAGGTGCAAAAAATTTTTTCCATCAAAGAACAGTAGGACTGGCCGCTTTCCACTTGCTTGGGGAAGCACAACTTCGGTTTCATCAAGTTGAGTTGGATAGATTGGCGCTGGATTGGGAAGAGTTTAAAGAATTATGCATTATACGATTCGGTCCTCCAGCCCATAGCAACCCCTTGGGGGATTTGGTGTTGTTACGACAAACTGGTCCAGTGGAGCTCTATCAAAAACAGTTCTAGGAAAAATTGGCAAGAGCTAGTTGGATGGTTCGTGTAGACCAACAGGTCAATTTATTTTCAGCAGGCCTTAATGAGTCATTAAGTTAGAGGTGGAGCTACATGCACCAGCTGACTTAGCTCGAGCAATGAATCTAGCTTGCGCACTAGAACTTCGACAAAATATTCAAAACAGGAGGCCAGCTTGGCAAGGTGACCGGAACACTTCCACTAGCTGGCAAAGGAGGCGCAACACTAATACACAGCTACCTTCTCAGGCAGGGCAACAAGTCAAAAATTATGCCAGTATTACTCCTACAACAAATACATCGCCCAACAACCCACCCGCCCAGTATATTCGGAAATTAACTAGTGGGTAGATGGCTGAGCGTAGAGCAAAGAACTTATGTTACAATTGTGAGGAAACATACAGGGCAGGCCATCAGTGTAAACAATTTTTCTGGTTAGAGGTCGATGAAATCATAGAACCACTACAGATTGATGATATTACTGAGGAGGATCCACCAGAAATCTCTCTACATGCCATTACAGGTCAAAAATCCGAAAAAATGATGCAAGTCTGAACTCGAGTGATGGACCGGGACCTTGTAAGCCTACTTTTCTTTTGTAGTCTTTGGGCTTCACGGAGGTTTGCCAACATGTCTTGTACAAACATGTGTCTTCTTCCTAGAGTATCAAAATTTAGGAAGTTATCCATGGTTAAAGCTGGAAACTCTGGGTTATTTTGCCAATATTTTGTAACGTAGTCCTTTTCGACTACTGTCGCAAAAGGTTCTGGAAATTTTGAATAAAAGATGGGTAGATAAGGTTTCTGATCATCTTTTTTTAATTTATTGATAGCTGCTATGAAGGGTAAATTTGGTTGATTCAGATTAAGGGGTCTAATCCTATACGAACTGGTCCATAATGGACATATTTGAATTATTTTAGCTTGGCTAAGTCTGATTCACTTAATAATATGTAGCAGAAAGTACCTGAGTTGGTATCCTGTAGTTCTACATATAGTTCCTTCTGGAAGACGAATGACTTCTTTTGGAACTCAATCCAATCTTTATTGTAGACTTCAGTTATCCTAGTGGATTCAGGAAGTACACATAATTTTCTCAGTTGGACCGCTGCTCAACACCTTCAACTATAGATACTTCCACACTCATCAACAACTGTTTCAGTTGCCAATGGGGAAAAAGTTCATCACTACGACATCATAAAAAAAGTTAAGTTCTCAATTGGTACAACTTTCTTTTATTCGGAATTTTTTGTCATACCTCAAGCTGGGTTCGATATGGTTTTAGGTATTAAATGGCTGCAAACACTTGGCCCTATTTTATGGGATTTTACTGGTTTAACTATGATTTTTGCAATGGGCGGACAACAAGTATTATTACAGGGCACTCACGTGGACAAGCCACATCATATTCATACGATTCACTCACAAGACAATCCGGACAACAATATAGATAATCTTCTGGATGAATTCTCGGACTTGTTCCAAGAGCCATCAGGGCTGCCTCCCTTGCGGCACTATGACCATCAGATATGTTTAAAAAAGGGATCAGAAGTGGTGGTCATTCGACCTTATCGGTACCCACATATCCAGAAAGACGAAATTGAACGACAATGCCAAGCAATGCTACAACAAGGCCTCATTCGTAGCAATCGTTCCCCATTCTCATCACCAGTCCTCCTCGTAAAAACACATGATGGTACATGGCGTTTCTGTGTTGATTATCGGGAATTGAATACCCAAACTATGAAAGATAAGTTCCCTATTCCGATGGTGGAGGACCTTTTAGATGAATTACATGGTTCTCATATATTCACCAAATTGAACCTGCACTCAGATATCATCAGGTTCGTATGCACCCAGACGACATCGAGAAAATGGCTTTTTGCACTCATCATGGCCACTTTGAATTTGTGGTCATGCCATTTGGGTTATCCAACGCCCCATCCACATTCTAGGCATTAATAAACGAGGTATTTTGCAACTATCTTCGCAAATTTCTACTTGTTTTCTTTGATGACATACTCATTTACAGCCAGTCTAGACATAAGCATTTAGAGCATTAATGATTGGTATTTGAATTGTTGCATGCCCATCAATTATATATAAAGAAATCGAAATGCTCATTTGCGACATCACATGTGGCCTATATCGGCCATATTATTTCACATGATGAAGTCACAGTGGATTTCGAGAAATTTGAGGCTATTGCAGATTGGGCACAACCTATGAATACCTTAGCTTTGAGATGGTTTTTTGGATTGGCGAGTTCTTACCAGAAATTTATTAGAAACTATGGACCGATTGCTACACCATTGACAAATATCCTCAAGAAAAAATCCTTTATTTGGAATGAGTAGGCTACCCAGTCCTTTTCAGATCTCAAATTAGCTCTTGCATCCGTACCAATTCTGCAACTTCCTAATTTTGAAGAGTTATTTGAGGTCGAGTGTGACGCATTGGGTGGGGGCATTGGGGCCGTTCTACAACAACACTTTCACCCTATTGCATATTTTAGTCGACAGCTGACAATATGATATCACAAATTGCCAGCATATGAATGAGAGTTAATCAGATTGGCCAAAGTTGTACAACATTGGCAGTTGTATTTATGGGGTCGTGCATTTCTTATTCGGACTGATCATTACAGCCTCATATATTTACTGGAGCAACGCCTCATGACTCCTCCTCAACAACATTGGATAAGTAAATTGTTGGGATTCGACTTTACAGTGGAATACCGTGCCAGCAGAATAAACAAGGTGGTTGATGCCTTGTCTCGACGTTTGAAGACCCCACCACTTCTATATGCTATTAGCCAGCCTCGTTTTCTTCTTTTAGACTTGGTGAAGGAGGAAAATGCTAGCAATCCGGTTCTACTCGATATGCACAAGAAGATCACAGAGGGGGCCATGAACTCTTGATGGACCATTCAGAACTCTCTTATTTATTATCACTCGTGCTAATATATCCTACACACTTCAGATTTGGTTTCAACTCTCATCTCAACATACCATGACAGTACTCATGAAGGCATCCAGAAAACCGTGCATCGCATTCGAGTGGATTTCTATTGGCAGGGTATGAAGACCTCCATTGCAGCATATGTAACATCTTGTCAGGTGTGTCAACGTAACAAGGCTGAACACTTAAGCCTTGTGGGTCTCTCGCAACCTTTGGTACTTCCTACACAGGTGTGGGCCGATATTTCTATGGACTTCGTCGAAGGTATCTTCCAGCAAGTTGATATTATTTGTGGTGGTACCCATGGCTCACCCATATACAGCATCCAAAGTGGCACAAATATTTCACGACCATATTGTTCATTTACATGGTATTCTAGAATCGATTGTTAGTGATCGAGATGCGGTTTTTACCAGCAATTTTTGGCGTGAACTGTTTCGTCTCTATGGTACCAAGTTGAAGTTATCATCGTCATATCATCCTCAAACAGACGGATAAACATAAATCGTTAACCACACTGTGGAAATGTATCTCTGATTTTATGTCTCTTCTCTTGTAATGTTGTACCCCTAAGGGCATTGAAAAAACTATAAATAGAGGCCCATGGCTAATAGGTAGAGCATTAAGTTCTCTCATCTCTTCTCAAATTCGTCCAAACTCTCCTCTCCCTTCTCTTGGAAGTTGATCTCTGAACTCTCTCTCCTTTCTCTCTTCTTCGCTTCTTCTTCTCCTCTCCTTCTTTGGCTCAAGATCATTATGAAGGAGTCCTAAACTCTACACAAATCGTAGGACTCGAGACAACATCATAGTTGTGAAGGATAATTGTTTTGATTATTATAAGGTTGTAACTGATACAATCAAATTGTGGTAGTTGGGAAATATTTCTATTTATGTGCTCAAGTAAAAATGATTTGATATAAGAAATAGTAGGCATGGTATTAAGATAGATGAGTGGTTTACCATGAATATCTCATGGACTTGGTGCATTGACAACTTTTTTTGCATTAGTGGTATGAACCTATTGAAGAGTAGGTATGGTAGAGTCTTACATTACTCTCACAAAAATAAGTCTCGAAGAGTAGTAATTTCAGTTAAACAGTGTTTTAGTTATTTTAGTCTTTTATTTGTATTCAGTTGTTTAATTATACTAGGATGCTTATTTAAGTTTTAGACTTTGGGTGTAATTGGGACATGACTAGTTTAATTGTAATTTGATTCTACATGTTTCCTCTAATATAAATAGAGGCTCAATGTTCTCAATTTAAAACAAGTGAAGTATTTCTCTTTTTTAAAAATTCAACATGGCATTAAAGTAGGTTCTATGAGTTGACTCAGTCAACCCATAGAGATAATGTAACCCTTTTTTGATATATCATCTCTTGTAGTTTAAGTTAATATGCTACCTTTTTTTTTCTTTTCTAGTCCCAATACATGTTGTTTCTTTGGTGTTAGAACCTCTATATTAATTTTTTCATATTAAAAATTATATATTTACAAAAAGATCTTTGAGTATACGTAGTTGATTTTTCAGGACTACATGGATTTAGCTCATAGAGAAAATGAGAGATGACATGTTGGGAGAAAACAGGAGGAAGAAAGTGGTTATGGACTTCTATCCTAACCCTTCCCTAGAGGCTCAATTTGTAGATGAATAAGATTATAATATTACAATAATACCCCTAAAACTTAAATTAATTACATCAATGTCATCTTTATGAGACGAGTCTTTATTTACAATCATGCCATCACTTTTGTGGGCCTTCCTTGTTCTTATGGGTTTGAGCTCATATCCTAACATACTTGGATGTGTGGGTCTTCCTTAGTCGTGTGGGCTTGGGTCCATTTTCCAACAGTCCCCCCTCAAGCTAGGGGTTAGAGAATATCAAGAACGCCTAGCTTACTGCAAATAGTGTATAAGATCTTCCCATATAGAATGGTAGTTCATCATATATTTCAACACTCCCCCTCAAGCTAGTGGTCTCTTTGTCTTTTCCAAGAGACCCAACTCGTATAATATAAGAAAGAGTTAGCAACTGATGAGTCCTCCTTCAATAATAATGTCTCAATTAGAGAGGTACAATAACAACAACTAAAATGGGCCTAGGCCTAAATAACACGTACCAAATAATGAAAATCCTTAAAAATAACCCATAAAATAATCTATAGATAGTCCATCACAAAATAAGGAAGTTAAAAAAAAAAATGCTAGAACCAAGTAATAAGCTACCAATACTTCAAAATAATAATCCAGTCGAAGACAAGAACCGAATCGAGCCGAGTTAGGTATCAGACCATTATAGTTGAGTTGCGGAAGAAATAGGTATAGAACTTGGCACTCTGTACCAGTATAACAGAGGCAATAAGCAAGTGAATTGAGTTAGATTGACCAGACCAAGCTCACCCGGATCGGATTGACCCGGACAGAGTTGACTCGATCCGAGTTGGTCCTAGTTAACTCGACAAAATATGGTGCGGCAAGACAACTAAATGCGCTGGTGTCTTCATCTTCTTGGTACTCTCGCTTCTGAACAGAGCGAGACAACAACAAACCAGAGATGGTGGACAGGAAAGGATGTAATTTCTGCTCAGAATGGCGATTGGTTTGCATTAGATGTAATCCCAGCAAGTTATGATAATCCAGCAGATTGCGAGAATGAATTATGAATCTAGTCCCGAGAGGCGATGCCGGAGAAGGAAACCACTGGCAAATCAACGTGTTGGAAGATAGGGCTCAAGCCCACACGACCAAGGAAGTCCCATATATCTAAGAGTATTATAAGATGGGCCAAATGACCAAAGAAGACCCACAAGATGGGCCCAAGCCCATAAGAAGTAGGACCCACAATGATTACCATGAGCTGGCATCCTTATCACATCAGTTGGAAGATCAAGAACAACTCAAGAAAGTATCTTTATCTAATGGTCACTTCCTAGAAGAGTTTTAGTTTGAGTTAGGTTTGTCTTTTATCTATATTGAGTTATTTAATTATGCTTGGACTTATATTTAAGTGTTAGAGTTTGGGTGTAATTGGGACAAAGGTGGTTTTATTGTAATTGGACTCTACTACCTTCCTTTATTATAAATAGAGGTTCATGTACTTTAATTATAATAAGCCAATGAAGTTTTTCTCTTTCCCATACATTCAACATGGTATTAGAGCAGGTTCTGTGAGTTGACGTGGTCAACCCACAGAGGTAATGTGATTTTTTTCTCTAAAACCTAAACCCTATGTCTGGGTTTGTAGTTATTATTTTTTTTAGTCCCTATACCTATATTTTTATTTTTATTTTACTCTATACGTAGTATTTCATATTGCAAATTATATATTAAAAAAAATTATTTGAGTCAACTTTCCAAAGAAAAATTATTTTTTCCAATCGGAGTTACCTACAGAGAGATATCGATATTTGAATGAGCGCAGGTCAGATTGCAAAAAGGTTCTAGCAGTAGCAGAAATCTTCTGATTCCGAGGAATTTTTTGCTATCAAGAACTAGACTTTATATAGAGAAATATATATCAAAAGAAATATATGTGAGTCTTTTCTTTTAAATTTTTAACCAATTTTTTATCTGAGTTATCTACAAAGATAAATTGATATTTGAAGCAGCAAAGGTCAGATTGAAAAGGAGCTTCGAGCAGCAAAAGAAAGCCTCAACTTTCGAGGTATTTTATGCTATCAAGAAAAATACTTTATATGGAGAATTATATATCAAAAGAAAGAAACGTAAGTCTATTTTCTTACCTATTCTACCAATTCTTGGTATGAGGTTTTTATAAGGATATATTGATCTTTGAAGATTCAATGGTTATTATGGAAAAATAGGAGAAACAATACTTAGTTCGGCTAGATGACAGAGACCAAAATATATCAGATTATTTACCTTCTTATAATTATATTTTATGAATTGAAGTTATACTTGGATGAAAGGTATCTAAATCTAGTTTCATAAGGAAAAAATTTCATGTCATTCTGATCTATATTTAAAGAAATATTCGCGTTGGAAGAATCAAAAGTCATGCTGGTATCATGTTTCATTGAAAAATCCGAATTTAAGCAGATTGTTATGTGTCTGTTAAGTACCTAGCTAATACTACCCAAAAGACTGGCCTGTTAGTAGCAGAAGACATAGGTACTTAACCCAAGATCCAGCTATCTGACGTACTGTGATTGCTGTCCCATAACAGTACTCCCACCGATACGAGACGAAGAACACGGTGGCACAGCGACACTGGCCCAACCGTAGTGACACTGGCCCAACTACAGCCTACCAGTAATTTTAATCCAGCCTTTGTGCCCTACCAATAATTTTAATCTAGCCTCTACATGCCCTGGGAATCGAACTCGCAACGTGGCACCCGCTCTGATACCAAATGTTAACTACCTAGCCAATACTACCCAAAAGACCGGCCTGTTAGGAGCGGAAGACATAGGTACTTAACCCAGGATCCAGCTGTCTAATGCACTATGATTGTTGTCCCATAACAATATCACTTTTTGAGGTTATATATCAGGAAAATATCTCACTTCTCCCTGGTTTGGGAGATTATTTATACATCTCCGTTATTTGGTCTAATTGCTACATCTATGATATTTGGTTCATGCTGGGATCACTACCATTACCTCTCAGCTTGAGGGGGAGAGGTAGAAGATATACACGAAAGAGTTATTTTATTCCATATGTTGTGGATGAGTTTATGTGACCAAAATATTCAAGAAAAGGGGAGCACAAAAGATGAAGCTTCTGCATCTAATAAAAAATATTTATACTGGATTATGATTATTTCAAGGTTCCTTCTACAAGGTTTATTATTTTGGTTCATGTTATATGTGTTGGAAGTTTGTCGTGTTATATTCAGTTGCAGCTATTATGTCTCTTTGGGGACATTATTATTGAAGAAGAGGTGACCTCATATCATCATTTATTTTACCCTGTCAAAAATATCAAAATTATTTTTGGTTGGGAGTTCATGACGGAGGAACTTCGTCCCCGTCAAAAATATCAAAATTATTTGTGGTTGGGAGTCCATGGCGGAGGAACTTCATCCCTGTCAAAAATATCAAAATTATTTGTGGTTGGGAGTCCATGACGGAGGAATTTCATCCCTGTCAAAAATATCAAAATTATTTGTGGTTGGAAGTATATGACGGAGGAACTTATTATTGCATCTATGTTATACCCCCTTGAATTGGCCAGTTGGGTCTCAAGGAAGAGAGTACCAATGTGAGGGGGAGTGTTAGAAGATTGGAGGATTGTCATTTTATACAAAAAGATCTTATACATCATTTGCAGCAAGCTGAGAGTTCTTGATGTTCTCTCACCCCCAGCTTGAGGTGGAGTGTTGGAAGATAGGCTCAAGCCCACACGACCAAGGATGGCCCACATATTTAAGTTAAAATGGGTCAAACGAACAAAGAAGGCCCACAAGATAGGCCCAAACCCATAAGAAGAAGGACCCATAATGATTACCATGCACTGACATCCTTATCACATCAGTTGGAAGATCAAGAAGGACTCAAGAAAGTATCTTTATCTAATGGTCACGTCCTAGAAGAGTTTTAGTTTGAGTTAGGTTTGTCTTTTATCTATATTGAGTTATTTAATTATGCTAGGACTTATATTTAAGTGTTAGAGTTTGGGTGTAATTGGGACAAATGTAGTTTTATTGTAATTGGACTCTACTACCTTCCTCTATTATAAATAGAGGTTCATGTACTCTGATTATAACAAGTTAATGAAGTTTTCTCTTTCCCATAAATTCTTCTTTTTTCTCCCAAAAAAAAAAAAAACAGTAGAAAAAGTACAAGAAGATGTTGCTGACGTTATCAAAGGCAAAACTCTCAGGTCTAATGGCTCCAATGAGCTGCATCTCTAGACTCCTTTTAGAACTCTAGAAAGAAGAAATGTCACGATAAATTTTTTTCTTCCCCGACATCACAAACGTATCTTCATGTTTTAGCAGCAGAAAAACAATCAAACATAAAAAAAAAATATCAACTATGAAAAAAAAACACAATGAAGAATGATCCTAAAAAATCATAGTCGGAGTCCTGTAAATCAAAGCTCTGATACCGAAAAAGGGAAAGAAACCCATTGAGAGAAAATAGAAGAAGGGTTATGGAATTGATTATTCCTTACCCTCCCTCTGAAGCTCTATTTATAGACTTATAAAACTATTATATTACAATAATACCCCTGAACTTATGGTCTAGGGTTTAGGTTTTAACCCTGGAACTTTAACTTAATTATATGAATGCCATCTCTATGAGATGACCTTTTATTCGCCAACTTGCCATCACTGTAAGTGGACCTATGGGCCTTCTCCTTGATTTGTGGGCCTTGAGCCCATCTTCTATTTCTCTTGGATCCATGGGTCTTCCTTGGTCTTATGGGTTTGGGCCCATCTTCTTGTACACTTAGATTTTAACGACAATTTTCTAAACTTAATTCGAAGCAGAGATTGCCGAGTCAAGCTCCTACTCAGTCACCAACGCAAATAATCCCATGGTTTTGTAGAGATATACTTTGGAATAAGATATCATGCCAACCAGAGGATAGTGAGATTGATGCTATCAATCAAACAAAAAAATAACAATGAATGGCAGAAATAAGCCAAACAGATTTCAGCTTCTATAACAGAATGAAGCAAGACACTCTATTTCAGAGATACAATTTTCTGGAATGTTGTCGCTGGAGTGACAATGAGCCAGTGCATGATTCTCCATCAGATAATCGGATAATCAGAATCTTAGACTTCAGCACCAATCCATCCCAAGGAAGGTCAGTGAAGAACAACAGTTCAAGTCGGTGAAGAACAACAGTTCAAGACAGAGAAGAAATATACGATGCCAAAATGATTAATCCACTCTAGTTAATCAGGAACAGTGCGACTTCCTCGTAGTGATTTTTGGGCACCCAATTTGGGAAATTGATCAAAGGAGTCGATTTCTGGTGTTTCTGAGTGATTTGGTGATGGCTACCACAACCGCTTCATCTTCCAACAGTGGTTATGTACAATTGAGTTACATTGCATGCTCAACACCAAATTGTAGAGTGGAATCCCTCAACATCTCTTCCATTGCATTAGAGACACTTGTTCCCACTACGAAGATTTATTTTTTTAAATTTGCTCCTAGTCACGCTGGTAAAGATTGTGTCTCGATTTCGGATCATGGTGTGGTGGTTCTTCACCATCAAACCCATCAAAAGAGGCTTGTGGATCGAGATCCAAACCAACCCACCAGTAGTTCCCACTCAATTGAATCGAGTGGAAATGCTTCAATAAAAACTACAAATGGACGCTCACGTAAGCACGCCTTAGCAAATGATTTTGGGTCTTTCGAGCTCAATTCGCCTTTTAATGATCTTGTGAAAACTTGCGCCAAGCATCCCGCTTCTGGTTATAGGACACATGATTTCAATTGTAAATAATATTGATCGACTCCCACTTGGTATAAAATAATAATATTGGAAGCTCTCAATAGGAGACGACAAGGAAGCATGCGCCCAATATAAAAAATTGGGTCCTAAAAATTAATGCTCTGATAACATGTTGATTTTTAGGACTCTATGGATTTAGCTCATGCAGAAAAAGGAGAGACAACATATTGGAGAACACAAGAGGAAGAAAGAGGTTATGAACTTGTGTTCTAACCCTCCCCCTGAGGCACAATTTATAGATGAATAAGATTATAATATTATAATAATACCGCTAAAACTTAAACTAATTACATGAATGCCATCTTTATGAGTTGACTCTTTATTTACTATCATGCCATCACTTGTGTGGCCCTATGGGCCTTCTCATTGGTATGTGGGCATAAGCCCATCTTCTCTCTCTCTCTCTCTTGGATGGGTGGGCCTTCCTTGGTCTTACGGGCTTGAGCCCATCTTCTAACACACTTGGACGCGTGGGCCTTCCTTGGCCGTGTGGGCTTGAGCCTATCTTTCAACAAACACAAATTTAGAAATCAGAGTTTTCTAGATAAGGATAAATAGATATTTAAACAACAAGAGAGGTTTGAGCAGCAGCAAAAAACATAAAATTTTGGAGATTTTATGCCTTCAAGAATGATAATTTATATGGACAATTATACGTCAAAAAATATCTATCAGTTTATTTTCTAACTTATCAAAACAATTCTCAATCTGTGTTTTCTAGAAGGAGATTACAATATTGGAAGAATCAATGGTCATGTTGGCCAAGGAAGAAAGAGTACTCAATTCAACCAGATCGTAGAGTCCAAAATCTAATCAGATTTTTCTCAAAAGAATTATATTTCATGAAATATATCGAAGTCTAATTTCAAAAGGATCAACTTCCATATCAATATGATCTACATTTAAGGAGATATTCTCATTGGAATTGACAAGGGTCATGCTAGAAAATGAAGCAAATTATGCGGTCATAACAGATTCCTAAACAAAGGTTTTTATACTAAATTGGGTATCAAATTAAAGCTCTTTTAGTCAGGTTTCTTAAATAGTGACTTGTGATTTTGAATTATAATTTTGGAGATATTGATATCAGAAATACCAAAGGTCAGTTATGACAACAATTTCTCTTTTTCTTATTTTCTCTCCTCTTACCTCTCCATGCATTGACGTGAATCAAGTTTCTTTTTCTCCTAAAATCCTAGTTTTTTAGAAAATTTTCTCTTTTGATCATAGAGTTCTGATCATACTTAATCACTCCATGATGTGCTTGTTCAAGGTATATGATATCTTACTTGGATGTTATTTTCAATTTTTTAACATTTTTGTTACTTGGTTGTGTACCTCCTGCATTGTCAGCTCTAAAAATTATTCTCACCTGTTGGAAGATGGGCTCTAGCCCACATGACCAAGGAAGGCAACATATCTAAGAGTTTTATAAGATGGGCCACACGACCAAGAAAGGCCCACAAGATGGGCCCAAGCCCATAAGAAGTAGGTCCCACCATGATTACCACAAGCTGGCATCCTTATCACATTAGTTGCAAGATCATGAAGGACTCACAAAGGCATCTTTGTCTTATGGTCTCGTCCTAGAAGAGTTATAATTTGAGTTATGTTTTTCTTTTATCTATATTGAGTTATTTAATTATGTTAGGACTTATCTTTAAGTGTTAGAGTTTGGGCGAATTGGGACAAAGGTAGTTTTATTGTAATTAGACTCTACTATCTTCCTCTATTATAAATAGCGGTTCATGTACTCTTATTATAATATGTCAATGAAGTATTTCTCTTTTTCATAAATTCAACATGGTAACAGAGTAGGTTCTGTGAGTTGACTTGGTCAACCCACAATGATAATGAGATCTTTTTCTCTAAACCCTAAACCCTAGGTCTAAGTACATAGTTATTTTTTTTGAGTCCCTACACCAGTAGTTTTCTTTGCGTTTTTTACCTCTATAAAGATATTTTAATATTGAAAAATATATATATAGACGTAAAGATATTTAAGTTTAAATTCCAAGGAAAAAATATTTTTTTCAATCTGAGTTATCTATAGAGAGATATCTGTATTTGAATGACCGAAGGTCAGATTGCAAAATGTTTCAAGCAGTAGCAGAAAGCTTCAGATTCCAAGGTATTTATGATATCAATAACTAGCCTTTATATGGAAAAATATATATCAAAAGAAATAATTTTAAGTCTATTATTTTACATGTTCAACCACTTTTTATCTGAGTTATCTACAAAGAGAAATTGATATTGGAAGCATTAATGGTCTGATTGAGTTAAAGGTTCAGCTGAAAGCTTCAATTTACGATGTATTTTTTGCTATCAATAAAGAAACTTTATATGGAGAATTACATATCAAAAGTAATATATTTAAGTCTATTTTCTTACCTATTCTATCAATTTTCTGTATGATTTTTTTAAGGAGATATTGATCTTGGAATAGTCAATGGTCAATCTGGAAAAAAGGAGAAACAGTACTTAGTTCGGCCAGATGATAGAGACCAAAATCTATCAGATTATTTATCTCCTGATAATTATATTTTATGAAGAGAAGATATACTTTGATGAAATATATTTAATTCTATTTTCTGAAGGAGAAAATTTCATCTCAATCTGATATATTTAAAGATATATTCACATTGGAAGAATCAAAGGTCATGTTGGTATTCTGTTGTATTGAAAAATCCGAATTTAAGCTGATTAGTTTGCATCACTGTTTGAGTTGCTATATCAGCAAAATATCTCATTCTCCCTAGTTTAAGGGCTTATTACTACATCCCTATTATTTGGGCTTATTTCTATATCTATGATATTTGGTTCAAGCTGGGATCACTGCCATTACATCCCAACTTGAGGGGGAGAACTAGAAGAATTACAAGAAAGAGGTATTTTATTCCATATGTTGTGGATAAGTTTATGTGACCAAAATATTCAAGAATGGGGGTGCACAAAAGATGAAGCTTATGCATCTAAGAAAAAAAAATTATATCGGATTATGATTATGTCATGGTTCCTTCTACAAGTTTTTTTTTTTTTTTTTTTGTGTGTTATATGAGTTGGAAGATGGTCATGTTATATTCAGCTGCAGCTATTATGTCTCTTTGGGGACATTATTATTGAAGAAGAGGTGGCCTCAGTATCTTTTCTCATACCATAATTTATTTGACTCCCAAAAATATCATGGTTGGGACACCATGAGATTCAGTGCCCGAATTGGGACACCATGATAAATTTAACTCTCAAAAATATCACAGTTGGGATACCATGAGAGTTGGTGTCCGGATTGGGACACAATTATAAATAAGCGCACTACCCCCTCCCCCTCCCCCCCCCCCCCCCCTGTAATGGCTTTTATTACTCCTACCACTTGAGAGTCATTGTCCTGTGGAGGGACACGGTGGTGACACTTCAGAGCAATGTCGATAGACATACTACCTACAGAAGACAAAGTGTGCCCTACATCCAGCATTAGGACTGGAGTATGGAGCAATGTCTTATCGACTAGAAGTGATTTTCACTCTCACTTATATTATGCCAACAGGGCCACATGGAAGGATGCAACAGTGTGAGGGAAAGTGTTGGAAGATAAAGGCATATTAGAAAATATGCCATTTTATACAAAAAGATTATATACATCATTTGCAGCAAGCTGGGAGTTCATGACGTTCTCTCACCCCCATCTGTAGAGGGAGTATTTGAAGATGGGCTCTAGCCCACGCGACCAAGGAAGGCAACATATCTAAGAGTTTTATAAGATGGGCCACACGACCAAGAAAGGCCCACAAGATGGGCCCAAGCCCATAAGAAGTAGGACCCACCTTGATTACCACAAGTTGGCATACTTATCACATAATTTGGAAGATCAGGACTCGCAAAGGCATCTTTATCTTATGGTCTCGTTCGAGAAGAGTTCTAAGTTGAGTTATGTTTGTCTTTAATCTATATTGAGTTATTTAATTATGTTAGGACTTATCTTTAAGTATTAGAGTTTGGGTATAATTAATATGGAAAAATCTTAAAGGAGTCTCATGGGAGGATATTTCACATAAGCGTTTCAATTAAAAGGTGTTCAAGTTATTTTAGTTTTTTATTTATGTTCAGTTGTTTCATTATACTAGGATTTCTCTTTAAGTGTTACACTTTGGGTGTAAGTGGGACAATGATAGTTTAATTGTAACTGGATTCTACTTGTTTCTTCTATTATAAATAGAGGCTCATTGTACTCAAATTACAATAAGTTAGTGCAATATTTCTCTTTTCTAGAAATTTAATAAAATTGAACAAGTGCATTACATGGAAGACAAAAAATGGTGGTTTGTGGCATGTAGTTCAGAATGTGATTATGAGGAATGTGTTTAGTTTGATATGTTGAAGAGAAAATATGGAAGAATCTTACATGACTCTCACATTAAGAAGTCTCACAGAGCCAAGACTAATATGATGGTCTTACAAGAGTCTCACAAGGAGAGGTCTCATAGAAGAGTCTTAGTTATAGGTATTTATGTTATGTTAGTCTTCTATTTATGTTTAGTTATTCAATTATTCTAAGACTTATCTTTAAGTATTTGACTTTGGGTGTAACTGGCATAAGGTTAGTTTAATTGTAATTGGATTTTACTTGATATCTCTATTATAAATAGAGGTTCATTATACTCAAATTACATCAAGTTAGTAAATTTCTCTTTTCATGAAATTCATCATGGTATCAAAGTGGGTTATGTTCCCACAAAGATAATATGATCATTTTCTGATCTATCATCTCAAGTAGTTTAGTTTTTTAGTATATCTTTTTTCTTTTTATCCAAATCTTGCATTCGTTAATTTATTGGTATTCACACCTTTATAATGAGCTTTAATATTTCAAATTATATATTTACAGAAGTATCTTCAAGTCCATTTCCCATCACAAAAATAATTTTTTGAATCGGAGTTTTTTACAAAGAGAGATTGATATTTGAAGCAACAAAGGTAAGACTGCAAGAGAGGTTCAAGTAGCAGTAGAAAACTTTAATTTTGGAGCCATTTTATGATATCATGATCTAGACTTTATATGGAGAATTATATATCAAAATAAATATATGCAAATCTATTTTCCTTCCTAACCAATCAATTCTCAACCTGAGTTTTCTAGAGGGAGATATCGATCTCGGAAGAGATAATGGTCATGTTGGCTAAATATATTAGATTTTTTCTCTCATAATAAGTATATTTTATAAAGAAAAATTATATTTGAATGAATTTTATGTAATTCTAGTTTTATAAGGAGAAATTTTCATATCAATCTGATCTATTTTTTAGGAGATATTTGCAATGGAGTCATCAAGGGTCAAGGTACATAATGAAGAAAATAAAGAGATTATAAAAGATTCTAGATCAAATCTTTTTATGTCAAATGAGGTATAAATATAAAGATATCTGGGTCTAGTTCCATGAGAACAAAACCGTTTGTGATTAAGAGGTATATTTTTGTAGATATGAATATCATACATACCAAAGGTCAGGTCTGCCAAAAATCTCTCTCATTTCCTATTTTCTCTCCTATTTATCTCTCCATCCATTGACGTGAATTGAGTTTCTTTTTCTCTAATAAAAACTGAGTTTTTTATCCAAAATTTTCTTCTAATCAAAGAGTTATGGTTACACTTAATCACTCCATCATGTGCTCATTCAAGGTATGCAATATGTTGGTTCGATGTTGCTTTCAAATTTTGCATTTTGTTACTTGGCTGTGTATCTTCCACATGGTTAACTTTGAAAAATTATGGTCACCCAAAAAACGTTGTACTTGGTAAAATTTATTAAGTTCTACCATTATACTCTCCCCTATTTTTGTTTTTAAAAAAATGTCACTTTGGAAGTATGAATGTTGCATAGTCACCTCCTTCTGATTAAAGCTATTTTCCACTAGTATTTCTTCAATTTATGATCTTGTGTTTCTATTACTTCAAATAAATGCCCAAACCTACTACCTAAAAAGTATAGGAGTGTGCCCAACATCCAGCTTGAGTCAAGTCTTTTATTCTTCACCCAAGAAATGATTTGTGTTTGAACTACTGTTAAAAAGTGAATAGTCTCTTTGTTAAACCCTAAGGTTGGGTTATTTTTCTGCCTTTAAAATTGACTGTGTATGAAGCATTATTGTATGGCTAGGAGTGATTTTCTCCCACGTTGTGTTTTTTTCCAAATTGGGTTTCTATATCCTTCTTATCCCCAACTTGAGGGGGAGAAGTAGAAGAAAAACTACAAGAAAGATGTATTTTGTTCCACATGTTGAGGTTATTTTCATGTGACCAAAATATTCAATAAAGGGGAAGCACAAAAGATGAAGTTTTTTCTTCTATGAAGAATTTTTTCAAAAAAAGAAATTGAAGACCAAGAATCATTTTCATTGCATGCTGAAGTTCTAAACTTCAACTTGAGGAGGAGTGTTGAAGAAAAGATATAAAAGTGTCTTACATGACTCTCACAATAAGAAGTCTCATAGAAGAGTTTCAGTTAAATTTGTTTTAGTTATGTTAGTCTTCTATTTATGTTCAGTTGGTCAATTGTTATAGAACTTATCTTTTAGTGTGTAACTTTGGGTGTAATTGGGATAAGGGTAGTTTAATTGTAATTGAATTTTACTTGTTTTCTCTATTATAAATAGATACTCATTGTACTGAAATTACGTCAAGTTAGTGAACTATTTTCTCTTTTCCATAAATTCAACAAATTAGACCAACAATTATCCATACCTAACAAAAATAATGCCTACTAACAGGAGTTATCAAATGCTAATCTCCTATTGACAAGGTCAAATGTTCATATAGATTGTATTTGTGTATCAATGGTTGAGGAATGAACAAGATATAAAAGAAAAATTTGAAGTTGAATTAGAGGACAAGTACGATGAAGAACAAGATGAAGCGGGAGAAGAGATAGAAGAGTTTGACAAAGAGAGGGAGGGGGTGGGATTTTTGAAAGTGATGAAGATATATTTAGTCCATTGTTCACTCATTAGGTGGGCCATGTACTTAGAGTTTATATGGAGGTGATGGTGTAAACGTTCAAAACCTACACCAAAGATGAGATAGCTTGTGTGTATCTTTATATTGGGGTACAAGAAATTACTCAACTAATGTTTCTTTTATTTTTTTTCCTAGCTTACAATGTTAAGTTTGATAGTGATTTGTGTTATAGGAGAAGTTTAATGTTGATAGGAATAGCAATGAGCCAGCATGAATTGTCGTGCAATCTATATTGGATGTTGTGTTTAAACATAATGAGACTACTATGCATGCCTGGTATGGAGAGGTAGGTGTTTACCCCATAACATTGTCCACTCCTTATAGAGCGGTTTACCTCGAGAATTGGCAGTGGATGTGCATGAACGTATTTCATGGGGGAGGGTCTAGGTGATTAGATTTTTAGGGATTGTGTTTTAAATCTCTCTTTTTTTTTTACTTATGTCTAATTTCTATTTGCAGAGACATTCTCGAGTAAATGTCAAAAATGGTAGCAAAAAAAATGTTCAACATATTATAGGTTTGATGTCTTTTATCTTGGAGTATATTTTCTTTCAAATGTGTTGATTTTCAGGACTCCATGAATTTAGCTCATGGAGAAAAAGGGAAAGAAACCCATTGGGAGAAAACTGGAGGAAGAAGGGTTATGGAATTGATTATTCCTTACCATCCCCATGAAGTTATATTTATAGATTTATGAAACTACTATATTATAATAATACCCCTGAACTTAGGGTTTAGGGTTTAGGGTTTTAACCCTGGAACTTTAGTTTAATTACATCAATGTTATCTCTATGAGACGACCCTTTATTTACCATCCTGTCATCTTGTATGTGGGTCTATGGGCCTTCTCCTTAATATGTGGGCCATGAGCCCGTCTTCTATATCTCTTGCATCCATGGGTCTTCCTTGGTCTTATGGGCTTGGGCCCATATTCTAATACATTTGGATATGTGAACCTTCCTTGGTCGTGTGGGCTTGGGCCCTGTCTTCCAACACTACCCCTCAAACTGGGGCTGAGAGAACAACATGATCTCTCAGCTTGCTGCAAATGATGTATATTTTTTTCTTTTTTGTATAATATGCCTTCATCTTCCAACACTCCCCTTCAAGTTGGTGTTCTCGTTCATGAGGCTCAGCTGGTATAATATCAGTGAGAGTAAATCACTCCTAGCCACTAAGACATTGCTCTAAAGTGTTCACCTCTACCATCGTGTCCCTCCACAGGTTGACTCTCAAGTGCTAGAGTAATATATGATATTAATGGGGGGAAGTATCATAAATATAACAACAAGTTCCTCCGTCATGTACTTCCAACCACAAAAATGTGATATTTTTTACGGGGATAACGTTCTTCCGTCATGGAATTTCAACCACAAAAAATTTGATATTTTTTACGGGGATGAAGTTCCTCAGTCGTGGACTTCCAACCAAAAAAAATTGATTTTTTTACGGGGATGAAGTTCCTCCGTCATGGACTCCCTACCACAAATAAATTTGATATTTTTGATGGAGATGAAGCTCCTCCGTCATGGACTCCCAACTACAAATAAATTTGATATTTTTGACAGGGATGAAGTTCCATCTTCATGGACTCCCAACCACAAATAAATTTCATATTTTTTACGGGGTTGAAGTTCCTCCGCCATGGACACCCAACCAAAAAAAAATTTATAATTTTTACGGGGTTGATAATAAATAATGGTATGAGGCTACCTCTTCTTCAATAATAATGTCTCATAAAAAGAAACACAATAGCAGGAGCTGAAATGGGTTTGGCTTGGGCCCATTTAATACGATCCAAAATAATCCTTGTAAAATTACCCATGAAACAATCCCATGCACATATCTAGACCAAATAATATGTTGACCAAGTAATAATCTATCAATTCTTCAATAATAATCCAGCCGAAGACAAAAATTTACTGAGTCACTCCAAAATCTTGGGCATGTTTACCGAGGCAAAAAATAAGTGGTCCGAGTCTGGTTGACCCAGACCGAGTTGACTCAGTCCGAGTTGGTCAAGGTTGACTAGTGGTTAGGGTTGACTAGGTCTACTGGTGCTGAAACAGTGGTCAGCTGGAAACTCGAGCGCGGGCTGCGCTTACTTGACTCGGGCGAGTCCAGGTTGCTTGGCATGCTCTGAGTTAACATGGCGCTCAATTAAGTTTTTCCTACCTTAGGAAAATATTTATGAACAATGCTTCTTCTTCCCCAACCTAATAGTGCAGAAACTCAGAAGGAAAGTTTCCAACCCGAGAATAAATCCCACCAAGTGGAAAGGGAGCTTTCTGCCCGATGATAACACCTGCCATCAGAAAGTTTCTGAGATATCTTCCTGGAATGACAACCGTATCATCTTCCCCGTGTCCGTTTTGAAACCAGTTGCGCTAAAACCTCGAGGCATTAGTGAGAGGCGCAATAGGACCTTGTACAAGGATTGGCCGAGCCATAGTGGGAAGGACTCTCGGTGAAAACAGAGCTCGACGAAAGCAGAGGAAACTTTTCAGAAAATCTTTCCAAAGATTGCATGTAGCTAAAGTGATCTTTCTGACATATACAATGAGTCCTTCTCGGCACCAAAGGACTCTCAGCGGAAAAAGTCCAGAGATGGCAACTCTGCGTCATTGTCCTCCCACAGAAACCATGCAGCAGAATTTTTCTCTCTCAGCTGCAGAGTCGTTTCTCAGGCGACAGTGGGTCGTCTTCCCCATCAGCCGAACAAAGTGGAAGGCTAGAACAATCATCGTTCATCTCTGTTCTCAGCTTGCCAAGAAATAAACAGAAAAAAAAATTATTGTGTCTCAGACGAGGATGCCGCACCATCGGCCATGGAACTCAATGGAAGCAACGCTTTAATAAGGCCAAGGAAGGATGATATGGAGTTATAGCTTTAATCTCTGCCATGTATGAGAAACAAAACCAGAGAGCTTCCCTGAGGCAACAGATGACGACGACCATCAATATTTCAAGAAGATCAATAGAGCAGTATGCAACTATAAAAAATAAAATTACTAACAACTGAAACAGGACGAAAAAAGACTAACACAAATAAAAAAATTCCACCAACTATAAAAAGAATCAATATGAGAAAAAAAATAATGGATTTCTTGAATCATGAAAACCATAGTCGAAGTCCTTAAAATCAAAGCTCTGATACCATGTTGATTTTCAGGACTCCATGAATTTAGCTCATGGAGAAAAAGGTAAAGAAACCTAGTGGGAGAAAACTAGACGAAGAAGGGTTATGGAATTGATTATTCCTTACCCTCCCCCTGAAGCTCTATTTATAGATTTATAAAACTATTATATTATAATAATACCCCTGAACTTAGGGTTTAGGGTTTAGGGTTTTATCCCTGAAACTTTAGCTTAATTACATCAATGCCATCTCTATGAGATGACATCTTGCCATCTTGTATGTGGGCCTATGGGCCTTCTCCTTGATTTGTGGGCTTGAGCCCGTCTTCTATATCTCTTGGATCCATGGGTTTTCCTTGGTCTTATGGGTTTGGGCCCATCTTCTAATACACTTGGATATATGAGCATTCCTTGGACGTGTGGGCTTAGGCCCTGTCTTCCAACAAAATGTATTACTAATGTAATATATTTATATGCACATGTCCTTCAAAATGTGCAGGGTACAAATTTCTCTGATATTGAGAGATTTTGGATTATTCATTAATCCATGTACGGGTGGACCAGCAAATCAGAATAACAATATTAAAGTATTACTTTCTTATAAATAATACATTTTATTTTAGGAAAATAATAATTACAACTTACTTATGTTATTTTTCTTAGGAAGGGATGCAATGATTGGAACTGGAGGGCACAAGAGGCTGGTGAGTTGGTTTATGAGAATGCCATTGTGCATCGGGTTCGTGGAGCTTGATTTGGCTACATTAAGGGGTTCGGTTTGTCTCAATTGCCTCTAACCAGGATCTACAAACCATATTTGTCTTAGTCATCAACACGTATAAAGGAGTTGTGGGAAACTAAAGAGGCATTTTCCAAAACTTTGGAGCAACTGAGGAATATACAACATTCTTTTGAGGAGCCTGACCATCATCTTGAGGAGCAGCTGAAGAATATACGACATCCTTTTGAGGAGTCGGACCATCATGTTGAGGAGTAGGATCATAGGTTGAAGGACTTAGAAAAACAATGCAATGGTTTTTTTAGTATACGCAGACACAGAGCCAAGCCCCCCTCGCCCTTGTTGACCATAGGTTGACTCCCTTCAAGAGCTAACAATTATACATAATAGAGCTGACAACTTTACATTAAGTATTTATGTTACTTTTCCTTCAAGAGACATGCATTTTAAGTCTAAAGCTTCAAAACGAATCAAGCTACATGGAAAGTTGATCTTGAATAAGCTCTCTTGGAAGATGAAGACAAAGTGAAGATTAGAGTTAAAGATTTACTACGATGTGTCAAAACCCAGTCTATGGAAAAGATAGTTGTTCAAGTCCTTCAATTTGAGGTACAATGCAAACGTGGAGCTTTAGGACATACATTCCAAACTTGGAGTTTTAAAATTATTGTATACATCTTCTTAACATGTTAGAATCACTTAGGATCATTTATTTTCATGCTTTTAAAGTCAATTTAGATGAACTAGCACTAGAATGATTGATCATCCAAAAGTGCATTGGCCAAGATTATAATGCATGATCGATCAACCTTAGTCGATTGATGGTTCACCATGAACATGGCCAAATTGTGTATGCTCGATCATCCCACGTGGACTGATCGATCAAATTTGTCTAGGTATGTGAATTAAACATTGAATGATCGATCAACCCACATGATTGGATACATAAATTTTCTAGCTAGGGACATCAAGCATGCTCAATCATTGATCGATCATACTTGCATTAGACTACCAGAAGGAATTTTGATTGATCGATCATACCTTGGCAATAATCGATTATGATCGATCAACTTAAAATGTCAAACTAAATGGAAAGATATTGATCAATAATACCATCAATAAATAAGACACATTCTACTAGAAAAGTTGTCGTTATACTTGATTGATCAATTAATCACATTACAACAATCGATCAATTCGAACAATCACTTTTGCAAATGGGCAAAAAAAAGGCTAGTTTGGCTAGGGGAACTTATACATACCCCACCAAAACTCTCATAGAAAAGTTAATGAGCATTTATTAGCATCACTTGAGCCTCTATTCTCAAATATTTGAAAAACTTCTCAAAGTGCTTTTGAGAGAAAGAGTGAGGTTATCCTTTGAAAATTTCTATACTATTTCCTCCTTTCCTCTCCTTGGCAACTACATTAGACAAGCTCATATCCTTTCATTGTGCTATAAAGTTGGATGATTGAATCTCTCAAGGAGAAAGTACTCTCCTAGTGTAAAGGGTGTAAGTATTTTACCTTCTTTGCATTTTTCTTTTGTGAAAGGCTCATCTACAACCTATTGTAATCTAGATAGAAAGGGTATAGCTAGAGCTAGAATCTAGCCAATATCTTGAGGAGATTGATTGTAAAAGTGTGTACTTTAGCTACACATGGCTTAAAGAGGGTCAGAATCTCATTGGTGTAAATTCTAGATATTAGAGCTAAAATAGTAGAATTTCTCAAGCACGGGTTCTTAGACAGTGAATACCAATAGAGTAACATCAATAACACAATTTTTGTGTTTTCCCTATGGTGTGTAAAAGCTTTTAATTTTGAAATTGCATATTTATCATTTCCATGCTTAGTTAAATTTTAATTATAATTCTCAAATAAATCCCCCCTTGAGAAACCACATGGGCCAACAATTGGTATCAGAACAGGCCAAGTATGTAGCTTGTGTCAAAATTCACTAGATTTTGAATTGATTAAATAGCATCTCAAGACGAATTAATTCTTCACAAAGAAACATTTGACATTTGTCCCCCATTATTCAATTGAACAAATTATGGTTATTGGAAGGTACGAATGGAATTCTTCCTCCAATCCATGGATTGGGGTATATGGCACCTGACCAAGAATGAGCCATCTAAAGCTAAAAAGTTAGAGAATGACATTCTAGTGACAAGGAAATTCTTAGAGTTGACTAGGGAAGATAAGGAGCAGGTCCAAATGAAATCCAAGGACATTAATATTTTGTCATGTGCCTTACGACCGATTGAGTTCAATTGGGTCTCTACATGTAAGACCGCCAAGGAAATTTGGGAAAATTGGAAGCCACACATGAGGAAACCACTAGAGTCAAGGATCTAGAATTAGTTTTTTAATACCCCAATATGATGAGTTTAAAGTTAAAATAGGCGAGTTGAGATGATCTCTGGGTTCACTCATATTTTCAATTAATTGAACATATTTGGAGTTCATTGTATAAGAAAAATCATAAGCATCTCAAGGCACTTCCAAAGTCATGGGACGTGAGGGAGACAACCATTCTTAAAAATGAAAATTTTAGAACAATGTGCTCATAAAAGCTACTTGGAATCCTTCTCACATATGAGATAGAACCTCAAGAAGTTAAGGAAGAGCAACCAAAACGAAGAAAAAATGCTATTAAAGCCAAAGTGAGTGCTGAAAACATCTGTAGTGAAGAAAGTTCTGATGAAGTGAGTTTCATCACTAAATACTTACAAAGAATTTATAGGAAAAAGAAAAACTTTAGAAAGACCAAACTAGGGCTCAAATGACAAATCATTTAAAAAATCTGATGTCTGTTTTGACTGTGGTAAACCAGGACATAGAAGGAACAAAATGCCAAAATCTTGAAGGAACAACCCCATTCACAAGAAAATATCCCAAGAACAAGAACAAGAAGGTTTTGATCTCAGCTTGGGATGCTATGGATGAAGAGTCTAGTCACTCAGAGGAAGAAAAAAGTGATGTTGGACTTATGGCTATTGAAGATGATGATGAGTCTACCACTTCAGAAGAGGTAACTGACTCGAACTATGAAAATAAGCTTGAATTGTTGTTAGAGAAATCAACTCATGGTCTAAATACGTATAAATAAAAATGTGATGATCAAAGACACGAGATTTCAAAGCTCAAAGAGGAGCGTAGTGCCTTGAAGGAAGCAAATGAGAGTCATATGGTCAATGCTTCAAGGCAATGTAGATTGTTAGAGAAACTATCATGATAAGTAGAAGTTAGGATCCCATGAGAAGGACTCTAGGTTAACGTGGAAGAAGAAGGAGAGAAGAGAGAGAGAGTAGAGAAGGACTCTAGGTTAACGTGGAAGAAGAAGGAGAGAAGAGAGAGAGTAGAGAGGAAGGATAAGGACGTGAGAGAAGAGAGTTTGGATTAAGGGAAGGAGAGAATGAGTCAAGGGAGAAGGGAAGGTGGCTGAACGATTTCTGAAAAGTGAGGAGAAGGCTTGAATTACATTACCTATTAGCCAAAGCTCTTCTTTATAGTGTTACAATGCCCTTAGGGCTACAACTCAATAGATCAAAAGACATAATCTGACAACGTATTTACATCTTTATGCCATCCTTATGGAACTTATCATAAATTACCACTTTGCCACTCCTTTGACGTGTGGGCTTCTAGCCTTGAGTTTGTGGGCTTGAGTCCATCTTCCAACATGATAGACTTGCATTTGAAGAGAGAATTATACACTTAGAACATCAAGTCAAAATTCTATCTAAAAAATGCACACCCCAGGGGAAATTTAGGAATAAAAAAGAAATCAAGATGTTCTCTAACATTCCACACATTCAATGCTACTATTGCAATGAAGTGGGTCACTAGCCCACATTTGCCAAATAAGAACGCAAATGGCATCAAACAAAGATGGGTTCCCAAAACAATCAAAAGGGTTTTGGAAACCCACAAGAACTTGGGCAAACAAGTTTTGAAGGCAAAATCACCTAGTGCTTTAAATATTATCCCAAATGGACCCGACTTAAAATGGATGTCTAAGGTTTAAATCTCTTGTGAAGTAGGTTTGTCTTTGTGTCCAGGCACCAAAAAATGTTTAAATTTTGGATAGCGATTGCTGGAAGCACTTGACCGATGACAAGAAGAATTTTTTAGAACTCAAACCTAAAGATGGTGGTCATGTAACATTTGGAAAGAATAGCAAAGGCACCATAAAAGGAATTGGTAAAATCGGTACCTCAACCTCTTTCATATCGGATGTATATAGCATTGAAGGGTTGACTCATGATTTACTTAGCATTAGTTGATTTTTTGAGAAATATGACAAAGTTTCATTTGAAAAAGACAAAGGCTTAACAAAGAATGAAAACGATGAACTAGTTCTAGAAGGACGTAGAAATGGGACTGCTATGTTGTGAACATAGTTTATTGGCCCAAAACTAGTGTCATATGTTTGGGTGAAAGGATCGATGAATCTTGGTTATGGCATAAGAGACTAGGATATATAGGAATAGATTCCTTCAAAAAATTAGGAAACAAAAACAAAGTGAGATGACTACCGATTTTGAAAGACAGAGACCTTGTGATGCTTGCCAACTTGGATAGCAACACAAAACTTCTTTGAAATCAAATAATGTAGTTTCTACTTGTTATAATGTGGAACCCACCATGGTGCTCGAGCTGGTGGGACCCACCATGAGGATGTGGGACACCAAGAAGTGTCCTAGAGGACGTGGGACACCAAGAAGAGTCCTCACCCAAACAAGCATGAGTTAAGGAGACTTGAAGATCATGTGGGACCCACAAATATCTCAAGAGCTGTCAACCTTATCAAGATGAGCTAGAGGAACACGAGGGACCCACAAATATCTCAAGAGCTGTCAACCTTATCAAGATGAGCTAGAGGAACACGAGGGACCCACAAGGATAAGGGTACAAGTTGGCCTGCTCCCCTATAGTCACGTGAAGAAAGCAAGAGTTCTAGTTCAACTCATATTATGCTTCTAGTAGTTTGGTTTAAATAGACTTATCTTAGAGAGTTAGAATTGGAATGTATTTAGGATTGAAAGGCTAATTGTATAAGGACTCTACCTCCTCCTCTACTATAAATAGAGGTGTTGTAATTCGGAATTAATGAAGTAACACATCTCATTCTCGAGTTACTCTCTCTCTCTCTCTCCCTTCGCTTGGTGCAACCTCTCTTTGCCCTTTTCTTTTTTTCTTCTCTCTACTCGAGAGTTCTTCTTCCCTTTTCTCTTTTTTCTTTCTTCTTTATCTTGATCAGAATTATGGAAAATGAATCTTAAATCCAATATGGTATCAATGCATTATATTTAAGATCCCTCGTCAAATGAATGCTCTAGAGAAGTGATGATCAACACCACTCAAAGAAGGCTCTTTTATGAAGGAAGAACACAAGCCGAGAGATAAGTATTCAAATTTTTTTTTTTTTATGCTACTGGTTTTAGAAATTAGAAGATGATTCAAGGATGAATATGTGAATGCTTTCATCTTATTATGTTATGGATATGCATGCCTCTCTATCTAGAAGGAACTATCAAAACAATTTTATAGGTTTGGAAATTATGTTTACTGAGACCAGTCCATAATCAGATAATTGGTATTTTTTTCATGGGATAAGAGTTCCCTGATATAGAAGAATATTATTGAGCCTCTTATGAGTGGTTTTTGGAAAAAATAAAATAAGAATAATAATTTAGCGTTGATGCTAAATTTTCCCATACATCGAGTTGATTGAAGAAGGGCTACTTGGTGTTATTATTAGAAATTTTTTGAAGAAAGGCCTATCATGGCTAATGAAAATATGAATATCAAAGGTGATATACTGAGAATCACCACCATACCCTTACGTGGGGTATCAAATGTTATGAGTTGGTCCACATTGGTTCGCAAGTTTCTTATAACAAAAGACCTACTTGGTCACCTCACTACCCGAAGACCACCTGTTGATGAAGATGATATTTTTTATATGAAATGGCTGAAGAATGATACTTTGGTAATTGGTTGGCTAATAAATAGCATGGAAAAACATGTCTCTAGTAATGTGATTCATCTTGATATTGCTAAACAAATTTGGGAGACATGTGCTAAACTATACTCATGCCCGAATACACTACATAGACCCTATGACATTCTCCAAAGATTGTTGAATACTAAACAAGGAGAAAATATCCATGAGTACATGGCTTGCTTTAGAGGTTTTCCTCAAGAGTGGAAGTTAGCTCAGCCCTCAACCATTGATATTTCTATCCAAGAAAAACAAAAGGAAGCCTTAATTACTGTTATTTGTCTTGCAAATGTTAAACCACATCTTGAGATTGCCAAGTGTGAACTTTTGAGTGCTTCTGTTGTCCCAAAGTTTGATGATGTGTGTACAACACTACTTCATATTCCAGACACTTCTTCCTCCACTACTGATGTATCATCCACTATGTATTTTGATCATAGAGGATCATTATCTGACCGCGACCGAGGCCGACGTAGAGGTTATAGAGGGGGCAGAGGAAGAGGTGGAAGGGCTAGTGCTGGCAAAACAGATGATACCAAATGTACTCATTGTAAATTTTTTGGCCACACTATAGATCAGTGCCATTACAGGCATGCACTTACTGTGGAAAATATGGCCATTATAAAAAAAAAATATGCTATAAAGCAAATGAAAAGTCAGAATTGACAAAGGCTAATCAAGACTTTATGAGTGATACAAAGAAGAACATCCCACAACAACAGGTGCACAAAAAAATATTACTGACGAAGAGTATGAGCTATTTCAGAATACTACGTGGATGAGACACCTTTATGGCACAATCGGTTGGGACATCCTTCTGCACAATCTCTTCATTATATGTTTCCATCTCTTAAAGTTAGGTCAGATTTTTGTTGTAGGGTCTGTCAATTGAGTAAACATCAAAGGAGTACATATTCTCCTCGTCCAGAAGTCAAAAGTGACACTCCATTTTCGTTAATTCATACTGATGTTTGGGAGCCCTTGAGTGTCTCTAATATTTCTCAAGAAATTTTTTTTATTAGTTTTATTGAAGATTTCACTTACACAACTTGGTTGTTTGTCTTTAAGGAGTGTTCTAAGATACCAGACTTTTTTAAGTCATTTCATGCTATGGTTCTCACACAATTTGGTCAAAAAATAAAAATTCTCCGGTCTGATAATGCCAAAGAATACATTTCCAAAGACCTTGACTCTTTTTGTCAATAAAATGGCATTATCCATCAAACATCATGCGCCTACACTCCTCAAAAAAATGGTGTAGACGAATAGAAAAATTGTCATATTCTTGAGGTAGCTCGAGGTTTGTTATGTGCCATGAAAGTTCCATACTTTTATTGGCCTCATGCCATCCTTACGGCTTGTTTTCTTATTAATTGTCTACCATCTATTATTCTTGGTAATAAAGCTCCCTACTCTAGATTATTACCAAATGATGATCCATTTTCATTACTGTTGAAAGTCTTCGAAAGTCAATGTTTTGTTCATAACTCATTACCTAGACACAACAAACTTGATCCTAAATCTATCAAGTGTATTTTTTTGGGATACTCTCGCACACAAAAGGGTTATATTTTTTATAGTCCTACTCTTCAATGTTCATTTGTGTTCAGGGATATAACATTTTTTGAAGATTCCTCATATTATTCTAATAGTGCTCCTCCTGGTCTATCCTCAATACCAAGTTCCCCTAGACCGGTTGTGCCTCGTGATACAGAGATCATTCAACCCTCAGAGCAAGTGATCGACACCACACCTACCGAGTTAATAGATCCACCAGAGGTAAGTCCTTCATCACAAATTATTTTTGGTCCTCGATATAATACTCACCCTATTTCTATACGGAAAGAACCTCAATCATGCACTCAACCTTGTATTTCTCATCCTATTTCCAATTTTGTGTCTCATCATCGCCTCTTACCTTTATGTTGTCAGTTTCTTTCTTCTATTTACTCCATATTTGTTCCATAGTCATATCAGGAGGCTCTACAATATCTAGGGTGGAAGGCAGCAATGGATGAAGAAATGAAGGCGCTGAATGACAATCATACATGGTCATTGGTTCCTCTTCCCACAGATAAAAAAGCCATTGGTTGCAAGTGGGTTTATACTATCAAACACAATCCGGATGGCTCCATTGCACGACTGAAAACTCGACTAGTTGCAAATGGTTATACTCAGTGTTATGGAATTGATTATGAAGAAATCTTCTCTCTAGTGGCAAAAATGAACTCAGTATGTATCTTATTATCTCTGGCAGCCAATTCATCATGGCCAATATATCAACTGGATGTAAAAAATGCATTTCTAAATGGTGATATTAAAGAAGAAATATACATGCAACAACCACCTAGGTATGTGGTTGAGGGGGAGTTTGTATGCCTCCTTAAAAAAATCTCTATATGGTCTAATGCAATCCCCTCGAGCATGGTTTGAGAAATTTAGTCAAGGCATCAGACGGGCCAGTTTTCACAAATGCTCTGCAGATCACTCAATATTTATTGAAAATACAGTGAGAGGTAAGGTGATTCTAGCTGTATATGTTGATGATATTATTTTAACTGGACGCGATTCTAAGGGTATTTAAAAAACAAAGGAGAAAATATGTGCATAATTCAAGATGAAGGATCTTGGATTACTCAAATATTTCTTGGGAATTGAAGTGTTACAATCTAGACATGGGATTCTCCTATCCCAAAGGAAGTATGCTCTTGATCTACTAGAAGAAGCATGAATGATGGGATACAAACCAGCAAACACTCCTATGGATGCAAATACAAAATTATGTGGAGGCAATGGAGAAGATGTAGATATTGGAAAATATCAAAAACTAGTGGGACGACTTATTTACCTATGTGTAACAAGGCCGGATATTTCATACGTAGTAAGTGTGGTAAATCAATACATGCACAAGCGACAACTTAGTCATTGGAAAACACTTGAAAGAATACTACGACATCTGAAAGGAGCTCCTGCAAGGGGGCTTCTATATAAAAATCATGGTCACTTCAACATCGAAGGATTCTCAGATGCAAACTAGTTTGGATCCCTAGATGACAGAAAATCTACTTCGGGATTTTGTACGATGGTTGGAGGAAATCTGGTTACATGAAAAAGCAAAAAGCAAAATGTAGTAGCACAGTCAAGTGCAGAAGAAGAATACAGAGCCATGACACACACTATTAATGAACTCATATGGATAAGATCTCTTCTCACTGAGTTGGGATTCTATAAAGAAGTTCCAATAGATCAATATTGTGGCAATCAAACAGAAATATACATTACATCGAATACAGTCTTCCATGAAAGGACAAAGCATATTGAAGTGGATTGCCATTTTATACAAGTTCCAAGCTGGTTTCTTATCTTTGAAGCATATATCATCTCAAAATCAAGTTGTAGACATTCTCACCAAGCCAGTCACTCACAAGATTATGTCTACCATATGCAGTAAGCTGGGCATTTATGATGTCTTCTCACCCCCAGTTTGAGGGCGAGTGTTCCAATGTGGGACCCACCATGGTGCTCGAGCTGGTGGGACCCACCATGAGGATGTGGGACACCAAAAAGAGTCCTAGAGGACGTGGGACACCAAGAAGAGTCCTCACCCAAGAAAGCACGAGTTAAGGAATCAAGAAGCATAAGTAGAATTGAGTTAGAAGACTTGAAGATCAAGTGGGACCCACAAATATCTCACGAGTTATCAACCTTATCAAGATGAGTTAGAGGATCACGAGGGACCCACAAGGATAAGGCTATGAGTTGGCCTTCTCCCCTATAGTCATGTGAAGGAAGCAAGAGTTCTAGTTCAACTCATATTATGCTTCTAGTAGTTTTGTTTAAATAGATTTATCTTAGAGAGTTAGAGTTGGGATGTAATTAAGATTGAAAGGCTAATTGTATAAGGACTCTACCTCCTCGTCTACTATACATAAAGGTGTTGTAATTCAGAATTAATGAAGTGACATATCTCATTCTCGAGTTACTCTCTCTCTCTTTCTCCCTTTGCTTGGCGCAACCTCTCTTTGCCCTTTTATTTTTTCTTCGCTCTACTCGAGAGTTCTTTTTCCTTTTCTCTTTTTCTTTCTTCTTTCTCTTGCTCGGAATATGGAAAAGGAATCCTAAATCCAACATTGCCTCTCATCCTCTTCAACTAATCCACTTGGATTTAGTTGGACTTACTCGAACGTTAGGCCTAAATGGGAAGCATCTCACCTTAGTGCTACTAGACAACTATTGTAGGTTCACATGGGTAGATTTCCTAGCTCACAAGGATGATGTTCTTTTTACCTTTGCCAAATTGTGTGAGAAAATTCAAAGAGATCAAGGTTATAGCGTTGTCAAAATTAGGAGTGACCATGGAGGAGAATTTGAAAATTCATAATTTGAGGAATATTGCATAAAGCATGGTATAGACCATACATTCTCAACTCCTTGAACTCCTCAACAAAATGGTGTTGTTGAGAGAATAAATAGAACTTTAATTGAGATGGCTAGAGCTATGCTTCATGCATACAACATTTTGTTGACCATAGGTTGATTTCCCTCTTGCTTTTGATAATAACAAAACTTAATAGAGCTGACAAATTGAAAATTAAGTATTTTAGATAGTTTACCATCAAGAGACATGCATTTTAAGGTATAAAGCTTTAAAACAAATCAACCCTACACAAGACCTCAAGCATCATGGAAAGTGAACACTTGAAGAACTACACTTGGAAGATGAAGACAAAGTGAAGACTAGAGTTTATGATTAACTAATATATGAGAAAACTTAGTCCATATAAAAAAGAGTTGTCCAAATTTCCTCAATTTGAAGTATTGTGCAAACACATGGACATACATTCCATTCACACATGTTTTAAAATATCATATAAATATTTTGAAACATGTTATGTGATATTTTAAAACATGTTAGAGCACTTAAGATCATTCATTCTCATAATTTTAAAGTTAATTTAAACAAAATTGGCACTGGAATGATCGATCATCCAAAAGTGCTCAAGCCAAGTTTATAAAGTATGATTGATCAATCGACTCGATCATCCAAAACATGGTCATTTCATGCTATAAAGCATGATCGATCATCCATCTTGGACTAATCGAACAATACTATTCAGTCAAGTGATTTTTACATTGAATCATCTATCACCCTACATGACTGATCTTTCAAATAGAATTTTGTCAGTCAGAGACATAAAGCATGATCGATCATAGGAAGTTTAGTGACCAATCATATTTTTATTGCACTACCATAGGGAACTCTGATTAATCGATCACACCTCGACAATGATCGATCAACTTAAAATGTTAGACCCAATGGAAAAATATTGATTGATCATACCATCGATTAATAAGATATATTCTGACAAAAAAAAGTCATTCCACTCGATTGATCAATTTGTCACTTTCCAATGATTGATCTGTGTAAACACTACCTTTTCAAACATGTAAAAAATAGCTAGTTTGGCCTGGGGAAGTTATAAATACCCTACCAAACCTCTCATAGGGAAGTTGATGAGAAATTATTGGAAAATACTTGAGCGTTTATTCTCAATGTTCTTTTGAGTTAAATAGAGAGTTATTCCCTTTCAAAATTTCAAATTCTTTCCTCCATTCCTTGCCTTGCTTCTTCAGTAGACAAGCTCCCACTCATTACATTGTGCTACAATGTTGGATGCTTGGATCTCTCAAGGAGAAAGCACTTTCCAAGTGAATGGGTGTAAGTGTGTTTACCTTTCTTTTTATTTTTCTTTTGTAAGTTCATCTAGAACCTATTGTAATCTAGATAGAAATGGCCTAGCTAGAGCTAGAATCTAGTAAATCTCTTGGGGAGATTGATTTGTAAAAGCATGTACTTCAGCTACACTTGACTTAAAGAGAGCCATAATCATTTTGATACAAATTCCAGCTATTAGAGTTAAAGTAGTGGAATTTTTCCAAGCACAGGTTCGTGGGTGGTGAATACCAAGAGGGGAACATCGATAAAAAAAATTCTTGTGTTTTTCTTATGGTGTGTGAATTTATTTACATTGAAATTGCCTTATTGCATGTTTTATGTTTTCTCACCTTAGTTAAATTTTAACTTGTAAATCTCAATTTACGCCCCTCTTGATAAGCCACTTGGGCCAACACATGCCACATAGGTTATGGGCCGATGTTATAAGCACCGCTTGCTATATCATAAATAGAATAAGCACATGGCTCCTTCTCAATAAAACTCCTTATTAGTTGTATATTGGCACCCTTCCCAACATTACTTACTTTAAAACTTTGAATGCAAAGTGTTCATATTTAAAGAACCAAAGAAAAAATCAGGGAAGATTGACTCCATGGCTGATATAGGAATTTTCTTAGGTTATTCAACTCATATCAAAGCATATAGAGTTTATAACAAGACATATATGAGAGTTGAGGAGTCAGTACATGTTGAGTTTGATGAATCCAATTTAGCAAATCCAACCCCTTCTCCAATTTCTAATGACGAAGAAGGAAACCCCCTTTGATTCATCCCCGAGATCTCAACCTCAAGACCAAAATCTTGAAGAGAACCCAAAAATGACCCGAATAACCAAGAAGAGCAACCAATGGAGCCAAATAACTATAGTTTCCTGTCTGATCATCCCTTAGACCAAATCATTGGTGACCCTCAAAGTAAAATTGAAACTAGAAGAGCAACTCATGAAACTATGGCAAATAGTGCCCAAAAGCTTTGTAAAAGGGGGAAAATATGACATTTGGATCATGGCATTTCAAGAAAAAATGAATCAATTTGAAAGAAACAAAGTTTGGATTCTAGTACCTGGAAACCAAAATCAACAAGTCAAGTCACGAGGGGGGGAATAGGTTTTTAAGAACAACGCTAATGAATAAAGCCAAGTTGTGAGAAACAAAGCTAGACTAGTTGCCAAAGGATATAACCAAGAAGAAGGCATTGATTTTGAAGAAACCTATGCACACGTGGTAAGACTACAAGCAATTCAATCCTTTTAGCCTATGCTTGTCACATGAAGTTCAAATTGTACCTATGGATGTAAAGAATGCATTCCTAAATGGGTACATTCAAGAAGATGTTTATGTTGAACAACCCAAAGATTTGAGCAAGCTTGACCATGTATACAAATTACATAAAGCATTATATGGGTTAAAGCACGCTCCTAGAGAGTGGTATGAATGATTAAGTGAATTCTTAGAAAAGAATGGATAGAAGAGAGGCAACATAGATAAGACTCTTTACAAACAACTATTATAAAAACTCAATTATCATTCAAATTTATGTGGATGATTTTCATATTTGGTTCTACAAACCCGCCCCTCTCAATGTCAAATATTTTCTAGTGTAATGAAGAATGAATTTGAAATGAGTTTAATGGACGAACTCTCATTGTTCCTTGGATTTCTAGTAATGCAAACTGATAATGATACATTCATAAATCAATCCAAATACACTGAGGTATTTCTTAATAGATTCAATACTAAAAATATTAAGTCAATTAACACACCCATGAGAATCTCAAGGAAAAGGATTTTATGTTATCTACTTGGAACACCAAACTTAGGTCTTTGGTACTCAAAATCATCAGCCATTGATCTAGTTTGTTACTCTAATGCTAATTTTGTCAAATGCAAAATTGACAGAAATAGTACGAGTGGTAGTTGCTAATTATTTAGAAATATGATTGTCCTTTGCAGATTTTTAAGAAACAACATTCAGTTGCACTATCCATCACCGAGGTTGAATATATTACATGTGGAAGTTGTTGTGCTCAACTTTTTTGGATGAAACTGCAACTAGATGACTATACCTTACAGAAGAAAAAAAATCCAGCCTATTGTGACAATATGAGTGCCATAAGTCCAAATACAAACCTGGTTCACCATTCTCGATTAATAAGGCATCATTTCATCAGAGAGTTGGTTCAAACTAAGTTAATTAGAATTGATTATCAGTAGAAACAAATCAATTAGTGAACATTTTCACAAAGCCATTAAGATTTGATCGGTTCGCAAAACTTCCAGGAGAACTAGGCAGGAGCAACCCACCTTGGTCCACTTAGGCTGAAAAACACGAGCTTAAAGAACACAACCCACCTTAATAGCGCCATAAGAGTAAAGTGAAAATCAAAAGATTATATTTTTTTCACTCTACATAGGGCATTGATCGATCAATGCACATTGTTTGATTGATCAACTTAAGCGATTGATGGATCAATCAACACAGAATGATTGATCATTCATGGTAAACCCTTCTCCCCCCACCCCCCCCCCCCCCCCCCCCCCTCACTCCTCTTTCACTTTGATTTTTGAAGCATTCTCACCCAAAATGTGAGGTTAAACCCTCTATTTTTACCCTTTCCCTCAAAAACGAAATTTTACAATGGTTTGCACAAAGGTGATGGCCAAAAAGAAAGCCCCAAGGTGAGTATTTTCAAAGTTTTGCTTGAAAGAGTATTGAGGAACCAAGCAAGATTGACGTACAATTTTGTAAGAGAAAAATTCAGGAATTTGAGGAGAAAAATTCATTAGTGTTATTTTTATGGGAAAGTGAGGTGAGGCAAGGTGAGGTGAGAGAGTGAGTGAGTTGAGAGGTGAGAAGTTTGACAAGAGAAGGAGAGGAGAGGAGAAAAGGAGAGCTCAAAATCTGAAGAGGGTAGGAGGAATTAGGGTTCGAAGTGATGCCCTAATCCCCCTTAGCATTTTATATAATAACTTAAATAATGAAACATTACATGAATACCTTTCATCCTAAGGGCTAGAAATAAAGACCAAAATAAATAAAAATTATCAGTATGCCACTACCCTTCTTGTCTTCTAACATTTTTTTTTAATTTATAAAACCTTTCTTTTTTATTGTAGACATAAATACTAAAGTTAATATTTTTATTATTTTTTATGATGACCTAAATGCAAGAAATATCATCAAAGAAGTATTTCAATAGAAAAATAATTTCAATGAAAAATTAGTAAATAAATAAATAAATTATTTTGTTATCTTATTTTCTTAAGGTTGCACAACAAACCCTTTAATTTTTATGAGAAACATATAGAAACTAGAATAAAACCCTCATGCCACTTATTAATAACTCTTAAATGAATTCAAGCTTCACATAAAATAATTATATTTTTTATACAAAATATTAGATAAGAAAATTTTTCAATAATTTGTTTAGTTATCATATTTATTACTAATTATGTTTCTTTCTGAGGCTCCTATAATACTAAATACATGTTCTTTTTTTTTTTTTACTTTACATAAAAATTTCTCAAATGTTTTAGTCGGATTTTTAGTTTATATTCCTATGATTTTTTCCTCTACATATACTTGGTTATCATATTGATTCAAAATATATTTGTTGATCCTGTAAACAAATACTAAATAACATAGAGAATTTATCCTGTGATTTTCTAAAAAAGTCAAATAACTCACTTGTCTTATACATAACTGTTAAGTGATTTTATCTTCGACTGGTTCCAAGATGAAAACTAAACATCTGATTGCTGTCTTTGCACAATCAAAAACACATTAAGTAAAACTTGGGGTGAAAAATAGCAGAAAATGAATCTATGAGTTATTATCTCCTTCCATTAAGGAAAGGTAGGTCATGAATACCCAAGTTTTCTTGAGATGCAACTCATGTTGCCCCAAAGAACTGTCATTTTGCGTTTTAAAATGCTCCCAACACTAAGGTAGTATTGATTATTGAATTCTTTCCATCTGCACTCGCCTTTAAAATGGCCACTTGGTGAATATTATAAGTTGACTATTCCGGAGTAAGCATCATTCTATGCCATGAGTAGTTAGAAAACAAAATTTTGAACTTTCAAGTCTGAGACTCAGTTGAATATTGTCTTCACTCAAGTGATCAATTAAATTAAAAGAGAGCTCAATTCTCTAAGCCAAGACTAGGGTAGCTAACCAGCCGCCTTCTTCTCCCTCTTTCAGCCCCTGACCATAATGACTTCCACTTAACCAGTTTTCAGTGGAATCGAGACTGGCTTCTAATTCCTTTCTTGCAGAGTAGGAAAATTAAGTGCAAATATCACAAGTGAAATTATTAGTTTAAATAGAATAGAAAGCAATGAAGTACAAAATACAAAGCTTTCACTTTGAAAAGCATATTAGACAGTCAAAGGCACTTGCACAAATGAAGAAAAGGAAAAAGATAAAATCGACACTTATCCATTCATTTCAAATTTAAGGTTAAGAGGACTATCTAGAACATTTTCGTTCCTATGCAATTCATTTTCCTGCACTTGCCTTTGTTTAGGCAAAAATAGCAAAAAATGAAAAAAGCTAAAGCCAACAATCACGGTCTGAACACCAACAATTTTCACATCTGATACTCGTTTTCAATGTTCTTCTTTCTCATCGCGCTGCACGGGTAGGCTAGATGCGATTCCCATCTTCTCCAAAAATTGACATTTCAGCTTTTAGTCGTCAAGTGAATAATTTCCCCATCGCAATCGTAAACCTCACCAACTATTCCTTCATCTCTTGCATGTGACAGAATCTACGAAACATGCTATAAAGGAGCAGAGCCAGCCTCACAAGTCACACGACCCTCGTCCACTTCACTTGCAGCACATCCGACTTTGAAGATCTCCATTCCAAAGGAAAAAGCCTCATACTCCCCGAGACCAAGCCCCTCCCTAGTTTCTTCAGTTATGGAGATTGAATTTGATGAGCAAAGAAGCACACCAAAAGCTGACCGGGAGACATGGGTTTATGATTCTTCAGTTGATTATAAAGGAAGAATCCCTCTGAGGGCCTCTACTGGAGTTTGGAAAGCTGCCTTCTTTATCATAGGTAAGAATATCTCTCTCAGTTGTCTTCTTGCTTACATCCCCGGAGCCGTAGTTGAGAATATATATCTTGCTTTTCTTTGTCTTTTCTTCCTATATTTCTTGTGAAATTGATTTTCCCTGAAAAAACGATCTTGTGATGAAGATCGGATGATTAACATGTCACTTTGTTGTAAACATTTGAGGATTGTCTGTTACATTTCTTTGTTCTTGCAGTAGAAAGAAGTTATAAGATTCAATGTAAAAGCAAACGAAGTACTAAGTTGCCTGATCCAGTTTTAGATTTGCTGTAAACATTATCCTTTATGATAAAGCCAATATACCAAAAGCTGTTTCGTATCTGTTGTGTGGAGAGAAGAGAAACTAATAATTAGTATTCATTGTATAATCATATTTACTTCTTCTGACGAGAATTTCTGTCACTGCAAAAAAAGTTAAAGAAAGAAGAGCTTTAAGGAGAGAGATTCATCACCTCGCCCAGTTAACTGTAGCTAAATTTTCACGAAGACCCTGACCGCTATCTCTTGCAGAAATTGATGCATCATCTTCTTCTCCTTCCACACTCAACTCACATCCATACTTTTGCGTTTGTGATGTGTATCTTAGGCATTTCTTACGTTTGTGATCTGTCTTTGCATTTTTTTGTAGCGATCGAATTCAGTGAGCGGTTGAGTTACTTTGGGATCGCCACCAACCTCATCAGTTACCTGACCGAAGTTCTTGACCAAGACTTAAAGACTGCAGCCAAGAACGTCAACTACTGGTTGGGATTGACAACCATCATGCCATTGCTCGGCGGATTCGTGGCAGATGCTTATTTGGGAAGATTCAAAACGGTTCTCGTTTCCTCCGTCGTCTATCTTTTGGTATTAAAATCTTACATCTTCTCTCCGTCTATTCCTGGGAAAAAGTTTAGGGCCGGTTCTCATCCAACTGCCACCATTAATGTGGCAAGTTACACATCAGCAAGTGATCGGCCGCGCACATAACCATTTCAGCGTGCTGACGACCGCCTACTTTTACCCATTAAATGGACCGTGCTAACTCACCTTTCATCTAAGCCTAATCTCCTTACACTAATAATATATGTTCTTTCTTGTGCATTGAAAACAGGGATTAGGCCTTTTAACCATGTCTCACTTCGTTCCAAGCCTAAAGTCTTGTGAGGAAGATCAGTGCCAGAGACCAAGAAAGGTTCATGAAATAGTGTTCTTCGTTGCGATGTATATGATTTCTGTCGGAACCGGAGGGCACAAGCCTTCACTGGAGAGCTTTGGTGCTGATCAATTTGATGATGCTCATCCCGTGGAGCGGAAGCAGAGGATGTCATACTTTAACTGGTGGAGTTTCGGGCTTTGCAGTGGTCTCGTACTTGGGGTCACTGTAGTCGTGTATGTCCAAGACTTCGTGAGTTGGGGAGGGGGAGATGTTATTATTATAGCAGTAATGGCCGTAAGCACTGTGATCTTTCTAATTGGGAGGCCATTTTACAGATACAGAGTTCCCAAAGGGAACCCACTGACGCCCATGGCCCAAGTTCTGGTTGCAGCCTTTGTCAAGAGAAGACTTCCCCATCCCTCCAATCTTGCCCAACTCTACGAGGTACACATTGCAGAACGAGGCAGCCGAAGCCTTCTGGACCACACCAATAAGCTCAGGTTAGCAGGCATGAGACAAGCTGAATTCAATAAGAAAAGTTCTAACCCTAGGTTAATAGTGTGGTCACACTGAACCACTTATTGGTGCCTTACAAGGCAAACGCTTAAGATAGGCCATGTTGAAAATGGTTGTGTCGAACCATGAAGTCGAGTAGAAGATGCAGCTCAGCCAGTCATCCTGCCAAACATGAATGGAACTGGCTCATGTGAGTGGCACATTGATAGAGTCACACTTAGCCAGGTGATTCTAGGTATCTTATGGATTTGCTGTACAGCATAATCTAGCAAGTGGTATAGCAAATCTCAAATGCCTAGTGATATAAGATTTACTAGTCCATGGAGAAGCATAAGTGTAGTCCCATCAAATCACTGTGAGAGGATCATGGAACCTATTCACAGAGTAGAACAGGTCCCGTTGGTTATATTCACCTTTCCTAGGGGTGGGACTATTTCCTAGGGGTTACAAATCATCTCTAGTACCAGTTTTTGAGTAAGGGAGTCCAACAAAAATTTGCATCACATGTGAAATTGGGTCCAAGGCTCATCCCAAAAAGACTAGCCAACTTAGGAAACCTCTTTTCCAACTAATAAACTCAAGAATTTTCTGCTCCTCTTCACGTACATGCCCTCTTTTGTGGCTCTACCTGTGGATAATTTGGGTGGAGGCCCACATATGAGTATTTGCTCTGATACCATGTGAAGTTGGGTTCAAGGCCGGTCCCAAAATGACTAACCAACTTAGGAAGTTTTTTTTCCAACAAATAAACTCAAGATCTTTCTATTCACTAATCCATGTAGGACTATTCCTTAACATCACACTGTTTGGGTTGCCAGTAATTGCTACGTAACACTATCATTGGGATATTAAATCCCGTAGCTAAGATGTTTTTCGTTGTGTGATAATGAATTGCAGGTTTCTTGACAAAGCAGCAATCGTAGAAAATGACAAAGATCTCCAGACTCAATCGAACAAAAAGGAGACCTCATGGAGACTGGCCACTGTAACAAAAGTAGAGGAGGTGAAGCTTGTAGTGAGCATGGTCCCTATATGGCTGGGCTGTTTGGTGTTTGGCATATGTGCTAATCAGACTGCGACCTTCTTCATCAAACAAGCAAGCACCATGGACAGAAAATTGACCAACCACTTCACAATCCCTCCCGCTACCATCTACGCCCTCGCTGCTGTTGGTATGTTAATAACCGTAACCATCTATGACAAACTCTTAATCCCCTATCTAAGAAGAGCCACCGGCACTGAGAGAGGCATTAGTATCCTCCAACGTATTGGGATTGGCATGGCCGTGGTCACGGTGGGTTTAATCTGTGCAGCTTTAATGGAAAAGAAGAGGCTGAATTCCCTGGAAACAGAAAAAGTAGCAGAAGGATCCACCATGAGTGTCTTTTGGCTGGCACCACAGTTCTTGATTTTTGGTATTGGAGATGGATTTGCTTTGGTGGGTCTGCAGGAATACTTCTATGATCAGGTTCCAGAAACCATGAGGAGCCTTGGGATAGCATTCTACCTTAGTGTCATCGGAGCTTCCAACTTCCTTACCAGTCTCTTGATCACTATGGTAGATCATGTCACTAAAGAAATTGGTGGATCTAGCTGGTTTGCCAAGGATCTAAACAATAGCAGATTGGACAACTTCTACTGGCTCTTGGCTGCCATGGGTGGGATCAATCTATGCATTTTCACGTTCTTAGCTAGTAAGTACTCTTACAAAAATGTGGAGAAGAGGGTGGTCGATGCTGATTCGTATGATTGTGATGGTGTAGGAGCAATCCCATGAGATTGCGGACAAGTAATTAATTAGCTCCAACTCTCGTAGTATTTTTACTTTGATTTGAAGCCAAATGTCTCACGTAGTAGAATTCTTCACTCACTCCCCTTACGTATCATGTACTCCTTCTAGCTACTTATAGCATCTATGGATTTGAATTATAAAAAGGATTCTCTCTTAGAAGAAAAGAACATTGATCAATTCAAGAGAAATTCTTTCTCTAAAACAATCAAGAATCTACATGTCAAACTAACTCAAAGGGAGTGAAGATGGAAGGCAATTCAAATGGTTGCCTTAAAGAACGAGAGGCCAATGCAAGATGTCCTACCAAACGAGGATTGCAAACACATCTCTTTGCTTATTAGATTAAAAGATTAATGTTGGAATTAAAGTTATACATATTAAATGTAGTTTTCAATCAAGATTTAACCTTTAGAGATGCACTTTGTTGGCAAAACTTCAACACAGGAAAACTTTCCTCTTTGGCAAAAAAAAAATTATGAAGGTTTCTCTACCTACAAAATGAATTCCAACAACAAAATAATTTGTGTAGCCAATTTGTTTTCATGCGAAAAGATGATTCCTAGGGGGATGTTTGGACCCCACAGAAAAGAAAAGAAAAACAAAGAAAAAGGGAGAGAAATGTATTATCTATTGTTTGGCAACAAAGAATCATTAATAGAAAAGAAAATAACTTTATCTCTTAGTTAATAAATTTTCTCTCACAAAAAGATGAATTTTAGGTAGAAAATAAAAGAAATAGAAACTTGAGAGAAAAATTTTAATCATCAAAATTTTAAAATATTACTAACTTTCTTTTATTTTTATTTTTCCACATGTATCCAAACAAGAAAAAATACATTTCTCTTCCATTTTCTCTCTCTTTTTCATACGCCTCCAAACAAGAGAATAATATTTTTTCTTCTTTCTGTTCTTTTCTCTCCACTTTCTGTGTTCCAAACACAGCCTAGGGAAATTCATTTTTTTGTTAGGAAAATAGCTAACCAAGAAAAATTACTTTCCTTTAAGAAAGTTTTTATTAAGGTCATGTCAACAAATAACTTGTTCGGCAGTAGAATTCATATGGGCAAATTTTGAATTTCATGATGAAAAGTCAGAGTTTAATAGGCACATTTACCCTCATCCCTCTTGTTGCAACTACCCTTAAGTGTCCTAATGGACATTCTAGTGATCCACTCCTCAAGCATTCCATCCATTGTCCCTGTCTTTCATTTTAGGTGACCCTTTCATGAATTTGAGGTGAGCTCACACATTATATATATATATATATATATATATATATATATACATGAAGTAGTTTTTTGCTGGAAAATGAAACATATGTATTGGCAGTATTTGCATTCCACTGATAAAACATATTTACCTACATAATAATTATTAAACAATTTTTATAAGCTTTTGTCTGTCGAAAAGGTTTTCCACTATAAAATTAAATTACACATATTAAAATATTATTTCTTGTTCCTTTAATAGTTGTTTCTTAAAACATAAGTATTATTATTATTTATATAATAATAGTAATTAAAATATTAAACTGAGTTAAAAGGTATGCACTTTTTAAACATTTAATATATTATAAAATAAAATCATTTTAAATAAAAAATATGAATAATGTTTAAAATAGATTGAAATTTTTTATATGTTCAATATACATGTATGCATATTTTAAATTTCAGTAATTCTGAAATATATTAAAAAAATCAATTTTAGATAATATGAATAATATATCACTAACAATAAACAATAAAATTTAAATATACCTAAGACATGTCAGTAATTTACTAAAATAATATTATAGTAATATGAATAAACATAAAATGTTGCAGTGAATTTATTTAACCAATGAAATATTAAAACATCATAAATTACTTTAAAATATTAAAAATAATAATTAAATTAAAATAAATTGAAATAAATTAAAAAAATAGGGATTAGGAAATTTACCATCTCCCAAAAATTTCCTCTTTTTTTAGGAAACATTTCTCAATTTTTATGAATTAGAAAGAGAAAATAATAGGTTTAATAAAAGTAAAAACTTAAAAAGGAATATTCAATAAATTTTAAAATAAAATTTCTAATATAAAATATAAAATATATAATTATTTTAAAGGATTTGTGTAGGAACATTTCTTTGTTAAAGCCAAAAGGTGTAGACACCTAGAAACATTTAACTTTTATAAAAATAAATAAATTAATTAATTAATTAAAATTTTCATTTAGTTAATTAAATATAAAATTAAAAATATTTAATTTTAAAATTGAATATTTAAATTATTTTAAATAATTAAACCAAACAAATTATTTCCTTAAAAAATTTCCTCAATTTATTGTTCTTGTAATTTTGAAAAGTTCGATTTGGTAGTGTTTTTATCATAAAGATAATAATTTTTTTTATTTTATATAAATATATTTTATATTTAGCATTAACTTGTACTTATAATTTCATATATTTTAATAATTCCAATGATTACTAATCATTTAATAGATAAATATTTAGGTGATGGTTAAATAACAATTAGGTTGGTGTACTTATATACATTAGGTGGACTTAGTTCTTAGAACTTTTTCAGTTTATTTCATATTCATATCACTTCTATAGTATTAATTAGTGTCCATTATTTTATCTTTCCATATGTATTTTTTATTGACCTAGATTGACTCATTTTCTGATTTTCATGATACAAAACTCAAGCTAACTACCCTAAAAATTTTCAATTTATAGTATTTTAGATGCATTTCCTTCAAGTGACTCACTTACAATGTCTACGAGGGAGAAAATGTAAAATATATCCAAAACATATTTCAAAGATGAATCAAACGTTTTGGAATCCTTCATTCCCATAGAATTGGCCTAAATCATGTTTTGCACTTAATTCTATACACTATAAAACAACATGGTCCATCAACTTGTATAAGGCTTAATCGAACATATATGTGTTGACTGAGCGTTGACTCCCTTCTTGATTTTAATGATAGCAAAACATAATTGAGCAAAGTCTAAGCATTGAATTGACACATGCTTCTCAAATACCTCAAACACCATGGATTGTCAAAGCACTCTTGAAGAAGCACCCTTAGAAGAAAAATAAAAATTGGAAACTAGAGTTTAGGAATTATTGAGAAATTTCAAAATTCAGTCTATGCAACAGAGCAACCCAATTATTTCAAAATTTGACGTATAATGTAAATTTTGGAGCTTTACGACATATTTGCATTCAAACATGTTTTCATCAAAGCATATAAACAATTCACACATGTTAAAACCACTTAGGATTACAAATTCCATGCTTTAAAATTCACATAGTGAATTGACACTAGAATGATCAATCAACATATACCAATTATCGATCAACCAGAAGTGCCTAGGCCAAAAATATAAAGCATGATCAATCAACCAGGGTCAATAGATTGATCGACCTTAGAGAATGATCGATCATACAGAACCTTGTCAATAAGGAAGATAAAACATGATCGATCATAGACGGTTATTGATTGACCATGCTTGTTATTTGCTTTCAGTAGGAATTCTCACTAATCGATCATACCATCAATCTATACGACACTTTTAGACAGAAATATAGCTATTACACACTAATCAATCAATGTAAAATCAACTTTTTGCAAACAAGTAAAAAATGGCTAGTTTGGCTTGGGGAACTTATAAATACCCCACAAAGCCTCCCATTGAGAAGTTAATGAACTTTTATTGGCATAACTACTTCAATTTATTCTCAATCATTTCAAAATCCTTCATAGGTCCTATTTTGAGAAAGAGAGTTATACTTAGCAAAACTCTGCCATTCCTTTCTCAATCCAACTCCTTGCATTCGTAATTAGTCAAGCTCTTATCTACTCCACTGTGCATCAAAGGCTGGAAGGATGGAACTCTCAAGGAGAAGGGTATCTCTCCAAAATTCAAGGGTGTAAGTTTTACATTTCTTTGTAATTTCAATTTTCTAATAGGTTCATCTAGAACCTTGAAAAATGTAGATAGAAAGGCCTGCTAGTGCTGAAATCTAGCTAATAACTTGGATAGATTAAGTTATAATTGTTTATTTTAGCATACACTTGGTTTGAAGGAGCATAAAAATCTCCTCCTTGTAATTCCACTCTAATAGAGTGATTATTAGCAGAATTTCCAAAACATGGTTTTTGGGCGGTGAATAACAATAGGAGAATATCAATAACAAAACTTCTAATAGGTTCATCTAGAACCTTGAAAATTCTAGATAAAAAGGCTTTCTAGTGCTGATATCTAGCTAATCTCTTGGACAAATTAAGTTATAATTATTTATTTAAGCAAACACTTGGTTTGAAGGAGAGTCAAAATCTCTTCCTTGTAATTCCACGCTAATAGAGTGATTATTAGCAGAATTTCCAAAACACTAGTGTTTGGGCAGTGAATACCAATAGGAGAATATCAATAACAAAACATTTGTTGTTTAATTGTGGTGTGGGAAATTTTCTCTATTCTTTTGCATTTTTATTTAATTTAATTCTTGTACACATTAAGTCTCAAAATTTCCACCAATTGAAGAACGACATCTTCTACATCCTCTCTTTGGTGTTGTCCTAGTCAAATTGGTTGCCTCCAAAGCTTCCTAAAGAAGGCTTATGCTCACCAGATCCTACCGATACCAAGTATAAAGCCATGAAGTAGACCACCAGGTGTACCTTTTTTTATTTATCACACATGTTTCACTTGCAAGGCTTCAAGCTTGGGTGTGAATCAAGATGTTGTCAACAGACTCAACCCCTGTTTTACAAAGACATGCAGTAATCAATCACTCCATTTGATAAAAACAGTAGTAATGTTTATAAATCATAAGGAGATGACTTTCTTCATTGGTTATTTTCCTGTTTGCGTGACACAGTTGGTTTATTTAAGTGTATTTGATAGATTCTACATTCATATTGATTAAATTATAGAAGACGATAACTTTTAAGATGAGGTAGATGATGGATGAAAAGGCAATTGCTTTGAATCTTCCCAAGTAAGCATCTGCTAGAAATCCTCCGATCAAAGGCATTATTTTTTACACTCCTGGCTAGGGTTGGCATCGAACCAAGCCGGTTCGTGAGAGGCTCGAGCTTGATAAAACCCCAAACTCAAACTGAATTTAAGTTCAGGTTAGGACTAGTTTAAGTACATGAGATGACTTCGTGTGAACCGCGATTCGTTTGAGTGGCTCAAGAGCTGGCTTGTTACTTATCGAGCAATTTTGATTTTCGGGGAATCGCATTAGGCTCTCTGTCTTCGGCAATTTTGCATCTTCCTCTTTGGGCTCGATTTTGACTACCAACTTTTTGTGTTCAATTTCGATTTCATGGAATCAACGGCAAAATTGGAAGGAAATCAGTGATGGCAATGAGAAGTTCACTTAGCCGGATCTTCCCCAAGCTTAAACAGAGAAAGAAGAGGTGTGCAATCTGCCCCTTTAGGTTAGTTTTTGTTTTTGTAACCGATGATTATAGAGGAACAATCTCTTCGTTCTTTGTCTTCTACAATTTCTTACTCAAATCTCTTCGTTCTTCGTCTTCTCGGTGAGGAACAAATCACAGAGGTGAAAAGAGCACGTTGAAAAGTAATGAGAGAGAAAGAAGCTCATCGGCCCCTCTGTCCCCTCTCTCTCTCTCTCTTGGATAGACGTGCTTGCAGCCAGAGGAATTTGTTCTGGCTTTAGACGGGTTCAGCCAACAGAAAGTTGTTCTAGGAAGGCGCATCCCGTAGGTCAAATCAGCGCCACCCCCCCCCCCCCCCCCCCTTATTTTTTCATGAATTATTGCCATTTTTTTAAGTTTTAATGGTGATTTTAGAGCTATATTTTTTTTATTTTCAAGACTCTATGGATTTAGCTCATGGAGATAAAGGCAGAGAAACCATTGGGATAAAACTAGAGGAAGAAGAGGTTATGGACTTGATGTCCTAACCCTCCCCCTGAAACTCTATTTATAGATTAATGAAACTATTGTATTACCATAATACCCATAAACTTAGGGTGTAGGGTTTATTGAATTTAGGATCCCTTTTCCAATATTCTGAGCAAGAGAAGAGAGAAAGAAAAAGGAGAAAAGGGGAAGAAGGCTCTCTGGTAGAGAGAAGAAGAGAAGAGGAACAAGATGTGCACCAAGTAAAGTGAGTAATTTACTCAAGAGAGAATTGTATAACTTTATTAATTCCGAGTTACAACACCTCTATTTATAGTAGAGGAAGTGATATAGTCCTTATACAATTCACCTTTAAATCTCCTAATACATTCCAACTCTAAATCTCCAAGATAAGTCTATCATGGAAGGATAACACTATCTAAAAGAGTTCTAGTATAAGTTGAACTATAACTCTTCTTCACGAACATGGACATAAGGGAGGAGGCCAGCTCGTGGCCTTATCCTTGTGGGTCTCAAGTGATCTTCCAACTCATATTGATAAGATTCCAGCTCATGGTATCTTTGTGGGTCCCACTTGATATTCAAGTCTTCTAACTCATTTCAGCTTGTGCTTCTTATCTTCTTAACTCATGCTAGCTTGGGTGAGGACTCTTTTTGGCATCCCACGTCCTCATGGTGGGTCTCACCAGCTCATGCACCATGGTGGATCCCACATTGTAACACTCCCCTTCTAGTTGGGGGTGAGAAAATATCGTAGATGCCCAGCTTCTGCAGATGGTAGACATAATCTTATGAGTGACTGGCTTGGTGAGAATATCTGCAACTTGACTTTGTGATGATATATGCTTTAGAGATAAAAGACCCACTAGGAACTTTTCTCGTATAAAATGGCAATCCACTTCAATGTGCTTTGTTCCTTCATGGAATACTGGATTTGATGTAATGTGTATTACTGTTTGATTATCACAATATAGATCCATTGAAGCTTCTTTTTAGAATCCCAATTCAGTGAGAAGAGATCTTATCCATAGGAGTTCACTAATAGTGTGTGTCGTGGTCTAAATCTGGAAACCAGTAACATGAAGTAATAAAAAAAATAATGAAGGAACATATCTCACGCTTTTTGATCTTCCTTCACAAGGAGCCTTTTATGAGTGGTGTTGATCATATCTTCATAGAGCATTCCTTTTATTGTAGGGATCCTAAATTTAATGCTCTGATACCATGTTGAATTTAAGATCCCTTTTTCCAATATTCCGAGGAAGGGAAGAGATAAAGAAAAATAAGAAAAGGGGAAGAAAGCACTCAGGTAGAGAGAAGAAAACAAGAGGAACAAGGTGTGCGCCAAGCAAAGAGAGACAAAGATTTACTCAAGAGAGAATTATAGAACTTTATTAATTCCGAGTTACAACACCACTATTTATAGTAGAGGAAGTGATAGAGTCCTTCTACAGTTAACCTTTAAATCTCTTAATTACATTCCAACTCTAACTCTTCAAGATAAGTCTATCATGGAAGGATAAAACAATCTAATAGAGTTCTAATATAAGTTGAACTATAACTCTTCTTCAAGAACATGGACATAAGGGAAGAGGCCAGCTTATGGCCTTATCCTTGTGGGTCCCACGTGATCTTCCAGCTCATATTGATAAAATTCCAGCTCATGGTATCTTTGTGGGTCCCACTTGATCTTCAAGTCTTCTAACTCATTTCAGCTTGTGCTTCTTATCTTCTTAATTCGTGCTAGCTTGGGTGAGGACTCTTCTTGGCATCCCACATCCTCATGGTGGGTCCCACATTGTAACAAGGTTTTAACCCTAAAACTTTAACCTAATTACATCAATGCCATCTCTATGAGATGATATGTGGGCCTATGGGTCTTCTCCTTGATCCGTGGGCCTTAACCCCGTCTTCTATATCTCTTGGATGCATGGATCTTCCTTGGTCTTATGGGCTTGGTCCCATCTTCCAACACACTTGGATATGTGGGCTTTCCTTGGTAGTGTGGGATTGGGTTCTATCTTGCAACACTTCCCCTCAAGCTAGGGGTGAGAGAACAACATGAACTCCTAGCTTGCTGCAAATGATGTATAAAATCTTTTTTTGTATAAAATGAGACATCTTCCAATATGCCTTTATCTTCCAACACTCCCCTCACGCTGGTGCTCTCTTCCATGAGGCCCAGCTGGCCAATTTAGGGGGTTATAAAATAGATGTAATAATAAGTTCCTCTGTCATGGGGCCCCAACCGTTGACATTTGATATTATTTATAGGGTATTAAGTTCTTCCGTCATGGAATCCCAACCATTCACATTTGATATTTTTGACAGGGGTATTAAGTCCCTCCGTCATGGTAACCCAACCATTGATATTTGATATTTTTGACGGGGGTATTAAGTTCCTCCGTCATGGAATCCCCAACCATTGACTTTTGATATTTTTGACGAGGGTATTAAGTTCCTCTGTCATGGAATCTCAACCATTGACATTTGATATTTTTGAAAGGGACAAATAAATGATGGTATGAGGCCACCACTTCTTCAATAATAATGTCTCATCCAAAGAGACACAATAGCAGCAGCTGAAATGGGCTTGGGCCCATATAACACGAACCAAAAATCCTTGTAAAATTGACCCATGAAATAATCTAATGCAAGTATATGTACCAAATAAGATGTTGACCAAGGAATAATCTGTCAATTCTTCAAAATAATAATTCGGCCAGAGAAAAATTTATCGAGTCACGCCAAGTCAAATAGTAGACTAATATATCTGAATCGCTGCAGAAATATGTATAAAATTTGGTCTAGACATGTATACCAAGGCAAAATATAAGTGGCCCGAGTCAGATTGACCCAGACCCGAGTTGGTCTGGGTTGACTCGGCAGAACAAGAGCATCCTCAATTAATTCAGCCCGGTTTGTTGGGTTGACTCGAACGGGTCTGGTTTGAGTTGGTCTTCACCATAAATTAAAACCAGTTTCCTAAGGAAATATTAATTTGGCAAAAATATCTTCCCCATGGCAATTGCTTCCCAACAGCGTGGGAGAGCAGTCGTCTTCGAGAAACGACAACAAGATAGCGGAGAGATAATTCTGCCCAGCTCGGTATGGAAGGGCAGCGAAGAACAACAACTTCCAGAAAACAGCAACGCAAAATCTTTCAAAGATTTCCAGCGTTGATTCAGGCAGCTCTGTAGAGTGCAAGATGATAGCAATGCTGCAATGGAGAGACGAGAGCCAACTCTGTACTTCCAGAAATATAATACCAAGATTGAATCAAGAAGCCAAATAAGTAAGCCGAGGATAGATTTCCTAAGACCAGTAAACCAGATAAGCTCAACAAAGTCCACAAAGATACACTGCCAATGAGAAAATTTCCACAGAAAGTCAGAGACAGAGCGGAAATCTCTCTTTAGCATTCTGCTTATGCTTCGGTACCAATCTGTCAGAGATGCTTGATTGACGATAGACACCAGCAGTAGTTCTTCTAGAAAAAAAATACCGAAGACCAATTCTGGATTTTTGAAATAAGATTAAGGTTAACTTGTTAGAGTTTGTGGTCTGAATTTAGTACTTGGCTTTCCGCTACCTAACAGATCGGTCTTTTAGCTAGTAATGGCTAGGCATTTGACATGGTATTAGAGTTGAGCACCACATTCTGTGTTTGAATCCTGGTGGAAGCGGTAGGGAACGGGAACGGTGGGTATCAGAGTTGGCAGTGGTTTCATCCACTGCTAGTCTTTGGATAAGTGCTTTACTTTCCGTACCTAATAGACCGGTCTTTTGGGTTGTATTGGCTAGGCGCTTGACATGGTATTAGAGTTGGGCACCACGTTTCGTGTCCGAATCCCGGTGGAAGCGGTAGGTAACAAGAACGATGGGTGTCAGAGCTGGGTGGTTCCGTCCACCACTGATGGGTTAGGAACTTGGTTTTCCGCACTTAAAGGACCAATCTTTTGGGTAGTATTGGCTAGGCGTTTGACATGGTATCAGAGTTGGGCACCAAGTTCCACGTTCAAATCTCGGAGTGTAGCGGTAGGGAATGAGAACGGGAACGGTGGGTGTCAGAGTTGGTGGTCTAGGTTAAGTACTTAGGTTTCCGCTACCTAATAGATCGGTCTTTTGGGTAGTATTGGTTAGGCATTTGACATGGTATCAGAGCTGGGCACCACATTCCGAGTTCAAATCCCGGAGTGCAGTGGTAGGGAACGGGAATGGTGGGTTTAGAGTTTGTGATATGGGTTTAATACTTGGCTTTCTGCTACCTAACAGATCGGTCTTTTAGGTAGTATTGGCTAGGCGTTTGACATAACTCACTGGAAGGAAGATGGTGGAGATTTCGACAGTGGGAAGATACGAATCTATCTTTGAAGATAGATTTCCACAGCTGAAAATTACCCTCTTTTGGCGACGATGTTGGGAGGAAACTCCAACCTTCGATAGACTTTCGTGCCTCGATTTGTGGGTTGATCACGGGGCCAACCATTGTGGCCATGGTTCCAGTGGCTAATATTAAAATTCCCTCTCTTTCTACATCTATATCGAGATTCCCTATCTCATTTTGATTTCTAGAGACAAAGAAGAGCAAGAGATACAATAGAGACCTTGCTATCGATTTGTCTAACTCTGCTGCTTCTTCTCATTTTTCAGAACTAGATACAACAGAGTGCAGAGAAAAACATGTGGAGACGTAGATGCAAGAGATAGTGATCGGCTTTGTAACTGGTTTCCTAGCTCAAATTCTCTATTGGCTAACGCTATAAATGATAAACCAGCAATTTGATTTCAGCAAGATTTCAGAATTGTGATTAACTAGAGAAAGGCGAGAAGGAATTGATATGCATTCTAACCGTCTTCTGCTACATTTAGCAATGGACTAGAAACAAGGACTATATAATCAGTAGAGAAAAAAATACTGAGAATCTGAAAAATAAGGAGACAAAGCTGAGGCACACACCCAATATTAAAAATTAGAAATTCTAAAAATCATACTACGAGTCCTGAAAATCCTCATGGAGAAAAAGGGAGAGAGACCCATTGGAAGAAAACTGGATGAAGAAGAGGTTATGGACTTGATGTCCTAATCCTCCCCCTTTTGCTCTATTTATAGATTAATGAAGCTAATGTTTTACAATAATACCCCTGAACTTAGGGTTTAGGGTTTAGTGTTTTAACCTTGGAACTTTAACCTAATTACATCAATGCCATCTCTATGAGATGATCCTTTATTTACCATCCTGCCATAATATTATGTGGGCCTATGGGCCTTCTCCTGGATCTGTGAGCCTTGAGCTCGTCTTCTATATCTCTTGGATGCATGGGTCTTCCTTGGTCTTATGGCTTTGGGCTCATCTTCCAACACATTTGAATATGTGGATCTTCCTTAGTTGTGTGGGCTTGGGGCCTATCTTCCAACACAATTTCTATTTTTTTAGAGATTGCTTAGTAAACTATTTATAATCTATTGAACAGAAATAGATCTCAACTGTAACATAATCCATTTTTGGCCGGATCCATTTGTGAAAGAGTAGAGTAAGTAAAAAACATATCTAATTTTGAACCACTAATAAAAAAAAAGAGGATAAATGCTTAGGGGAGTGAAATAGGCCTTTTATTGGGGAAAGAGGGACTTGAATCCTCACGATTTCCCATTCTGTTTCTCCTCTTCGAAGATAGATTTTGTCCTTTGGATGGTAAAAGTCAAGAGTGCCCTTGATACGATGATGATCACCATAAGGTAAATGGTGTATGCCTTCGAATCTTTTAAAGAGGAGAAACATAATAGAATCTTTTAATAATCAAGAGTAGCCTTCAAGGATGAATAAGAGAGGGTAACAGTGATTTAATTACAACTCCTTTATTACGGTCCCGAATCTGACACATGGATTCATAGGGAGACATGGAGAGGAAGGCGAAGATCAAGCCAAAGGGAAGCTTGAAAACCCTAGAGCTTGTTGAGGAGAAATCTAAGCATGTTTAACCTAAAATTAACCTAAAATCAATGCTTATTTTTCTCATTACTCTTATCCCTTAAATAGGGTTCATCATGTTAGGGTTTAAGATAAAATATTACAAAAATACCACTGTAAATAAAATATTAAAAAAATACTCCTATAAATAAAATATTCCAAAAATACTCTTGTGGCCTAAAAATAAAATAAATAAAGTAATTTAAAAAATAAAATAAAATAATAATGTTATTGTGTTCATAACATTACACCCCCCCTGGAAGAACGAGCTTGTCCTCAAGCTCGAAAGTAGGGTCATGTATGCCGACGTCTCCCTCTATTCCCAAGTAGTATCCGTGGTAGCTATGTCTGCCCTCTAGACGCCCGAACTGGAGCAATCCCTCTAGAAACAATTTTTTTTTAAGACCGATACTGTAGCTTCTTTAAAAATGAAATATCATCAAATTCAACAGCCTCGGTATCCCATAGAAATGATCCAAAAGCAACAACTTCCAACACCAACATCATAATCCCAGACAGTGGTACGTTACAACTGTGTCGTGAAAAGTATCAAGTGAACCATCCTGAAAATGTCTGATATCCGACCTCCCAAACAAAGCTTGTGTGTGTTGCTCTATCAAAGAGATAGATGCTTTAGACTGTACAGTGGCATATCTGCATCCAAGTGCATAACAGAAGACCTCAATATATATGACGTTGCCTCCATGAACTCCAATTGACTTTTTTCAAAATTATCTTCCACCGTAATTTGAACCATTGAATCCACATCTCAAAGCTGAACCCTAGGGCTTGCACCTTCGATGATCATCTGATCATCTTCTCTCATGTTCTCTAGAAGATTTTTCATAGTGCTCTCAAGTTGAAACCTCGGATCGACCCTTCGAAGAAAAGACCCATACATTATGGATGCTGCATAAAGTTTTCGTAGCTTTAGCTTACTGATTTGAACAATAGTGTTGAGAGAGATTCTTTCTCTAAAACAATCAAGAATCTACATGTCAAACCAACTCAAAGGGAGTGAAGATGGAAGGAAATTCAAATGGTTGTCTTAAAGAACGAGAGGCCAATGCAAGATGTCCTACCAAACGATGATTGCAAACACATCTCTTTGCTTATTAGATTAGAAGATTAATGTTGGAATTAAAGTTATACATATTAAATGTAGTTTTCAATCAATAATCAATCAAGATTTAACCTTTAGTAAAGTTTTAAAAATTCAAAACTTTTGTGATATTTATTTACGAACACAAGATGCATTTTGTTGGCAAAACTTCAACACAGGAAAACTTTCCTCTTTGGCAAAAAAACTTTATGATGGTTTCTCTACCTGCAAAATGAATTCCAACAACAAAATAATTTGTGTAGCCAATTTTTTTTTCATGCAAAAAGAGGATTCCTGGGGGGATGTGTGGACCCCACTGAAAAGAAAAGAAAAAACAAAGAAAAAGGGAGAGAAATGTATTATCTATTGTTTGGCAAAAAAAAATCATTAAGAGAAAAGAAAATAACTTTATCTCTTATTTAATAATTTTCTCTCACAAAAAGATGGATTTTAGGAAGAAAATAAAAGAAATAGAAACTTGAGAGAAAATTTTAATCATCAAAATTTAAAAATATTACTAACTTTTTCTTTTCTTTTTCCACATGTATTCAAACAATAAAAAATACATTTCTCTTCCATTTTCTCTTTGTTTTTCATACGCCTCCAAACAAGAGAATAATGTTTTTTCTTCTTTCTGTTATTTTCTCTCCACTTTCTGTGTTCCAAACATAGCCTAGGGAAATTCATTTTTTGTTAGGAAAATAGTTAACCAAGAAAAATGACTTTCGTTTGAGAAAGTTTTTATTAAGGTCATGTCAACAAATAACTTGTTCGGAGTAGAATTCATATGGGCAAAATTTGAATTTCATGATGAAAAGTTAGAGTTTAATAGGCACATTTACACTCATCCCTCTTGTTGCAACTACCCTTAAGTGTACCTAATGGACATTCTAGTGATCCACTCCATCTGCAATTCTCTACTCAAGCATGCCCATCCATTTTAGGTGACCCTTTCATGAATTTGAGGTGAGTTCACACATTATATATTATATATATATATATATATATATATATATATATATATATATATATATATATATACATGAAGTAGTTTTTTGCTAGAAAATAAAACATATGTATCTGCGGTATTTGCATTCCACTAATAAAACATTTTTACCTACATAATAATTATTATACAATTTTTTATAAACTTTTGTTTGTGGAATAGATTTTCCACTATAAAATTAAATTACATATATTAAAATATTATTTCCTGTTCCTTTCATAGTTGTTTCTTAAAACATAAAAGTATTATTTTTATTTATATAATAATAATAATAATTAAAATATTAAACTGAGTTAAAAGGTATGCACTTTTTAAACATTTAATATATTATAAAATAAAATCATTTAAAATAAATAAGATGAATAATGTTTAACATAGATTGAAATTTTTTTATATATTCATATATGTCCAATATCCACGTATGCATATTTTTAATTTCAGTAATGCTGAAATATATTAAAAAAATTCAATTTTAGATAATATGAATAATATATCACTACCAATAAACAATAAAATCTAAATATACCTAAGACATGGCAGTAATTTACTAAAATAATATTATAGTAATATGAAAAAACATAAAATGTTGCAATGAATTTGTTAAAACAATGAAATATTAAAACATCATAAATTACTTTAAAATATTAAAAATAATAATTAAATTAAAATAAATTGAAATAAATTAAAAAATAGGGATTAGGAAATTTACCATCTCCCAAAAAGTTCCTTTTTTTTTAGGAAACATTTCTAAATTTTTATGAGATAGAAAGAGAAAATAATAGGTTTAATAAAAGAATAAACTTAAAAAAGAATATTCAATAAATTTTAAAATAAAATTTATAATATAAAATATGAAATATATAATTATTTTAAAGGATTTGTGTAGGAACATTTCTTTGTTAAAGCCAAAAGGTGTAGACACCTAGAAACATTTAACTTTTATAAAAATAAAAATAATAAATAACTAAAAATTTTCATTTAGTTAAATAAATATAAAATATAAAATATTTAATTTTAAAATTAGAATTTTAAATTATTTTAAATAATTAAACCAAAAAATTCATTTCCTTAAAAAATTTCCTCAATTACTGTTCTTGTAATTTTGAAAAGTTCGATTTGGTAGTGTTTTTATCATAAAGATAATAATTTTTTTATTTTATATAAAGATATTTTATATTTAGCATTAACTTGTACTTATAATTTCATATATTTTAATAATTCCTATGATTACTAATCATTTAATAGATAAATATTTAGGTGATGGTTAAATTACAATTGGGTTGGTGTACTTATATACATTAGGTGGACTTAGTTCTTAGAACTTTTTTAGTTTATTTCATATTCATATACTTCTATAGTATTAATTAGTGTCCATTATTTTATCTTTACATATGTATTTTTTATTGACCTAGGTTGACTCATTTTCTGATTTTGATGATACAAAACTCAAGCTAACTACCCTAAAAATTTTCAATTTATAGTATTTTAGATGCATTTCCTTCAAGTGACTCACTTACAATGTCTACGAGGGAGAACTGGCTAATCAAACACAAGACCAAGAGCGAAAATGAAGACTCAGTCATATAGAAGAAGCACCTTGGAGAGGAATGAAGTTTTGAGAAGCAAGAGTTTAGGCAAAATACAAAAAAAAAAAAAAAAATAGAATTTTAGTTATGTAAATTGATTAGCCATCAAGTTTCCTAACCTTAGGTATGAATTTATTTTTTATGTAGAGAAAATGTAAAATATATGCAAAACATATTTCAAATATCAGTCAAACGTTTTGGAACCCTTCACTCCCATAGAATTGGCCTAAATCATGTTTTGCAATTAATTCTATACACTATAAAACAACATGGTTGATCAACTTGTATCAGGCTTAATCGATCATATACGTGTTGACTGAGCGTTGACTCCCTTCTTGATTTTAACGATAGCAACACATAATTGAGCTAACAATTGTAAATCTAGTATTTTATATACATTTCCTTTAAGAGAGGCTAAATTCAAAGTCTAAGCATTGAATTGACACATGCTTCTCAAATACCTCAAACTCCATGGAATGTCAAAGCACTCTTGAAGAAGCACCCTTAGAAGAAAAATAAAAATTGAAAAGTAGATTTTAGGAATTATTGAGAAATTTCAAAATTCAGTCTATGTAAGAGAGCAACCCAATTCTTTCAAAATTTGACGTATAATGTAAATTTTGGAGTTTTAGGACATATATGCATTCAAACATGTTTTCATCAAAGCATATAAACATTTCACACATGTTAAAACCACTTAGGATTACAAATTCCCATGTTTTAAAATTCACATAGTGAATTGACACTAGAATGATCAATCAACATATACCAATTATCGATCAACCAAAAGTGCATAGGCCAAAAATATAAAGCATGATCAATCAACCAGGGTCAATAGATCGATCAACCTTTAGAGAATGATCGATCATACAGAACCTTGTCAATAAGGGACATAAAACATGATCGATCATAGACGGTTATTGATCGACCATGCTTGTTATTCGCTTTTAGGAGGAATTCTCACTAATCGATCATACCATGAACATTGATCGATCAACTTAAATTGTCAAATACAACTTGAGAAAATATTGATCGATCATACCATCAATCAACGTCACTTTTAGACAGAAATATAGGTATTATACAATAATTAATCAATGTAAAATCAGCTTTTTCCAAACAAGTAAAAAATGGCTAGTTTGGCTTGGGGAACTTTTAAATACCCCACAAAACCTCCCATTGAAAAGTTAATGAACTTTTATTGGCATACCTACTTCAATTTATTCTCAATAATTTGAAAATCCTTCGAAGGTCCTATTTTGAGAAAGAGAGTTATACTTAGCAAAACTTTGTCATTCCTTTCTCAATCCAACTCCTTGCACTCATAATTAGTCAAGCTCTTATCTATTCCATTGTGCATCAAAGGCTGGAAGGTTGGAACTCTCAAGGAGAAGGGTATCTCTCCAAAATTCAAGGGTGTAAGGTTCATTAACTCCTTCAAACCAAGTGTATGCTAAAATCTAGGTAATAACTTGGATAGATTAAGTTATAATTTTTTATTTTAGCATACACTTGGTTTGAAGGAGAATAAAAATCTCTTCCTTGTAATTCCACTCTAATAGAATGATTATTAGCAAAATTTCCAAAACACTGGTTTTCAGGTGGTGAATAACAATAGGAGAATATCAATAACAAAACTTCTAATAGGTTCATCTAGAACCTTGAAAATTCTAAATAGAAAGGCTTGCTAGTGCTGAAATCTAGCTAATCTCTTGGACAAATTAAGTTATAATTATTTATTTAAGCATACACTTGGTTTGAAGGAGAGTCAAAATCTCTTCCTTGTAATTCGACGCTAATAGAGTGATTATTAGCGGAATTTCCAAAACACTAGTTTTTGGGCAATGAATACCAATAGGAGAATATCAATAACAAAACATTTGTTGTTTAATTGTGGTGTGGGAATTTTTCTCTATTCATTTGCATTTTTATTTAATTTAATTCTTGTACACATTAAGTCTCAAAATTTCCACCAATTGAAGAACGACATATTCTACATCCTCTCTTTGGTGTGGTCCTAGTCAAACTGGTCGCCTCCAAAGCTTCCTAACGAAGGCTTATGCCCACCAGATCCTACCGATACCAAGTATAAAGCCATGAAGTAGACCACCAGGTGTACCCTTTTTTTATTTATCACACATGTTTCACTTGCAAGGCTTCAAGCTTGGGGTGTGAATCAAGATGTTGTCAATAGACTCAACCCCTGTTTTACAAAGACATGCAGTAATCAATCACTCCATTTGATAAAAACAGTAGCAATGTTTATAAATCATAAGGAAACGACTTTCTTCTTTGGTTATTTTCCTGTTTGCGTGACACAGTTGGTTTATTTAAGTGTATTTGATAGATTCTACATTCTTATTGATTAAATTATGGAATACAATAGGTTTTAAGATGAGGTCGATGATGGATGAAAAGACAATTGCTTTGAATCTTCCCAAGTAAGCATTTGCCAGAAACCCTCCGATCAATAGTATTATTTTTTATACTCCTGGCTAGGGTTGGCATCGAACTGAGCCGGTTCGCGAGAGGCTCGAGCTCGATAAAACCCTAAACTCAAACTGAATTGGAGTTCAGGTTAGGGCTAGTTTAAGTAAATGAGATGACCTCAAGCGAACCGTGGTTCGTTTGAGTGGTTCAAGAGTCGGCTCCTTACTTAACGAGCAATTTTGATTTTCAGGGAATCGAATTAGGCTCTCTATCTTCAACAATTTTGCCTCTTCCTCTTTGGGCTTGATTTTGACTGCCGACTTTTTGTCTTCAATTTTGATTTCATGGAATCAGTGGCAAAATTGGAAGCAAATCAGTGATGGCAATGAGAAGTTCACTTAGCCGGATCTTCCCAAGCCTAAACAGAGAAAGAAGAGGTGTGCAATCTGCCCCTTTAGGTTAGTTTTTGTTTTTATTCGATTTTTACCTCTATTTCTACCATTTCATCCTCAATCTCCTCATTCTTCATCTTGAATCGTTTTTTTGTAACCGAGGATTACAAAGGAACAATCTCTTCGTTCTTCGTCTTCTACAATTTCTTACTCAAATCTCTTCGTTCTTCATCTTCTCGGTGAGGAACAAATCACAAAGGTGAAAAGAGCCCGTTGAAAAGTTATGAGATAGAAGGAAGCTCATTTGCCCTATGTCCCCTTTCTCTCTCTCGAATAGACATGCTTGCGGCTAGAGGAAATTGTTTCTGCTTTAGACAGGTTCCGCCAACAGAAAGTTGTTCTAGGCAGGCGCATCCCGTAGGTCAAATCAGCCCGCCCCTTATTTTTTCATGAATTATTGCCATTTTTTTTAGTTTTAATGGTGATTTTAGAGTTATATTTTTTAATTTTTAGGACTCAATGGATTTAGCTCATGGAGAAAAAGGGAGAGAGACCCATTAGGAGAAAATAGGAGGAAGAAGAGGTTATGGACTTAATGTCCTAACCCTCCCCCTGAAACTCTATTTATAGATTAATGAAACTATTTTATTATAATAATACCCATGAACTTAGGCTTTAGGGTTTATTGAATTTAGGATCCCTTTTCCAATATTCTGAACAAGGGAAGAGAGAAAGAAAAAGGAGAAAAGGCGAAGAAGGCTCTCGGGTAGAGAGAACTCTCCAAGATAAGTCTATCATGGAAGGATAACACTATCGAAAAGAGTTCTAATATAAGTTGAACTATAACTCTTCTTCACGAACATGGACATAAGGGAGGAGGCCAGCTCGTGGCCTTATCCTTGTGGGTCCCAAGTGATCTTCCAGCTCATATTGATAAGATTCCAGCTCACGGTATATTTGTGGGTCCCACTTGATCTTCAAATCTTCTAACCCATTTCAGCTTGTGCTTCTTATCTTCTTAACTCATGCTAGCTTGGGTGAGAACTCTTCTTGGCATCCCACATCCTCATGGTGGGTCCCACCAGCTCATGCACCATGGTGGGTCCCACATTGTAACACCCCCCATCAAGCTGGGGGTCAGAAAATATCATAGATGCCCAGCTTGATGCAGATGGTAGACATAATCTTGTGAGTAACTGGCTTGGTGAGAATATTTGCAACTTGACTTTGTGATGATATATGCTTTAGAGATAAAAGACCCACTGGGAACTTTTTTTGTACAAAATGGCAATCCACTTCATTGTGCTTTGTTCCTTCATGGAATACTAGATTCGATGTAATGTGTATTACTGCTTGATTATCACAATATAGATCCATTGAAGCTTCTTTGTAGAATCACAATTCAGTGAGAAAGGATCTTATCCATAGGAGTTCACTAACAGTGTGTGCCATGGCTCTGTATTATGCTTTTGCACTAGACCGTGCTACTACGTTTTGCTTCCTGCTTCTCCATGTAACCAAATTCCCTCTAACCATCGTATTAAATCCCCAAGTAGATTTCCTGTCATCCGAGGATTCAGCCCTATCAGCATCTGAGAATCCTTCGATGTTGAAGTGACTATGATTTTTATAGAGAAACCATCTTCCTGGATCTCCTTTAAGATATCATAATATCTGTTGGAAGATAAGCTCAAGCCCAAAAGACCAAGGAAGGCCCACATATGTAAGATTATTATAAGATGGGCCACACGACCAAGGAAGGCCCACAAGATGGGCCCAAACCCATAAGAAGTAGGACCCACAATGATTACCATGAGCTGGCATCCTTATCACATCAATTGGAAGATCAAGAAGGACTCACAAAAGTATCTTTATCTTAGGGTCACGACCAAGAAGATTTTTAGTTTGAGTTATGTTTGTCTTCTATCAATATTGAGTTATTTATTTATGTTAAGACTTACCTTAAGTGTTAGAGTTAGGATGTAATTGGAACAAGGGTAGTTTTATTGTAATTGGACTCTACTACCTTCCTCTAATATAAATAGAGGTTCATGTATTCTGATTACAACAAGTTATTGATGTCAATGAAGAATTTTACTTTTTTATAAATTCAACATGGTATCAGAGCAGGTTCTGTGAGTTGACTTGGTCAGCTCACGGAGGTAATGTGATCTTTTTCTCTAAACCCTAAACCCTAGGTCTAGGTTCGTAGTTATTTTTTTTAGTCCCTACACCTATAGTTTTCTTTGAGTTTTTTTAACGAGAGAGCATGGGACACATCCAGGAAAGAATGATTGTTAGAAATCTACTTTAGCCTTTTCACCTAGGACACAACAGGGCCAGTTCCCCTTGGGTAATGACCAGTTTCTCATTTTAGCCCAGTGGGGTAGAGACGATAACCATAGTTCGCCTTAAGGTCTGTTTGGAACGCTAGAAAATAAAAGAAAAGAAAAGAAAAGAAAAAAGAGAAAAAAAGTTACACATACTCCATTTGGATCCATATAGAAACCAACAATCCCCACGCTCGAAAAAGCAAAGCTCAAAACATTCACATATTGGCCTATTGTTTTAGATTGATCCATTCATTCATGATTACATATGAAGGATTAAAATAATACTTACCGGTACCACTATGTTGGTTTTGTGTTAGGTAGAAGGAAGGGTTGAGCTTTCCTCAAGAAGTACTAACAGAAAGGGATAACAGTATTGGGCAAGCATATTGGCATAAGGAGGGAAGGAAGCTTGTTAGCTCATCGGCTAAGGAGGATGGAAATATATGAGATTTCAAATAAGCCCGGAATTTTTTTCTCTATCCCTTTCTATTTCTTCTCTCGTCTCTTGCAATTCCATCATTTTAAGATGCAAAATATTATAACTAAGAGAGAAACAGTAGAAAATCACTTTTTTTCTTTTTTTTCTAGGGGTTCCAAATACAAATATGGTTGAAAATTCAAAACCATAACTTGTTTTGTATGGATAAATTTGCAAGATAAGTTGATGGGGTGAGCTGGTTCCCCACATTATAGTAGGGGTCGATCAGCATTCAAGTGTCCTTTTATAAAGGGATTAGGTTGGATCAACAATGGAGTGTTGACAAGTAAAAATATGTTAAAAAGTGAAATGATTGAATGGTTTTCCTTAGTTCAAACACAGAATATCGGAATTCCATGTGGTTGCTTCTCCATTACAACTTGAAAGTCAAACTAGAGATGTTGAAAGTTTCAATTACTAATACTACACACATATCCATCTCATTTCACCAAAGGAATCTAACCCAAACCAGTTCGCAAATAGTTCAAAAAAAACTTGGCCCAGTTCAGTTTTTACTTAAAATCGGTTAGAACTTAAATTTGAAATAAGGCTCGTTAAGTATAACAAGTCAATCTTGAGATTTTCCAAATTCGGCTTGTTAGCTCGTGAACAACTTTTACTCTAATTGCTCTCATGAGTTTCCTCTTTAGTTGGTTGATGATTATTTTTATTTACCTCAAACCACAAAGTCGATCAATTGTTTAGCACTTTTAAGTCCCTCAATATCTTATATTATTACTAGCCAATAAAATAAACATTATTGATGGAGGGGTTGCTCTTTTTTATTAGGTCTATTAAATTAGCTATTGTATATGAGTATGCTCCATTGCTAAGTTTTGGACTCCTCTGCAATAATATGCAGTTCAATGGTACTAAGCCCATCAATATATTTTCTTTATTTATTTTTGTATTTTTAAATATATGTTGAGCTCGAAACCGGCTCAAGCTCGCTCTTGAACTCATTTAAAATTTTTAAGCTCAAGGTCAAGTTTAATTTTATGCTCAACACTGAGCTCGAGCTCCAACTTGACGTTTTAAAGTCGAGCCAAGCTCAAACCTATACACAAGTTCAAGTTTGGCTCGACTCGATGCCACACCCAGTCAAGCATTCAAGTATCCCTTTATAAAGGGATTAGGTTGGAGCAACATGCAAGTGTCCGCAGGTACAAACATGTTAAAAAGTGAACCGACCCAACGTTTTCATTGGTCCAAACACAGAATATCAGAATTCCTTGTGATTGCTTCTCCGTTACAACGCGTAAGCTAAACCAGAGAAGTTGACATTTTCAATTTCTAATACTACACTACACATATCCTTATCGTCTCACCTTGAAACTAGGGAATAAGGTCACTAGCTAATCGAAACATATTTTTATCTTTATTAAACACTCAATTAAACCCTTTTTTGCTTACACGTGGGGATATAAATACAAAGAGATAGAGATCAGAATCCCGAGGTGAAGGCCACGAAAGAGAAAAAAAATGAATTGGTTCCTCAGAGAATCTCGGAAGGATATTAGTGAGTCTCTGACTTTCTGAACTCTGATCAAACCAAAAATCGGATTTTGGGTTTAGTTAATGCAAGTTAACTCGATCAAACCAATCCTTCTGAGAAGAATCCAACAGGGGGAAAGAGCTTTGTTAAACGAACTGTGAATCCTGCTCCGTTGCAGCTCTCCTCCACCTCCACAATTGGGTCGGACAGAAGATAAATTCCAGTATAGCCGGCGTATTAGTAGTCATCCCCAGTCTTCGTCTACCTTGGTCGACTAATACAGCTGTAACGCAAGTTGAAGGACGGAGACAAGATGGATTACTACAAAACAAAGGACAAATCCTCTTCTGAACAACTATTAACAAATCTGTCGTTATACTCTCAAACATCACCAAATCAACAAAGGAACCTACGACATACACTTTAGACTTTTGAACTCTTCTTTTTCTGGGTTTATTCAGCCGTACGGTGGCTCCCAATGGCGGGTTTTGAGGGAATCTTGTCAACTTTGATTCACAGACGTATTTGTTTGTCGTCGGTTCGTCCGTTCGTTTGTTCGTTCGTTGTACTGATATTTTATTTCACAGGAAGACCGGTCTCAGAAAGAGAGAAAATAACGGCCGGTCGGATCCTAGTGCCTATGCCTGTAGTTTGTTGTTTGTTTCGTTGAAGCAGTGAGGTGAATTTTTCAAAGTTACTAAATGGCTGTGCTTGTACAAAGAAGAACTCAAATTTATTATTGTTGAATACATGATACAACAGCCGAGCGAGTGAGGGTGCTGCTGCTCCGAGCCATTCGTCACCCTCTTCTTCTACTAGATCCAATCTGTTACTGTTTAAATCCTTAACGAACCAGTTAGATCCACCACTATGGTAGAATCTAGGGGTGACATCGAGCCGAGCCGAACCCAAACCTATCTATGTTTGAGCCGAGTTTGATTTAAATATTTCGAGCCGAGCTTCGAGCCGAGCCTCGTCTCTGGCCTAAAATTGTTATCGAGCTGAGCCCAAAACTTTTAATCGAGCTTGAGCCGAGCTTCGAGCCAAACTCGAGTCTCAACATACATTTAAAAATTTTCAAAAAATATATATCAAATAAATTGTATATAAAATTATACATACATTTTACATAAAATTGGGCATAACCTATATATATATAATACATGCATAAGATTAGGCATAACCTTTTCTTAAAATTGAGCATAATCTATGTATATAATACCTGTATAAAATTCGGCAGGACCTCTACTTAAAATTGGGCATAATCAATATACATTATACCTGCATAAACACTCCATAAACACTCCATAAACACTCCATAAGCACTCCATAAAATTATCTATACATTTCATAAACACTCCATGAAATTGTTTATACACTCCATAAAATAGTCTAAACACTTCATACACTGCATAACATTATAAATAAACTCCATACAATAATCAAACACAATAAAATTAAATTAAATACCACTATCAATTTAAAATCACCCAAATAAAAACTATAAATCCATTATAAAATTACAAACTATAGTTGTTTTTCTTAATGCTAAAAAATAATATACGTCCCTGCATGAGCAAAATCTCCACCTATGGCAAAAACAAAAAAATAAAATTAATTATTGTCAGATAAAAAAATACTCTTCCACTACTAGTTACTTAATATCATTAAAAATATTAAAATTACCATGATGAGAGAAACATGAAAAATCATGTAGTTGGTAGCATTATCTCTACACTCTTCTTCTCGGGCTATAATCATAAAGCAAAATTTTAATAAATTAAGCTAAAAAATATCATAATAAATAATTAATCAAAGAAATTCACCTTTTGATTTTTCTTTACATCGTGAAGAACCTGAACCCAATCACTGTCACAAATCAAAGCTTGAACTGTATTTGGTGCCAAGGAAGAACGATATGAGTCTATTACTCTACCACCAGCACTAAATGTAGACTCTGAAGCTATTGTGGATATGGGAATTACAAGGATGTCTGTTGCCATCTTAGATAATACCCGAAATTTCATATGATTCACTTTCCACCATTCTAAAACATCAAAATCATATTGTGAAGTTTCCTCACAACTATACACACATTCTTCAAGATAAATTTCCAATTCTGACCTTGGTGAATTAACTATATCCTTTTGTTTTATATAACTCATTAACTTTGACCAACCTGAACTAGATGAAGGTCTACGACTTGTGAAAACACCCATAGAGCTAGTACTTGAAACAATCTCTTTATTTCTAATATTCACATTATATAAGGATACATATTCATCGTAGATCTCATATAAGGTGCGTCAAACTAAATTTATATTCATTGTAGCTTCCTCCTTAGAATATATCACCGAAAAACACACTTCGATCAACTTTAATTTGACCCTTGGATCCAAAACTGAAACAACAACCATCAATAAATTGCATTCACCATAGTACTTCTCAAATTTCTCTTTTATTCTACTAACCATTGTCCTAATGAAAACATTTTCATTTTTAGTAAAAATCTAGAACTTCTTTTACCCTATATACCTCACTAAGGTACAAATTAGAAGTAGGGTAGTCACTCCCAGAAATTATATTAGTAACTGCATTAAAAACTTCTAGAATCTCTCACACCATGTCAACCTTTTCCCATTCATCAAAACTTGGCAAGCAATCATAAGTTGGTTCTCTAACTTTAAATCTAGATAATGCATCTTTGAATTTTAATGCAGAAGACAACGTGTCATAAGTGGAGTTCCAACGAGTTGGACAATCAATAACCAACCTCTTTTCACCAAGTTCTAATTGTTGTACAATTTCAGAAAAAGTGCGAAGTCTAGCCTCAGACAAATTTATGAATTTGACACTTTCACACACATTATCAATGATATCCTTAATCTGAACAAGACCATCTTGGACTAATAAGTTCAAAATATGAGCACAACAACGCACATGAAACAACTTTCCACCACACACCAAATTTTTTTTACTTGAAAAATCTTGTTTCAAAACTCTGATAAAAACATCATTATATGCAGCATTATCAACTAAAATACTAAAAACTTTATTTTCGATCTTCCACTCTTTCAAACACTTGTAAATAACATTTTTTATATCAACGCCGAAGAGGAGGAACATGCACAAAACTCAAGATTCATTTTTGTAGCTTCCAATTACTGTCAATAAAATGCCCAGTAATAACCATATATTCAATCTTTTGATTTTGGGACTTCCAAAGATCCGTGGTAAGACTAATCTTGTTAATCTCTTTTAACAAAATTTTCAATTTCTTTTTCTCTGCCTCATACACCTCCATACACTCCTTCTTAATGGTCTTACGGGATATTTTCTCATAATTCATACTTGCCATCTTCATTACAAAATTAAATCCCTCCTCTTCTATTATCATGAGTGGATACTCATGCATAAGAATCCATTGAGCAATGAGTACTCTCATTTTAGCTTGATCATATTTCCTCCAAAATCCATAAAAGGAAGTCCAGATGGACTCTGATCAACATTAGACCCCGCTTCCACTGGTTGAAAGTTTAAGGTTTTTTGTTTTCTCATTGCCACTCTTCTACTAGTGCAATGTTTCAAATGTCAACTCATATGTGTGGTCACTCCACTACTAATAACACTCAAATTGATTTTACATTGAACACACTGAGCCTTTTTTTGTACCATTAAGTGATACTTCTTTGAATTCCAACCACACATGAGATTGTTTTTGTCTTTTTGAAGTATGGGTAGAGTCACCTTCATCCTCATTTATGGTAATTTCATCTGGGCCCACTTCTATGATAGAGGGTAGTGACTTTGGTGGAGTTGAGTCACTATTTATGGCCACACTAGAACTAATGTTAATTATTGATGTCAATTGAGGAAGTGTTGACATTCTTACTTCTACAAAAAAACAAAATTACAAATTAAAAACATAGAGAAAAGAAAGTTATCCAAACAACAAATATCCTACACATAATTTAAGATACTTGTCTATTCATAGAGGATGATACGTGACATTGTGACAATCGGGAACGACCCTTGCCTTTCAATGCAGCGGGGTCTCTTTGAGCCTGTAGCCTTGCACGCAATAGTTTCCAGTCCAATATACCGATCCTTTTTTATATATAAATGTAAAAACTTCTAAGAGAATGAAATAAGCACACCAACATTCTCTTCTAATATTTTGATGAAATTCAACCTCAATACCAATAAATTAATGATAAAAATGAAAAAAAAATTCAAACCTTACAGAAATAGAAAGTGTGTTCACCGTTCAGGGATATCTCCAAAAGCCTTTCCAAGAATGAAGGAGCACTACTGAAACGAAATGAGAGTTAGAAATTGTGTAGGGTTAGGTTGGCGAAGAAAAAAAAATAGAACATTAAATAAAAATCTTACCTCCCGTCGGACCGTCACTTTCGTCTCATCAGTGAGGAAGAACTTCGGATGAAGAAATCGAAGAGGAAGGATAAAAATTGATTACAAAAAAGAGAGATAATTTACTTCCATCTGTATCTAACGTATCAATTCAACGAAATATTGGGTCTAAAAATAAAAATTATGTACTGTATTCCGAAATGTTCTAATCTAATATGTATGATGAATACATGCTTACTAGACTTCTTACTAGTCTAACATAACAGAATTGGGTTGAGTTCCATATGCATAAAAAAAAGTTTTGTTTTGGTGAATAACAATTTAATTGTTATGGTTTTTTTTTGGACCACAATATTATATTTAGGAATAGGAAGAGTTCCATAGGAATAAGAAAAAGACACATGAAGAAAGAACAAGCTCTGATCACACCGGATAGGTTTTTTTTTACAGTTTTACAGTTAGGACATAATTTTTGTCTACACAATTGCTTCAAAGAGCATTTTATCGTAATTTTAATTCTCTAAAGTTATTGAAAAAAAAACAGAACCAAGTCACAATAGAAGCTGCAGAAAAAGATAAAGACTAATCATTGCATTTTGGATAAAAAAATCCACTACCAGATAAAATATAATTAATATGGACACAATCTATATGAACAGAGATCAATATAGTAGTGAACTAGCAAAAGTAGTGAACAGAGATCAAAATGTTGATAATCCACATATTGTGACTAGAAGAAGGGCTTTGAGACTTTGTCCACAGGAAAATCTTATAGGATACCAAATGTAGGACAACATATGAATGACGACTGTATAGAATGCAATGTTGAGCAAAGGATGAATGATCCTTTTCAGCTTAAACAGATTCTTAAGAGAGAACATAAGTTTTATGCATTTAAAACCAATACCGCTGATAACAATATAGGTGGAAATTGGAAGGTCAAAGTTTAGGCCTGTGAGTAACAAGATAATAATCAACTAAATGGTCTACTAAATTCTCTTCATGCTTAAAAAATACCACATGATAGAAAAAGATATGAGATAAACTTATTGATTGAGGAAAAAAGGTAAAAAAATGATTAAAATGATGTATTTAACTTTATCTGGAACATATACAATGAACCCCAGAGTCCTGTCAACCAAAGGTTAACTAAACTTACAGAAGATAAAAATGAAAAAAAAAAATCAACACTGAAATCACAATGGAAGAAAACGTACAGAAGATAAAAATGCAAAAAAAAAAAAATCAACATTGAAATTGCAGAGGAAGAAAACGTACAGAAGATAAAAATGAAAAAAAAAATCAACTCCAAAATCGCAGAGGAAGAAAACATATAGAAGATAAAAATGAAAAAAAAAATCAACACTTACAGAAATAGAGAGTGTTCGCCGTTCGGGGATATCTCCAAAACCTTTCAAAGAATGAAGGATCACTGCTGAAATGAAGCGAGAGTTAGAGATTTTGTAAGGTTAGGTCGGCAATGCAAAAAAAACAATAAATAAAAATCTTACCTCCCGTCGCACCGTGGCTTTCGTTCGTCGGCGAGGAAGAACTTCGGATGAAGAAATCAAAGAGGAAGAAGATAGAAGAGGAAGAAATCACAGAGGAAGACAAAAAAATCGAAGTCTTTGACAAAGATTGAGGAATCGGAGAGGGAGAGGGAGAACGAGGGATTTGAAGACCAAAATCCCCCGTTTCCCATGAATACCCACCGACGGACAGTGATTTCTACGAGAAAATCATGCTGAAATGGCAGAGAAGTATGGGTTCCCAGACGGCAGGATGGAAGGGAAGAGACGGGACACTCTGTCCCGATTTTTTTTTTAGAACTCCCCCGATTCCCGAATCGCCGCTCGTTAAAACGAGCCGGTTCATGAGCTGACGAGCCGAACCTGGCTCTGCTCGAGTTCGGCTTGTTAATCTAAACAAACCTATTTCTGAGCTTGAGCTCGGCTCGAGCTCAATATAAAACAAATCGAACTGATCGGGAACCGAGCCGAACTCGAGCGGCTCGCGAATCGGCTCGGTTCGAAGTCACCTCTAGTAGAATCATAGTGATCTCCATTGTTTTGATGATAAAAAAAGGGTACCTTAAAAGTATATTACTAATGGCATTATCTATTTAGTTAGAACATTTCTTCTAGCATGAACATTACGAGGTCTACGACAAAAACTCAAGAAAAAAAAATGTTAATTCAAGTTGCCAAGTCAAGGCCCAAAGCATTGAAAATTGTTTCTGAGAAGAATAACTTATAAAAAATAAAAAAAAGAATTGAACACTAGAGCTAAGTCGTGTAGAACATCCTAAAAACTAGAGGTGCCTCAAATCGCTCTGGCTCGAGTTCGTCTCAAGTTTGGATCGGTGCCGGCTCGGTATCTCTCGAGTTCGAGCCAAACTCGAGATTCGGAATCGGCTCGTTTAAATTAATGAGCTGAGCTCGACCGAAGCTAGGTTCGGTTCGACGGCTTGCGAGCCAGCTCGTTAATTTAATGAGCGGCCGGATTTGGGAAATTTTTTGGAATCTAGGTCTCGGAACCGCAAGAGAGTCGCGTCGTCTTCCATTCCATTCCGTCTCTGCGATTCCCATGCTCTTCTCTGCCATTTCCACTGATGAGGCTGTGGCTTATGGTGCAGTTGTTCAGGCTGCAATTCTGAGCGGCTAAGGCGACGAGAAGGTCCAAGACCTGCTGCTTCTGGATGTGAGTCTCATACGTGTTTCTTTCTTGTGTTTTGCCCTCTCGTTCGGGCAAATCTGCCTCTCTCCTCCTCCTCTGACAGAAATTTAATCTGGAAATTGCCCTACATTTCTGGCCTTTGTCTTTGCAGCTCGCCGACTTGCCCATTACTGCATTTCTGTGCTCCAACGGTGTGGCCTGGTCTTTACAGCTCCGTTCGGCGTTGCCTGCTCACTGTCTTTTTGTCTATTTCTCTCCCACAATAGTCTCAACTCGAAAAACAACAAGAACAATGGGAACGGTTGTATTTCTCCTCTTCTTCGCTTCCATTCTTCTTGGCGGGTCGCTAATTCCCAACAACATGGTCTCAGGTATTTATTTATTTCTTCCTCTTTATGTTGACATTTATGGTTTAGTTTTATGTTAAGTTTTATCGATAGATAAATTGTTCCTTTGTTTTCAATCCTCTATCGGAAGCTGTCAACCCTTCTTCAATTTTTCCTGTAAAACACTATAAACCCTTTTTCTTTTCTGCCATCTATCGAGAAGAGCACATTAGCTATTGCTAACTACGATACTTTCGCCCAGATCACCAAAACTTATAGAAAATGGATCCATAGACTCAAAGAACAAAAACAATTCTGTAATCTATGGCATCTATAATTGGCGAATAAAACCATCTCAACAAATTACATAGATTAGAGCATGCTTTCTTTTGCTTTAAGCAAATCTGAATCGCTTCTATCTTTTTTTCTTTTAATTTTTTTATCGCAATATTATTCCTATGAGTAATCACAGAAAGATCTGCCGAAACTTTTTTCTCATCCTAATTACAGCTTTCCTCGTTCCAAATTATCGACACAACACATTTTCAGGTGTTTTTCATTACAACACAACTGCTTTTGAATTAAGATCTAAAAATGATATGGTTAATAATTTAGCTTAATTAAAAACTCTCGACATGATTTGATCTCAAGAGTGTGAATTTTTTTAACATGCATCTTGGTGGACAACCATGTCTCCGAAATATGGAATTTCACGAGCTTCGTATCTGGCAATTGCGTGCTTCGTGAAAAAAGCCAACTAGCCAAGTTGGTAAATCGCCTTTTGTCCCGCACTACTAACATTACACATAGAAAGTGTAAAGAGTAGGTTGGCTGTGGCAAAGCGCATGATGAATTTACGTTAGTGACTGTCTATATTCTTACGAGTGAGCTCATGAGTGAGACAATCAATGTTTTTTCTACAGTGCATGGCAGTTCAAGCAGTGAGAAGTTTTCGACAGCCGGTGGTCGTACTGGTGCTGGTGCAACTAGCGGTGGTGGTGGAGGAGTGTTTAGACTATTTTATGGAGTGTCTGGAGTGTATAAAAAATTTCATGGAGTGTTTATTGAATGTATAGACAATTTTATGGAGTGTTTATGGATAATTTTATGCAGGTATTATGTATATAGATTATGCCCAATTTTAAGTAGAGGTTATGCCGAATTTTATACGGGTATTATATACATAGATTATGCCCAATTTTAAGTAGAGGTCGTGCCCAATCTTATACAGGTATTATATATATAGGTTATGCCCAATTTTATGTAAAGGTCATGCCCAATTTTATGTAAAATGTAGGCATAATTTTATATACAATTTATTTGATATATATTTTTTGAAAATTTTAAAATGTATGTTGAAGCTCGAGCTCGACTCGAACTCGGTTAAAATTTTTGGGGTCGAGCTCGATAATAATTTTAGGCTCGAGACTGGGCTCAGCTCAAACTCGAGCTCGATAACAATTTTAGGCTCGAGACTAGGCTTGGCTCAAGCTCGAGTTCGAAATATTTAAATCAACCTCGGCTCGAACATAGGTAGGTTCGGGCTCGGCTCGACTCAATGCCACCCCTACCAAGAACTCTAGCATGTAAGTAGATAATAACAAATCTCTAATTGTTAAGCACATCTACTTTAATGGAGCTTTAAGACATTCATATTTCAAAATAGTGTTTAGTCAATGCATTAAAACATTCTATAACTCGCTAAACCACCTTAGGAATAAAAAAATTCAAGTTTTAAATCATACTTAACAATTTGGCACTGGATTGATCGATTGACATCTACCAATAATCAATCAACCAGAAGTGCATAGGGAAACAATAAAAAACATGATCGATCAATTAGAGGTAATTGATCGATCAACTAGAACTTGGCCAAATTGTGTTATAAAACACGATCAATCATCCCTTATTGATTGATCGATCAATGATGTCCAGGTAATGTAAAAATATGAAGAATGATTGATCAACCTCTTCAGAATGAATCGATCACACAAAAGTTTGCCAACTAGGGACCTAAAGCATGATCAATCGTTGATAAGTCATTGATCGATCACACAAACAATGTACTGCCAATAGGAAAACTGATTGATTATTAAATCCTTGGATATTGATCGATCAAATTAACTTGTCAAAACCAATGTGAGGATAATGATCAATCAATAGGCTATTTTCTAACAAAAATATAACCCTTACACACAATTGATCAATCAATATCATGTCAGCTTTTTGCTAACAAGCAAATAACAACTAGTTCGGCTTGGAGAACTTATAAATACCCCTCCAACCATCTTTAAAACATTGAGTTGTGCCTATATTTGAATATCCAAACTTTGAAAATTTGATTTGAGCCTCACTTCCTCATTTTTACACCTTAGAAGAGAAAATTTGTAAAAGTTGATCAAACTTTCAATCTCTCTTCAACCTCCACACTCTGATTCATGCTTAAATTCTTAAAAAATTGGATCTCACTTAGAGCAGGACTATTTCTCCATTACAAGAAAATTATAATTTTTATTTTTTCTTTTGTATTTTGATACTTTCTTTATAGAGGTTACATAGAACCTTAAGTGTAGACAAGGAAGGCCCATTAAAGCTAGAATCTAGTTACAATCTCTTGAGAGAGATTGGAAATGTTTATTTGGGAATACACATGGCTTTAAAGATATCCAAAATCTCTTGAAGTTGTAATTTCCAACAATTAGAGCACGATAGTGGATATTTCTCAACCAAGGGTTATTGGGCGATGACTACCATTAGGGGAACATCAATAATGAAAATTATTTGTGTTCCTTTTTATGGTTGTGTAGTTATATATTAATGTTACATGTTTAACTCTAAGATTTGAATGAATGATTAATTAAGTACACTAATATTTTTTTAATTATAAACTCTCCATTGAACCCCCTCTTGAGAGGCCACCATGGACAACAATTGGTCTCAGAGCAGACCACCATTTGAAAATAAAACCTACATGATTTTCATAATTCGATTTCAAAAGGCATCTCAAGTAGAAATCACATTCCAAGAGGGCCATGATCCCTTTTTAGCTCCCATCCTCATTACTTCACAATACCAATGGTTGCAGATTAAGAATGATTTTTTTTTCCTACAATCCTTTGGATTTTGAATAATTGGAAGATATCCTTAGTGGACCCTTCATCCCATCCCAAAACATTAAAGGAAAGAACATTCCTAAATAAATATGTGATTGGGATGGCTTAGACATTGAAAAATGCAATGGCAATGCTACGGCCTTGGAACTCATTCTTAGTTCCTTAGATGATGAAATAGTCGATTTTTACTTATTTTATAAATCAGTCGTGGATTTATGAGATAAATTAGAATATGGTTCTACTAGGAACAAAAAATGTTGCTCTTCACACTTTCAGTGCAATACATCTAGTGATAACATAAAAATCAATGATCGTATGCACTTATTTTTATATGGGAACACCATCTTCGGTTGAGATAAAATTTCTAAGAGTGATAGTGGTGAGGAATTGGACAAGGAAGAATTGATGAGAAAAGTTGATGAATCCATGTTATCCCTAAGAAGAAGAGAAAAAGAAAACAAGAAGTTAAGGAGGCAGCTTTCTAAATTAGAAAAAGAAGTTAATTTATTGAAAACTGATTTTTCCACAAAGCTAGAAGATTATAGAGAAGAAAACATATGGTTCATCTCTGAATGTTAGAAACTTGAAGTATATTCTTCAAACATTCTTGAGTTGAGAAATTAAAATAAAAATATTTTCTCTAGGGTTTTAGAACTTCAAAAAGAAAAAAAAACAAATTACTATAAACCCAAAAATGTATAGCCATTAGAAAAGCCCATGACACATCCTATGCATTAGAATAACTATCTTTAGGAAAAGTCACTCTTAAAATTAGATTAGAAAATCATGTAAGAAATTCGAAACTAGAGCCTAATGTCCATGAGACTAGAGAAAATTGAAAATCTAGTTGCTCTCATAGAAGTAATATGACCATGGTTACAATATCACCTATGCATAATGATTCTTGCTATAATATGAAATTACAAGCCATTATGCATTCGAGTGTTCAACTAGAAGATAAAAGTAGAATGAGGTAAAACAAGTTTGGATCCCCTAGGGAAGCCTAAATTTGTCTTCCAAAATTAAGATGGTGGGATGCAAGTAAATTTAGGAAAAGCATGTGACATATCCTATGCATTATAAGAATTATCTTTAGGAAAAGTCACTCTTAAAATTAGATTAGAAAATCATGTGAGAAATTCGAACCTAGAATCTAATGTCCATGAGATTGGTGAAAATAGAAAATCTAGTTGTTCTCATAGAACAAATGTGACCAAGGTTACAATATTACATATGCATAATGATTCTTTGTTATATATATGATAAGACATTATGCATTTTAGTGTTCAGCTAGAAGATAAAAGCAGAACGAGGTAAAACAAGTTTGGATTCCCAAGGGAAACCTAAATTTGTCGTCCAAAATTAAGATGGTGGGACCCAAGTAAATTTAGGGAAAGCACATGACGTATCCTATGCATTAGAAGAATTATCTTTATGAAAAGTCACTCCTAAAATTAGATAAGAAAATCATGTGAGAAATTCAAAACTAGAGTCTAATGTCCATGAGAGTGGAGAAAATAGAAAATCTAGTTGCCCTCATAGAACAAATGTGACCAAGGTTACAATATCACCTATGCATAATGATTCTTGCTATAAATATGAAATTATAGGCCATTATGCATTTGAGTGTTCAACTAGAAGATAAAAAGCTGAATGAGGTAAAACAAAGTTGGATTCCCAAGGGAAGCCTAAATTTGTCTTCCAAAATTAAGATGGTGGGACCCAAGTAAATTTAGGTAACCAAGATCACTTGATCTTCATAGCAAGGAATTAATTCTCATAGCCAAGCTATATACTACATGAAAGTCACTTTTGAGAACCGAGTCGGGTCGGTCTTCTCTCAGACGACTCTTCACAACGAATTGGAATGGGTGAGCCTCACCTCGACACAACACATCCGAGTTGACACGTTATTTAATGAAACTTAACCATAAGTTTTATTTTTATTATTTCTGCACGTTGGAGGTCATCTTCAACCTCCAGCCACGCACAGAGGTGGCCCTCAATGGTTCCCACCGTTGGCCCCCTACCGGATGTCAGCCACGTAGTCACCGTCACTGGCGCACCCCGTACCGGCTTGCGGTGATCTTTTGCCTCAAAGGCCCGAGAGCGCGACGGACAAAGGGACTCGTCCGTCATCGCTCTTATCCGGCCTCCGTCACGGCCTCAATGCTGGATTACGCCGGTGACGCCGGCTGCTGCACAGTGCCAACGTGAGACACCGATCAACTTCATAGCACCAACGCTCGCAGACACTGAAGAGTGTACGCACAGAGTGTCGCTCTCCATAGAAATAATTTTATATAAGAGAGGGTTGTTCTGATACCAAATGGAAAACTATCATATCTTGAACTTCTAAAAATATAAATGAAAGTCATGAACTTAAATCGTACCTCTTGACATGGCGCCAATTTCCAATGAACAAGTGTCTCGTCTATCACAGAGGCTCGTCAATGGCAATGTCCAGGCATACCTCTGCTAGACCAGATCCAGACATAAACTCCTCCTTTCCATCAAGGAGGAGAGGTTGTAACTGCTACCAGTTACAATTGACGACCACCATCCACTCAGGGAAACCACCCAGTGAATGGGTCAGTTGGGCGATCGGTTATGGAACCGTCTAACAACAATCACATGCAAGAGACAAATGTGTTGGTTGCAGGGGGTACTTACTATGTAACCCGCTTGGCTCGTTTCATGGCAACCTCAACTTTGAACAAACTTGAGCACGTCTCACCGCGACAGCCACTGGGATACGTTGTTACTACTTGAGATGCAAAGTGGGAACCTCCGGGGAAGGTGGGCAGAAGGGGGCATGGCGCTATAATGAATGAAATAATCATCTTAGATATGAAGGTGGTAGTTATTCTACCTAAAAATGAGGTACTTGTGACTTATGTATATAAAAATGGAGTTCTCTTGTTAAAGAATAATCTCACATGGTGTTATAATGTGGGACCCACCATGGTGCACAAACTTGTGGGACACCAAGAAGAGTCCTCACCCAAGCTAGCACAAGTTAAGAAGATAAGAAGCACAAGCTGAAATGAGTTAGAAGACTTGAAGATCAAGTGGGACCCACAAAGATACCACGAGTTGGCAACCTTATCAATATGAGCTGGAAGATCATGTGGGACCCACAAGGATAAGGCCATGAGCTGGCCTCCTCCCTTATATTCACGTTATTGAAGAAGAGTTCTAGTTCAACTCATATTAGACTTCTAGTAGATTGTGTTGATAGACTTATCTTAGAGAGTTAGAGTTGGAATGTAATTAGGAGATTGAAAGGCTAATTATATAAAGACTCTATCTCTTCCTCTACTATAAAAAGAGGTGTTGTATGTTATGGACTCAATAAGACTGAGTCATCTAATTTACTTTTATTATTTATGTTGCTTTTAATTTCGAATTTTATTGATTTGTAATAAGACTTAAAGGTAGGGGTAGAATTGGGTTTTATAACCCTAACCTATGTTGATGTTAATTACCCTATTTAAAGGGTAAGGATTGAGAAATAAAGCAAGTTCAGAATTAGCATAAACTAGGGTAATTTAGGTTCCTTCTAGGCTCTCTATTCTAGGGTTCTTGGTGTGAACTCTCTTGGGGGTTTGCTGCATCCATTGGGGAGTCTTTGAGGAAATCTTGGAAGGAAAAGGAAGAGGAATTACCTTTCTCTTTTGAGCTACAAGAGAGGTCATCTCTTTCACGAAAATTCTAGTTGCTGAATTGGTGTTGACGTCAAGAGGTATTTGGAGAAGGGATGGCGTGAGCTAACTAGGAAGGAGGACGAATTCTAGTTGCTGGATTGGTGTTGATGTCAAGAGGTATTTGCTAATCTTATTCCAAACATTAAGATTAGATTTATGTTTCTCTTTTACATAAGGAACCAGTGCTGCATAAAATTGGAAACCCTACCTTGACGTGATCCATAAGAAAGGGGGTTCCACGTTGGGGCCTCAAGGAGCTTCCTTGACTAGCTGGGTTCATTCATAATTAAGAAAAGGAAACTCCTTTTCAAGGGGAATGAATTCAGTAAAGGGAAAGGGGTTGTTCTTGAGTCATTACAGCAAGTAAAACCCTCTTGTCTTGAATCATAAAAGAGGGGTTTCATATCTGAGTGCTTAAACAGTCCTTTAACTTGCTTGTTGCATCTATAATTGAGAAAAGGAAAATCCTTTTCAATCCTAACGTGAAAGGAGAAGTATAAGAGAGTTCTTTTCACAAAAATGTGATAAGAAACCCTCAAACAGTGCTGGATTCATATTCAACTCGCCGAGTTACTCGATCCATGGCTAGGGACCGTAACATTGTAATTCGGAATTAATCAAGTTACACATCTCCTTCTTGAGTAAATCTCTCTCTTTGCTTGGGGCACATCTATCTTTTCTTTTTTTCTTCTCTCTACTCGGGAGCTCTTATTCCCTTTTCTTCATTTTCTTTCTCCTTTCTCTTGCTCAGAATATTGGAAAAGGGATCCTAAATTTAACATGGTATCAGAGCATTAAATTTAGGATCCCTCGTCAAAAGTAATGCTCTAAAGAAGTGATGATCAACACCACTCAAAGAAGGCTCTTTTGTCAAGGAAGCTCACAAACCGTGGGATAAGTGCTTAATTTTTTTTCCTTCATGTTATTTGTTTCTGCATCTAGAAGATGATTTAAAGATGAGTATGTGAATGCTTTTCATCTTATTATATTGTGGATGTGCATACCTCTCTATCTAGAAGAAGCTATCAAAACAGTTTTGTTGGTTTGGAAATTCTGTTAACCAAGACCAATGCATGATCAAATTGTTGGAATTTTTTTTTCGTGGGAACAAGAGTCCCCTGATATAGAAGATTGTTATGGAGTCTCGTATGAGTGGTATTAGATTTTTATTAGCATCAATAAAATTTCCCCATACATCGAGTTGTTTGACGAATACAACTTGGTGTTATTGTCAGAATTTTTTTTTGAAGGGCCTATCATGGCCGAAAAGAATATGAATATCAAAAGTGATATACAGAGAATTACCACTATACCCTTATGTGGGGTATCAAATTTTATGAGTTGGTCCTAGCCAATACTACCCAAAAGACCGGCCTGGTAGGAGCGGAAGACATAGGTACTTAACCCAGGACCCTAACAGTACCCCGCCCTTCCCCGAGCCAACGACCGCGGAGGCTACCACAATAGAGCAACCGGAGCTGGCTCGAACCTGGGTCAGTCCAGGCGCATGACCACCCGCATCCATTTTTGGGGTCACTGGGATTCGAAGTCGGGATGCAGCGCTAGCTCTGATACCAAATGTTAAGCACCTAGCCAATATTACCCAAAAGACCGGCCTGGTAGGAGCGGAAGACATACGTACTTAACCTAGGACCCTAACACACATCAGTTCGGAAGTTTCTTATAACAAAAGACCTACTTGGTCACCTCACCACCCAAGGACCACCTATTGATGAAGATGATATTTTTTATAAAAAATGGTTAAAAAATGATACCTTGGTGATTAGTTGGCTAATCAACAACATGGAAGAACATATCTTCAACAATGTCATTCAACTTGACACTGCTAAAAAAATTGGGAGACATGTGCTAAACTGTACTCTTGCCTAAATACTCTACATAGACCATATGATATTCTCCAAATGATGTTGAATACTAAACAAAGAGAAAATATCCATGAGTACTTGGCCCACTTTAGAGGTTTTCTCCAAGAGTGGAAGTTAGCTCAGCCTTCAACCATAGATATTTCTATCCAAGATAAGCAGAAGGAAGCCTTAATTACTACTATTTACCTTGCAAATATTAAATCCCATCTTGAGATTTCCAAGAGTCAACTTCTGAGTGCTTCTGTTGTCCCCAAGTTTGATGATGTCTATGCAACATTACCCCGTATTTCAAACACTTCTTCCTCCATTACTGAAGTATCATCCGCTATGTATTCCGATCATAGAGGACCATCATCTTCCGCGGCTAAGGCAGAGGCAAAGGTTATAGAGGAGGGAGAGGAAGAGGTGGAAGGACTGGTGCTGGCAGAGCAGATGGGAAAGAATGTACTCATTGTAAAAAATTTGGCCACACTATAGATCAATGCTATTACAAGGATTACAAGGCATGCAGTTACTATGGACAATATGCTCATTATAAAGAAATATGCTATAAAGCCAATGGACAGTTAGAATTGACGAAGGCTAATCAAACCTTTGTAAGTGATACAAAAGAAGAACAACCCACCAAATCAACACAAATTTTTTTTGCTGATGAAGAGTATGAGCTATTTCAAAAAATGAAGACAATGTGGGTTCTTCTTCCACCGCAACTACTACTGCCACTACTGCTTCAGGTATGCTATTTGCCTCATCTTTATCCTAGATAATTGATTAAGGAGCCTCCAAGTATCTTACAGGTAACAAAAATTTATTACATTCTCTATCTCCGAATCTTTCACACAAGTTTGTTACCATAACTGATGGTTCTCAAACCAAAGTCCAAGGGAAAGGATCCACTTCTATCACACTATCACTTTCGCTCACTGATATTCTTTTCGTTCCTACTTTCCCTTTGAATCTATTATCTATTATTCAGCTGACAAAATAGTTTAATTGCTCTGTTACCTTCTCACCCACTTCATGGGTGTTTCAGGATCTTATAACGAAGCAGGTGATTGGTAGAGGCCATGAAAAAGAGGGGCTTTACTACCTGGACGTGTCAAAAATGAATATGGTTTCCACTACTAAAAATGAGACCAAGTTTATGGCACAATCGGTTGGGACATCCATCTGCACAGTCTCTTCATTATATGTTTCCTTCTCTTAAAGTAAGGTCAGAATTTCATTGTGAGGTTTGTCAATTGAGTAAACATCAAAGGAGTACATGCTCTCCTCATCCAGTAGTCAAATACTCCATTTTCTTTAATTCATACTAATGTTTGGGGGCCCTTGAGTGTCTCCAACATTTCTCAGGCAAAATATTTTATTATATTTATTGATGATTTCACTCGCACAACTTGGTTGTTTATATTTAAGGAGTGTTCTGAGATACCATTTATTTTTAAGTCATTTCATGTTATGGTACTCACATAATTTGGTCAGAAAATAAAAATTCTCCGGTCTGATAATGCAAAAGAATATGTTTCCAAAGACCTTGACTCCTTTTGTCAAGAAAATGGCATTATCCATCACACATCATGTGCCTATACTCAAAAAAGTGGTGTAGCCAAACTGAAAAATTATCATATTATTGAGGTAGCTCGAGGTTTATTATATGCCATGAAAGTTCCATACTTTTATTGGCCTCATGGAGTCCTTACGGCTTGCTTTCTTATAAATCATCTACCATCTTCCATTCTTGGTAATAAATCTCCTTACTCTAGATTATTACCAAATGATGATCCGTTTTTTCTACCTTTGAAAGTCTTCGGATGTCAATGTTTTGTTCATAATTCATTTCCTAGACACAGCAAACTTGATCCTAAATCTATCAAGCGTATCTTCTTGGGATACTCTTGCACACAAAAGGTTTCTGTTTGTTATAGTCCCACTCTTCAATGTTTATTTGTGTCCAGGGATGCAACATTTTTCGAAGACTCCTCATTTTATTATGATAGTGCTCCTCCTAGCTTATCTGCAGTACCAAGTTCCCCTTGACCGGTTGTGCCCTGTGATACAAAGATTATTCCACCCCCAGGGAAAGTGGCCGACACCACACCTTTCGAGTTAACAGATCCAACAGAGGTAAGTCCTTCATCCCCAATTATTTTTGGCCCTCAATATGATACTCGTCCTATTGCTGTAAGGAAAGAACCTAGATCATGCACTAGACCTTCTACTTCTCATCCCATTTCAAATTTTGTGTCTCATCATCGCTTCTCACGTTTATATTATCAATTTCTTTCTTCTATTTTCTCCATATCTATTCCACAATCCTATCAGGAGGCTCTACAACATCCAGAGTGGAAGGCAGCAATTGATGAAAAAATGAAGGCACTTAATGACAATCAGACATGGTCACTGGTTGCTCTTCCAACAGATAAAAAACCCATTGGTTGCAAGTAGGTTTATATTGTCAAACATAATCTGGATGGGTCAATTGCACGACTGGAGGATCGACTGGTTGCCAAAGGTTATACGCAGTGCTATGGAGTTGATTATGAAGAAACCTTCTCTGTAGTGGCAAAAATGAACTCAGTACTATATTATTATCTCTGGCGGCCAATTCATCATGGTCGATATATCAACTTGATGTGAAAAATGCATTTCTAAATGAGGATATTAAAGAAGAAATTTATATGCAACAACCACTAGGGTATGTGGTTGAGGGGGAGTCAGTATGTTGCCTCAAAAAATCTTTGTATGGTATAAAGCAATCCCTTCGGGCATGGTTTGAGAAATTTAGTCAAGCCCTCATATGGGCCAGATTTTACAGATGCTCTGGAGATCACTCAATATTTATTGAAAGCACACCAAGAGGTAAGGTAATTTTGGCTATATATGTTGATGATATCATTTTAACTGGTAGTGATTCTGAGGGCATCCGAAAAACATAGGAAAAAATATGTGCTGAATTCAAGAAAAAGGATCTTGGACTAAAAATATTATTTGGGTATTGAAGCATTACAATCCAGACATGGGATTGTGCTATCCCAATGGAAGTATGCCCTTGATGTACTAGAGGAGACATGAATGATGGGATGCAAACCAACAGACACTCCTATGGACTCAAATACAAAATTATGTGCAGGCACTGGAGAAGATGTAGATATTGGGAAATATCAAAGACTAGTGGGAAGACTTATTTACCTATGTGTAACAAGGCCGAATATATCATATGCAGTAAGTGTGGTAAGTCAATACATGCACAAGCCAGAACTTAGTCATTGACAAGCACTTAAAAGGATACTATAATATCTGAAAGGAGCTCCAGGAAGAGGGCTTCTCTATAAAAACCATGGTGACTTCAACATCAAAGGATTCTCGGATGCAGACTGGGCTGGATCCCCGGATGACATAAAATCTACTTCGGGATTTTATATGATAGTTGGAGGAAATTTGGTTACATGAAAAAGCAAAAAGCAAAATGTAGTAGCACGGTCTAGTGCAAAAGTAGAATAGAGCCATGACACACATTGTTAGTGAACTCCTATGGATAAGATCTCTTCTCACTAAATTGGGATTCTACAAAGAAGCTCTAGTGGATCTATATTGTGATAATCAAACACCAATACACATTACATCAAATCCAATCTTCCATGAAAAAACAAAACATATTAAAGTGGACTACCATTTTATACGAGAAAAGTTCCAAGCAGGTTTTTTTTATCTCTAAGGCATATATCATCACAAAGTCAAGTTGCAGATATTCTCACCAAGCCGGTCACTCGCAAGATTATATCTACCATCTACAGCAAGGTGGGCATTTATGATGTTTTCTCACCCCTAGCTTGAGAGGGTGTGTTACACTGTGGTACCCACCATAGTGCACGAGCTAGTGGGACCCACCATGAGGACATGGGACACCAAGAATTGTTCTCACCCAAACTAGCACGAGTTAAGAAGATAAGAAGCACAAGTGGAAATGAGTTAGAAGACTTGAAGATCAAGTGGGACCCATAATGATACCACGAGCTGCCAACCTTATCAATATGAGATGAAGATCACGTGGGACCCACAAGGATAGCCACGAGCAGGCCTCCTCCCTTATATTCACGTTATTGAAGAAGAGTTCTAGTTCAACTCATATTAGACTTCTAGTAGATTGTGTTGATAGACTTATCTTAGAGAGTTAGAGTTGGAATGTAATTAGGAGATTAAAAGGCTAATTGTATAAGGACTCTATCTCTTCCTCTACTATAAATAGAGGTGTTGTAATTCAGAATTAATCAAGTTACATATCTCCTTCTTGAGTAAATCTCTCTTTCTTTGCTTGGCGCACATCTCTCTTTTCTTTTTTTCTTCTCTCTACAAGAGAGCTCTTCTTCCCTTTTCTTCTTTTTCTTTCTCCTTTCTCTTGCTCAGAATATTGGAAAAAGGATTCTAAATTCAACACATGGATTAGTGAGCACAAAGATCTTGGGTTTGTTAGTTGGAAATTTAAATTGGCAAGTGATTTTAGGATGATCTTTTTACCCAACTTCACACGGTATTAGAATAGGTACCCATATGTGTGCTTCCCCCCAAATTGTCCATATGTAGAGCCACAAAAGAGGCCTACATGTGAGGAAGAGTGTTAAAAAATAGTCTCACTTGAATTACTGAATACAAAAATAGTTTATTAGTTGGAAAAGAAATTTCATAACTTGACTCGAATTCGAGATCAGGTTTTCAACTCGTTTAAGTAAATGAGCCGAACTCCAACGAGCGGAAATTTACTTCGCAAGCTCGTGAGCCGGCTCATTCACTTTAACCAATCCTATGTATTTTTTCTGAAATATTGGTTGGGAGTCTAATGTTGGGACTAGAGGACGAAACCTCTCCAATCTCCACTCTCCAGACTCCAGGATATGTGGGTTTTCGAATTCGAGCATATCTTAGAGAGTCATTTCGTTGACACAAGAGATTAGGTGATTATAATATGGAATGCTATCTTCTCTCAATAGCAACAAGAAATTATGGTGTGTTTCTTATTTCAGCCGCCATATTGATCTTCTACTTCTTCAATTTCTTCGTCACTATGATGGTTTTGGGCATTGGTAATGAAAGCCATGGAATAGACTACAACCATAGATAAGTCATCTTTCCCAGGTTGATTTGTTTCATCCTATCCGTTTCTTCTCAAATTTTTGTTGTTTGTGCTCAGAATTTCTGCCCTAAATGCAAATTGCGAAATTTTTAGGAGTTTTGTGATCTGTTCAAAGACACAATTTCCCCATGGTTAGGAAAGGGGAGAAATGACGAAAGGGAAAAACAACCCTCCGTTCAAATATTTCTCCATTTGCCATTTCTCCCTTTCTACGAGATGTGAAGAAATTGGTGTTGTTTGTGTTGTGATGTCTCTAGTGAGTGCTAATTATCATCTTTGTTATTATTTTCTCTGTTTTATATTAAAAATTATTTTTTTACGTATTTTCTTCTTAATTTTGGGAGGGAGGCTCGATCATCTATGCTACTATATTGGTTAAATATATATGACCTCCAATGAATTTACTTTTCTTCAATTTGATATTACTTTTTGCCTTCAATTATTATTTGTCTATTTGTGCTTTATCATTTGCTAGTTACTTATCTAGATTTGCTCTTCTTTGGGTCTTTCCTCACTCCTTCAGCCCGTGCCAGATCCTCTATTTCTTCCTGGTTCGATCAACTAGCACCAACAAAACCTGTTCAACAGGTCACTATCAAACTATTTGATTAATTTGTATGGAAAATCAAATGTTATGCTTTTACATCTAGTGATCCACTGAGTTATTGTATGTTTCTCAATCATCATTTCTTGTTTCCCTTTCAGATGCTCTGTCATGCATTAAGTTCTTCAATTTAGTGAGTTTATTTCTTAAAATGGTGAGTGGACTAACTAAAGCCATTTTAATGTATGGGTCGTATGCCACAATAGTACTAAGAGTAAAATTATGAGGTGTTGTTAATGTTTAGGGTTCTACTAGAGCCTCAATTGAGACATAAACTTGAAACAAGAGTGAATGGAAATATGTTATTCTAATAGGAGAGAAGGACAAGGTTGTGGTGTTGGTTGCAGACTAAATATGATGTATATCCCCTATGCCAAATAGTGTCTACTGAAGTTTAAATTAATTTAAGGTGCATTCATTCCAGCTCGTAGTCAATGATATGTTTTCTTTGTCAAACTTATTTTTTTGGATTGATCTTTGTTGTTAGGATTTTTTTTATTTATGCTTTTAATTTTTAATTTTTTTATTGAAGTAAACATGTCAGCACCTACTCAATTGACATCAGTTGTTAACACTAGTTCTAGTGTGGCCATAGATAATGACTTGTAGAATTTAGGATCCCATGAGAAGAACTTTAGATCAACAAGGAAGAAGAAGAAGAAGAAGAAGAGAGAAAGGAGAGGAGAAGAAGAAGAACATGGAAGGAGAGACTTTGGATTAAGGGAAGAATGGTTTGTGTCAAATAAGAAGAGGACTGGATGAATTTGTGGAAAGAGAGGAGAGGGCTTCAATGCTCTACCTCTTAACCAATGCCCTTATTTATAGTTTTAAAATGCCCTTAGGGCTACAACTTGATAAAACAAAATACATAAAAGGAATAAATATTTACACCTCTATGCCATCTTTATGGAAAGTACCATATTTTATACATATGCCACTCCTTTGATGTGTGGGGTTTTTGTCTTGAGCTTGTGGGCTTGAACCCATCTTCCAACTCTCCCCCTCAAGCTGGAGGAGAAAAGACATCATAAATACCCAACTTGCCACATATAAAAGATAGGATTTTAGATGTAACAGGTTTAGTGAGAATATCTGCTACTTGCTCTTGAGATGAAACATGTTTGAGGGAGATTATTCTTGCTTGAAACTTCTCCCATATAAAGTGACAATCCACCTCAATATGTTTAGTTCTTTCATGGAAGACTGGATTTGAAGTAATATGAATGGCTGCTTGGTTATCACAATGCAGACCCATGGAACCTCTTTTATAAAATCCTAATTCGATGAGGGTCCTAATCCATAAGAGTTCACTTACTATATGGGCCATAGCTCTGTATTCTGCTTCGGCGCTATATCTCGCAACCACATTTTGCTTCTTACTTTTCCATGTAACCAAGTTCCCTCCAACAAGAGTACAATATCCCGATGTAGGTTTCCTATCATCAAGTGATCCAACCCAATCTGCATCTGAGAAGCCTTTGATGTTGAAGTGCCCATGTTTTATATACAACAATCCTCTTCCTAGAGCTCCTTTTAGGTATTGTAATATTCTCTCTAAGACCTGCCAGTGGGTAATTTGTGGTTTGTGTATGAATTGACTCACCACACTTACAGCATATGATATGTCCAGCCTAGTTACCATGAGATAGATCAGTTTTCCCACCAGTCTTTGATATTTTCCAATATCAATATCTTCTCCATCTATGGCATACAATTTTGCATTTGTATCCATAGGTGTGTCAACTGGCCGACAACCCTTCATTCCTGCTTCTTCAAGGAGATGCAAGACATATTTCCGTTGAGACAATATTATCCCATGCTTAGATTGAAGAACTTCTATGCCCAAAAAATATTTAAGCATACCCAGATCTTTAGTCTTGAATTCCTGACATATTATATTCTTCACTTCTTGTATGCTCTGAGCATCATCACTGATTAAGATAATATCATCAACATATACAACCAATAATATTTTCCCTTTGACAGTATCTTTATAATATACTGAATGATCAACCGAGCACCGATGAAAACCAAACCGTAGAAGTGCTTGACTAAATTTATCAAACAAAGCCCGAGGGGACTGCTTAAGCCCATATAAAGATTTTTTTAACCAACATACCAACTCCCCCTCAACCACATAACCAGGTGGTTGAACCATATAAATTTTCTCATGTATATCACCATTTAAAAAGGTATTTTTTACATCCAATTGATATATGGGCCATGATGTGTTAGCAGCAATAGATAAGATGATACGTGCCGAATTCAATTTGGCAACAGGAGAGAAGGTCTCCTCATAATCTATCCCATAGCACTGAGAATAACCTTTAGCAATGAGTCGATCTTTAAGACAAGCAACAAATCCATCTGTGTTATGTTTCACTGAAAACACCCATCTACAACCAACCGGTCTTTTACCTTTCGGGAGTGATGCTAAAGACCAGGTTTGATTTTCATATAAGGCATGCATTTCTTCATCCATAGCGGCCTTCTATCCTAGATGCATTAGAGCCTCCTGATACGACTGTGGAATGGAAGTAGAAGAAATAGAAACAAGGAACTGAAAACACTCAGAAGACAAACGATGGTGAGACATAAAATTTGAGATAGGATGCGAAGTAGTAAAGGAATGACGTTCCTTAAAGCAATAGGCCTAGTATCAAATTCAGGCCCAAACATAGGAGAAGGACTTACTTCTGGTGGATCCGACAACTCCACAGGTGAAGGTACAGTCTGTGCGTCAGGGGTTGGATTAATATCAACATTGAAAGGCACAAGCGGACACGGAGTGGTAGAAGGAAATGCCCATCCTGCAGGAGCATCATGGGAGGAGTAGAAGGAGGTGTCCTCAAAGAAGGTCACATCCCGAGAAACAAGCATCCTCCGAAGGGTAGGATTGTAACAGACATAACCTTTCTAGGTGCGAGAGTGCCCCAAAAAAATGCACCTCATAGACCGAGGATCAAGTTTATTTATTTTTTTGGGGAAGTAACATGAACAAAACATGTACATCCAAACACTTTAAGAGGAATAGAAAATGGATCTTCACCATGCAATAAAACAGAGTACGGAGTTTTATTATGAAGACCTGGTGAAGGTAACCTATTAATAAGAAAGCATGTCGTAAGTATAGCATGAGGCCAATAAAAATAGGGTACCTTCATGGAGTAGAGGAGGCCCCGAGCAACTTTAAGAAGGTGACGATTCTTCCTTTTAGCAACACCATTTTGTTGAAGGGTATAGGCACATGATGTTTGATGGATAAACCCATTACCCTCACAAATGATTTGAATTCATTAGACAAATATTCCTTAGCATTACCAAACCTAAGGATTTGAATTTTCTTCCCAAATTGTGTCAATACCATAGCATGAATATTTTTAAACAAAGGAAGAATTTCTGAACGCTCTTTAAATAAATATAACCAAGTCACTCAGGTAAAATCATCAACAAAAATAACAAAATATTTAACTTGGGAAGTATTTGAGACACATAAAGGTCCCCATACATCAGAATGTATTAACTCAAAAGCAGCAACACTTGTAGTTGTAAGATGAGGAGAATATATACTCCTAATGTGTTTACTTAATTGACAAACCTCACAACTGAAATTAGAAATTACTTTTAAAGACGGAAGCAAAGAACGAAGTGAAGAGGTAGACGGATGGCCAAGCCGTTGGGCCTCGGATGTAGTGGATGATAGGATAGTTAATGGTGGAAGAGTAAAGTAGTACAAGCCCCTGTTACGGTCCCGGGTCATGGATCAAGTAACACGGCATGGGAGTTATGAATCCAGCACTGGTACTGAGTTGCTGGATTCGGTAAGGAGGGTTAAAGGTCCCTTCTTTGGGTACTCTTCCACCAGTGATCAGTCTCTCTTTTTATGGTCTCATTCTAGTGCTAAAGTTATAGCTAGAATGGAATTAATTCAGGTGGAGAAAGAATGGAGAAATACCTGTTTTGCTCACGTTAATCAGGGTTTCAACCCTGATTTGATGCAGCTCATTCTAGGACTTGAAGACCTAGCTTGATGGGGCGGCCTTGGCTCCCGTTGATGCCTGTCCTTGCTCTATTTTCGTGATGAATTCCCAGCAAGAAGAGTTGCTCTAATCCCTCACGTGAAAGAACCAGAATTACTCCTCTTTTGCTGCTCGTCAAGAGGGGATTGAACCCAACTTCTTGTTGACACTGGTGACGAGAGAAGATCCTCTCTTTGGGCTCGGAAAAGGGGTAGGAAGCCCCTTTTCTTAGTATGGATGATGAGGGATGAATTTGGGTGAAGATGGATGGCAATGGAGGGTGAAGGATAGGTTGGATTTTTGGAGTAAACCCTAAACTCGAGATCAAGAGGTGATCTCAACCTGTTTAGACTAGGTTATTCTAAAATCTCAAAGCTTACCTATTTCATTCATACCTTTCTGTTATGCACGCAATAACATTAAATGTTATGCATGCAATAACATTATTATTTTTGTTTTATTTAATTTACTTTATTTTATTTCAGTTTTAGGTCATATGGGTATTTTTGGAATATTTTATTTATAGGGGTATTTTTGAAATATTTTATTTGTAGGGGTATTTTTAGAATATTTTATTGTAAACCCTAACCGGGTGAACCTTATTTAAGGGGTAAGAGTAATGAGAAAGGGCAGCATTGAGTATTAAAGTTAATTTAGAGTAAGCTTAGAGTAAATAGGTCGGATTCTCCCTTTGAGATCCAGGTCGAGCTTCCTTGAAAGCTCAATCATCCCATTCCTATTCATCGTCATCGTCTTCCTCACATGTCAGATCCGGGACCGTAACAACTGGTATCAGAGCTAGTTCCCTCATCGCGTGTTCGAATCCTAAAGGGGGCGACTGCAAAGGGGGCGACCTATGCGGAGGGGGCGACCTTGATGGAGTAGGCCACCGCACGTGCGGAGGTGGTGACCTTGGTGTAGTGGACCATCGCTAGAGTGGGCCATCGCAAGTGGGCCGTCGTGGATGTCGGCCCACGAAGGAGGGGTGTGATGTTATGGTCCTGGATTAAGTACTTATGTCTTCCGCTCCTAACAGGCCGGTCTTTTGGGTAGTATTGGCTAGGTGCTTAACATCCAGGTCGAGCTTCCTTCAAAGCTCAATCATCCCAATCCTATTCATCGTCATCGTCTTCCTCACGTGTCAGATCCGGGACCGTAACAACTGGTATCAGAGCAGGAACACGATGCCCATCGAAGACCCATATTTGACAATGCACAGACAAGTCCGTGAAATGGCTGAATATGGTGAGACGCCGGAAAATATACAGATGTGGCGTGCTGGCTGGGTGCAATATTGGCTGACAACGGAGTATAGAGAGGCATTCCTCGGAGAAGATATCTCCGACGGAGTAAAATTATGGCGAATGATGAGGTACAGTGAGGCATCCCGTGGAAAAATTGTATCTGAAGGAAAAAAGGTAAACGCTGATGTTTCGGCTTCGTTCCGTCTACCGATCGAGACTCTTGCGGAGGATTTGGGGGAAACCACAAATCCAGATTCACCCCAAACTCCTCAGCACCACCATCCACTCTCACCTCCACCAGCGCCGACCACCGGCGTCGATTCCGCGACGACGACCTCCGAAATTGGGGACTCAACATGTCCCAAATCGGAAGGATATAACGAAATCCCTTCGGCGACACCCACTGAACACCATTTACAGGTCCCCCCTCAAGTCCGAAAGCTCGCCCTTTCGGAAGAGATTTTCAAAATCCTGAAATCAAACGATGAGGACCTAGATTTTGGGAAATCGGCAGAAATTTCTACCCCAATTGTGTCGATGGGTTCGAACTCCCAAATCACCTTCTCACGGCAAGCCGCACCTCTTCCAGCACCACAGATGGAAGTCTTCTCATCTTCCTTGGTCACGGTGAAGCCTCCAAGGGCTGTTCTTCACCGCCGGAGCAGCAGGAGACTTCATCGGCGAAATTTCCGCACTGTGCGGTGCCGTGAGGATGGCATACGACCGTCGCCCGCCTTTATCGGTGCCATGAGGGAAGGAGCTGAGGTTCCCACAATGTCCGACGGCCGCTCTTTTCGGGATCGGCATGAGGATGAGGAAGATTTCTGAAACCGTGGGCGAAATTTCCGTCGAAGGAGGAAAATGACTCCCGATTCGAATTTTCCTAAGTTAGGAAAATTTGATCAGCGCAGGAAGCTGACTCACGCGTGGGACCGGGATTCCAGAACCGGGTCAACTCGAGCCAACTAGGAAAAAAAAAAAATCTTTAGCTGGCTTGAGACTCTCCAAATACCGCGGTAGACACTTGCGCAGACACTTCTTCCGAGCTTGAGGACAAGCTCGTCTTCCAGCGGGGGTGTAATGTTATGCACGCAATAAAATTATTATTTTAGTTGTCTTATTTAATTTACTTTATTTTATTTCAGTTTTAGGTCATAGGGGTATTTTTGGAATATTTTATTTATAGGGGTATTTTTGAAATATTTTATTTGTAGGTGTATTTTTAGAATATTTTATTGTAAACCCTAACCGGGTGAACCTTATTTAAGGGGTAAGAGTAATGAGAAAGGGAAGCATTGAGTATTAAAGTTAATTTAGAGTAAGCTTAGAGTAAATAGTTTGGATTCTCCCTTTGAGATCCAGGTCGAGCTTCCTTCAAAGCTCAATCATCCCATTCCTATTCATCGTCATCGTCTTCCTCACGTGTCAGATCCCGGACCATATCACTTTCCTTTAAATAGGTCACGTCAACGAGTTTTAGGGTTAGGGTTACAATAATTCCCCATAATGCCCTTTCATATAAAGTAATTAGAAATAACTCCTACTTAAAACAATATAAGAAATAAATCCTACTCAAAGAAATATAAGAATTAAATCCTATTGAGTGAGTTGTTGTTGTCTTCTTCGTTGTGTGACTCGGTGTGCTATTGAGTCCACAACATCTGCCTCCCCATGGAGAAAGAACTTTTCTTCAAGCTCAAAAGCTGGGTAGACTTGTTAGAAGATGTCCACATGTTCCCATGTTGTAGCGTCGGGGTCAGTGTCCGTCCACTGGACGAGAATCTCCCAATGGTCATTGGTCAGCAGTGCGCGTAACACCGCAACTAGGTTAAGAATAACCTCGCCATGATCAACCGGTGGTAGGAATGGAGTGGATGTAGGCTGTGCTCCAGAATACGGCTTCAAAAGAGAGACATGAAACACATCGTGAATTCTAGCTGTGTCCGGTAATTTGAGTTGATAGACGACTGGTCCCACACATCGAAGAATGGGAAACGGCCCAAAAAATCTGGGTGAGAGCTTATGACGTGGAGGTCCCACAAGAGACTGCTGACAGTAGGGCTAGAGCCGTAGCCACACATACTTCCCAACCTCAAAAGAGACCTCACAGTGGCCTCTATCATATACATCCTTCATCCGAGCTTGGGCGCATCGTAGCCGTTCTGTGATATTCTGTAGCAGTATATCCCTATCTATGAGTGCCTGATCAATCGTGTCCACGCGGGTGGACCCTGGGTTGTACGAGAGGAGGCGAGGTGGATCCCGGCCATATATAACCCGAAAAGGAGTGGATTGCAATGCAGAGTGGAACGAAGTGTTGTAACAGTATTCGGCCCACGGAAGCCATTGAACCCATTGCTGCGGACGATCCCCCACCAAGCACTGTAGATACATCTTAATGGTGCGGTTCACCACCTCAGTCTACCCGTCTGTTTGTGGATGATAGGCGGAGGAGAACTTCAATTTCGTCCCACTCAAGCGAAACAGTTCCCGCCAAAAGGTGTTCGTGAAAACTGCATCTCTGTCACTCACAATGGATTTTGAAATGCCATGTAAGCGGACTATCTGCTCCAGGAAAGTTTGAGCAACCTGTGTTGCTGTATACGGACGAGCCATCGGTATAAAATGCCCGTACTTGGAGAATCTATCAACCACTACGAAAAGTAAGGATTTGCCGGCTGACAGGGGTAGGCCTTCCACAAAATCCATTGAAATGTCGGCCCAAACCTGCGTAGGAAGGGCCAGAGGCTGGAGAAGACCGGCTGGACTCAAGTGCTCGACTTTGTTGCGCTGACATACCTGACAGTCGCCCACATAAGTCGCAATAGAGGGTTTCATGGCTTGCCAGTAAAAATCAGCTCGAATTCTATGCAAGGTCTTCTGGATCCCCTCGTGTGTACTGTCATGGTAGGCCGAGAGAATAGGTTGAATCAACTCGGACTCAGGTGGAAGGAAAATCTGCTGCTTGTAATAAATAAGTGAATCCTGGATGGACCACTTCACATTCATTGTCCCTTATGAGATCTGCTGATGCAGTTCCTACAGTGCAGGGTTAATGGCATGTGCTTCTCGCACCAAGTCCATAATGAGAAATCTCGGCTGGCTGATAGAATAGACTGACTGCTGATCTTCAAAACATCATGATAAGGCATCTGCCGCCTTATTTAATTTCCCCGCATGATACTCCACTGAGAAGTTAAACCCCAACAACTTACTGATCCAGTGCTGCTGTGGCGACGTCATCAAACGCTGTTCTAGTAGGAATTTAAGGCTATAGTGATCCATGCGTATGAGAAAAGCCCGGCCCCAGAGATAAGGCCTCCAATGTTGGACCACTTTGGCCAACCCAATCAATTCGCGCTCATAGGCTGCCAACTTGTGATGGCGGACTGCCAACTGTCTGCTAAAATATGCAATAGGATGGCCTAGCTGCTGTAAAACGGCTCCTATGCGCACGCCCGAAGCGTCGCACTCTACTACGAACAATTCATCAAATTTAGGAAGTTGTAATATTGGCGCGGATGTAAGGGCAGCTTTGAGTGCCACAAACGACGTGGTGGCCCCCTCATTCCAAATAAAGGAATTTTTCTTGAGTAAACTCATCAATGGTGCTGCCACTGGCCCATAGTTCTGAATAAATTTGCAGTAGTAGCCCGCAAGACCCAGAAAATCCCGTAATGCAGAACACGACTGTGGTTGCGGCCACTCGTGAATAGCTCGGATCTTCTCGGGATCCACCGTAACCCCCTCATGTGAGATAATGTGTCCCAGATACCCCACATGTGAAACCGCAAAAGAACACTTGGAATGTTTCAACTAGAGCTGATGTGCTCTTAACAAGTCAAAAACAATCCTCAAGTGCGCCAAGTGCTCCTCAACCGACTTGCTATATATCAAAATATCATCAAAAAATACAAGAACAAATTTTCGAAGATAGGGGCTAAATACCTCGTTCATCAAAGCTTGAAAAGTGGAGGGTGCATTGGTTAACCCGAACGGCATGACGACGAACTCAAAGTGGCCATGGTATGTGCGGAATGCCGTCTTCTCGATATCAGAGGGGTGCATCTGGACCTGATGGTATCCCGAATGGAGGTCGAGTTTAGTGAATAACCACGACCCATGTAACTCATCCAGAAGCTCATCCACTACCGGAATCGGGAACTTGTCTTTTACTGTCTGCACGTTCAACTCCCAATAATCCACGCAGAACCTCCATGTCCCATCATGTTTCTTCACAAGTAAGACGAGTGAAGAGAATGGGGAGCGACTGGGACGAATAAGACCCTGTTTCAACATCTCATGGCACTGACACTCTATCTCGTCCTTCTGAAGGCGTGGGTAACGGTATGGTCGCATGACCACTACCTCAGAACATAGTTTCAAACAGATCCTGTGGTCACAGTGCCTCATGGGAGGCAACCCCGAAGGCTCCTGGAAGAGGTCAGAGAACTCCTCAACCAAACCATCACTAGTACTGTCAGGCTGATCATGTGTCTGCAAAGTGTGTATGCGGTGGGCCTTGTCCACCTGACAGCCCTTTAAGAGCACCCGACTTTCAGCCAAATCAAAGCTCATGGTTAAAGCCAAAAAATCCCACAGAATGGGCCCCAACGTTTGTAACCATTTAATGCCTAAAACCATATCAAATTCCGCTAGGGGAATAACAAAAAATTCCGCATTAAATGAAGTAAATCCAATGGAAAAAGTTACCGCCTTACTAATCCCATAGCTAGGGACCTTCTCGCCATTGGCCACTGAGACGGTGGCTGTAGGATGTTTGTGTATCTGGAGCTGGAGATGTTGTACGGCTGTCAAACTCAAAAAATTGTGTGTACTCCCCGAGTCAACTAGTCCCACCAGTTCGCGGTTGATGACATGAGCTCGGACTTGCATTGTAGTAGGCAATTTCTGCCCAGTAATAGCATGCAAGGATATCTCTGGTGGTTCCTCCTCGATAATATCCTCTGGTTCCTCTGGATCCTCTGACTCCTTCACCTCGAGCCAAAATAATCGTTTACATTGGTGTCCGACCCGATACTGCTCATCATAGTTATAATAGAGATTTTTGGACCGCCTTTCTGCCATCTCCGCACTCGTCAATGTTTTTATAAAGCTAGGTAGGGAATTACCAGGGCGGGGATCGGCTACCCGAGTCGTAGCCGGAGTGTGTCTGGATGGTGCTGCTATAGATGCTCCCTGAGATGAATTATAGCAGCGCCCTTGCCACGTGGAGGAAGTGTTCCTCTCACTCGACCAACCCAGCTTACATTGCTGCAACTGTTGTCGTTGTTCCATTGCTCGGGCCATATTCATGGCATGAGCTAGATCCGTGGGCATAAGGAGTTCTACCTCTAGCCGTAAATACTCATTGAGACCTGCTGTGAATAAGGAGACCTGCTGATCAACCAATACCCTCTCCCCAGCACCAGCCAACTTTTCCTGGAATAGTTTTTGATATTGTTCCACCGAACCCGTTTGTCTCAATAGGACTAACTCTCCCAGGGGGTTGCTGTTGGCGGGAGGCCCAAATCTAATTGTGCACAGATTTTTAAATTCTCCCCAAGTCATTCCCGGTCTCTCTTTCTCTACTTGAGTCACCCATAACATGGCTTCATCTGTCATATGGAAAGAGGCTAGTTGCACCTTATCTCATTCAGTAGTCCCTTGGTTCAAAAAAAAAATTTCACATCTATGCAACCAAATTACGGGATCCACAGAACCATTGAAAGAGGGAAACTCTAACTTGGTGTACATTGGGATTGTGCCTCCATGCTGAGGTGCTTGGACAGCAGTGCGCCCAGGCCACTGCTCCCCTCTTCTGTGATATGGTTGAGCAACCTCTCTCACCTCTGGACTCTGATGTCTCTCTGTCCTCGACTCCTGTAGCATGCTAATGATTTGGCTCATCTCTTCTTCCAAACCACAAACCTTTCCTAACACTGGTTGTGCTGTTTCAAGGCTATCTTCTATCTTTTGTATCCTGATTTGGATTTCTTCATTGCTGATATTATCCCCCATGTTACCCTGCTCTGATACCAAGTTGTTACGGTCCCGGGTCATGGATCGAGTAACACGGCGTGGGAGTAGTGAATCCAGCATTGGTACTGAGTTGTTGGATACGGTAAGGAGGGTTAAAGGTCCCTTCCTTGGGTACTCTTCCACCAGTGATCAATCTCCCTTTTTATGGTCTCATTCTAGTGCTAAAGTTATAGCTAGAATGGAATTAATTCAGATGGAGAAAGAATGGAGAAATACCTGTTTTGCTCACGTTAATCAGGGTTTCAACCCTGATTTGATGCAGCTCGTTCTAGGACTTGAAGACCTAGCTTGATGGGGCGGCCTTGGCTCCCGTTGATGGCTGTCCTTGCTCTATTTTTGTGATGAATTCCCAGTAAGAAGAGTTGCTCTAATCCCTCACGTGAAAGAACCAGAATTACTCCTCTTTTGCTGCTCGTCAAGAGGGGATTGAACCCAACTTCTTGTTGACGCTGGTGATGAGAGAAGATCCTCTCTTTGGGCTCGGAAAAGGGGTAGGAAGCCCCTTTTCTTAGTATGGATGATGAGGGATGAATTTGGGTGAAGATGGATGGCAATGGAGGGTGAAGGATAGGTTGGATTTTTGGAGTAAACCCTAAACTCGAGATCAAGAGGTGATCTCAACCTGTTTAGACTAGGTTATTCTAAAATCTCAAAGTTTACCTATATCATTCATACCTTTCCTTTAAATAGGTCACACCAAGGAGTTTTATGGTTAGGGTTACAATAATTCCCCATAATGCCCTTACATATAAAGTAATTAGAAATAAATCCTACTTAAAACAATATAAGAAATAAATCCTACTCAAATAAATATAAGAATTAAATTCTATTGAGTGAGTTGTTGTTGTCTTCTTCGTTGTGTGACTCGGTGTGCTATTGAGTCCACAACAGCCCCCCTTTTCATGGCCACAACCAATCACCTGCTTCGTAGTGAGATCCTAAAATATAGAAAAAGATGGTGAGAAGGTGACAAAGCAATTCAACTGTTTTGTTAATTGACTAATAGAAAGAAAATTTAAAGGAAATTCAGGGACAAACAAAACATCTTGAAGAGGAATAGGCGCGGTATGAGAGGAGGAACCTTTACCAAGGACCTTGGTTTGGGTACCATTAGCAATAGTGACAAATTTATGAGGAAGACAAGGAGATAATGACTGAAACAAGTGTTTGTTACCTGACAGATGTTCGGAGGCCTCGGAGTGGATGATCCAAGAGGAAGAGGATGAAGAGGAAGAAAGCATACCTGAGGCAATAGTAGTAGCCGCAGTAGATAATGGAGGAATGGAGGATTCCATTAAGGACTTCATCTTCTAAAATGCAACATAGTCTTCAGTAGTGAGAGTCACATTTTCGAAGTGGGAGTCAACCTTTTCTTCACATTTTTCAACATTAACAGAGACTGGGTTAGCCGTGGCCCAATTAGACTTGCCATGTAGTTTCCAGCATATTTTCACAAGGTGGTTCTGACCACCACAATAAGTGAAAAATCGAGGCTCAGTGCGAAAATTATCTGGACCCGTTCGACCACCTCTATTTTTTGCCCCTTTCATAGTTCTACCCCCTCTCATATTTCTATCCCGTCCTCAGTATGAGGATGATATACCCCGATTGCCGGAGAACATAGCTAATGGAGCATCAATAGAGGAAGGAGGGGATGGATCAGGTATCCTTAGTAATGTAGTACTGATATCAATGAATGATGGAAGAGCAGAGGAACTTAGAAGTTGGGTCTTCACAACCTCAAGGTAAGGCTTAATATTTGACAAACAAATAGCTACTTCCAAGGCTTCTCGTTGTCGTTCTTGAACAACAATGTCAGTGGAGTATGGTTGAGCTATTTTCCATTCTTGGAAAAGGCCACGAAATCGGGCCAAAAATTCATGAATGTTAACTCAGTGTTTAGTATGCAACATACTTTGCAAGACATCATATACTCTTTATAATGAGGCAGTGCTCGAGTAACGCTTACCACAAGTGTCCCAAATGTCCTTGGCAGTTTCCAAGTGGACCACATTGTTAGCCACATGCTCTTCCATGCTATTGATGAGCCAACTGATAACCATGTTACCATTTTTAATCCACTTGTGGTAGGCTTCATCTTCTTCATCAATCCGAGGAGGGATTTTGATAACATGACTTAGAAGGTCACGAGTAATGAGAACCCTCAATACCGATTGTGACCAGCTAAGGTAATTGGAGAGACCTCTTAGTGGAATCGTAGTAATGCAGAGTAAGTCACTCTTATTACTAGTGTATCCACTCTCCATGATGAGGCAAGGAAAATGTGGAGGTCAAGGGCAGGGGCCTTCTTCAAATAACAATTACTCAATGTAATTTGAAGAACCTGTGGACCAAATCAGTCACCAACAATAGAGGAAAAGGAGAACAAAATTTCTTCACGAGATTAAGCACCAAATTATCAACAAATTTGTGCTTTTGACAAGTGAGAATAAGATCCAGCCATCACTCAATTCCTCTTATATTCTTAAAGGGGAAAACAAAGAGGAGAAGGTAGATGCAACCGTTTAGGCCTTAATCCAAACTCCAACACAAACCGAGAGAAAAAAAAATTAGAGAAAACTTAGAGGCAAATAAAGACACTCGGAAGGAAATTTATCTTCAGCTCATGGGAATACTTCAACGTAAAAAAAATGCAATTTTTGAAGTTCAAGAGGAACAAAAATAAAAGAGATAAGTGAGTGCTGGAATTTCATCAAACATATAATGGGCATCCAACATAACACAATCCCATGAGCAACATCAAGTGGGAGAAGTTACAGCAACATGTGTTGGAATTCTACGTCAAATAAAATTGATCCAAGTTACATAAAGGTAACTAAATCTCAAACATCAATCTTGATAAGACACAAGTAGCAACTGTTCTTGATCAAGCTTGTAATTGATCTACAAGAAGATCAAGATTATAACATCATTTTAGTCATAAAAATAAATTGTCACAACATATGAAGATTATCTTGACTTGATGTGATTCAAAGTTCAAGAAGAAGGAAAAAAACATAAAGAAGGAGTATGTAAATAAGAAGAAAAAAATGTGAAGAAGAAGAGAATTAACTTACAGCTTCATGGCTGAACTCCTTCTTTTACAAACTTCTTGGACAAATTTCATAACTACTTCATCAAGTGGGATCCTAAACTCCTAGCTCTGATACCATGTAGAATTTAGGATCCCATGAGAAGAACTTTAGATCAACAAGGAAGAATAAAAAGAAGAGAGAAAGGAAAGGAGAAGAAGAAGAACGTGGAAGAAGAGAGTTTGGATTAAGGGAAGAAGGGTTTGTGTCAAATAAGGAGGGTTGGACGAATTTGTGGAAGGAGAGGAGAAGGCTTCAATGCTCTACCTCTTAGCCAATGCCTTTATTTATAGTTTTACAATGCCCTTAGGGCTACAACTTGATAAAACACAAGACATAAAAGGAACACATATTTACACTTCTATGCCATCTTTATGGAAAATACCATATTTTACACATATGCCACTCCTTTGACGTGAGGGCTTCTTGTCTTGAACTTGTGGGCTTGAGCTCATCTTCCAACATGACTCAGCTCCAACAGAGTCATGTCCCTCTAAAACTACTAATGTAACATAAGTGAACCTAGATGAAGGTACCCCAAATGAGGAAGAAGGCGACTCTATCCAGAGTTTAAAAAAGATTAAAAAAGGTCTCATGTGTGATTGGAATTAAAAGAAATCTCACTTATATATGGTACAAAAAAGGCTCAAAGTGTTAATTTTAAAACTAATTTGAGTATTATGAGTGGCGGAGTAACCTCACATATGAATTGACATTTGAAAGGTTGTCCTAGTAGAAAAGTGGCAATGTGAAAACAAAAAAACCGTCAAACTTTCAACCGGTGGAGTCTAATGTTGATCAGAGTCCATCAAGTCTTCCTTTTATGGATTTTGTTCTCCCCATTTCTTGAATATTTAGGTCACACAAAAATTACCAAAACATGTGGAACAAAATACTACTTTCTTTTACTTCGTCATCTACTTCTCTCCCTCAAGTTGGGGATAAAAAAGACATATAGACCTAGCTTAGACAAAAAAAAATGTGGGAGAAAAAAATCACTTCTAGCCATTTGACAAAGCTCCATACACCAATCAAAATGGTCATAGTCTAAAACACCCTCCACACAATTTTAAAGGCGAAAAAATTCTCCAATTTTAGGGTTTAACAAAGAGACTACTCGCTTTTTAAGGGTAGCTCAAATACAAATCACTCTTGGGTTAAAAAAAAAGAGTTGACTTAAGCTGGATGTTGGGCACACTCCTATAAGTCTAGGCATTGCTCTAAAGTAATACAAACACAAGATGATAAACTGAAGAAATACTAGGGGAAACCAACCTCAACCGGAAGGAGGTGACTATGTGACACTCACACTTCCAAAGTGACCATTTTTTTTAAAACTAGGGGAGACTATAATGGTAAAACTTAATAAACTTGACCAAGTTTAAATTTTTTAAGGTGACCACAATTTTTCGGAGCTAACCATGCGGAAGATACTCAATTTTAGGAGGTCACAAAAGGTTTTTTTTTTCTAAAGAGACCAGATTAAAAAATATTTAAATTTACATCTACTTTTTCATGAAAATATTCATTTTTGAATATTGTATCACCTCATGATTTTCTTGATTATGTTGTTTGACCCTTGCCGACTCTAATGAGAATATCTCCTTAAATATAGATCAAATTGAACTAAAATTTTCTAATCATAAAACTAGTATTCTATAACTTTCATAGAAGAATAATTTTTCTTCATAAAATACACTTATTCATAGAGAATGAATTTGATATATTTTGAACTCTATAATCTGGGTAAACTAAGTACTCTTTCTTCTTTGCCTAAAATGACCATTAACCCTTGTAACATTGATATCACCCTTTAGAAAATTCATATTGATAATTGGTTTAATAAGGTAAAAAATAGACCTGCATATATTTCTTTTGACATATTTTTTAGCAGATAAATTATTTTTTAAAAAAAATCTATTGTCAATGGTTATTACCAACAAAATTTTCCTGAGAATACTCACTTTTTAAAGATAGCTCAAACACAAATCACCTCTTGGGTGAAGAACAAAAGACATCAGTCAAGCTGGATGTTGGGCACACTCTTATACTTTTTAGGTCTAGGCATTACTCTGAAGTGATAAAAACACAAGATTATAAAATATAGAAATACTAGAGAGAATATTTTTTACTAGAAGGAGACAACTATGCAATACTCATACTTCCAAAGTGACCTCTTTTAGAAAAAAAAACTAGGGAAGACTACAATGGTAGAACTTAATAAATTTGACCAAGTATAACATTTTTGGGGTCATCACGATTATTTTGAGTTAACTACGTTGAAGATACACAACCAAGTGACAAAAAAGCAAAACTTGAAATCAATATCGAAGCAAGATGTTGCATACATTGAATGAGCACATCATAGAGTGATTAAGTCTGACCAAAACTCTTTGATTAGAAGAGAAATTTGGCTAAAAAATTTAATTATAAGAGAAAAGGAAACTCAATTCACGTCAATGCATGGAGAGATAATAGAAGAGAACAAAGGAAAAAATTAGATATTTTTGGCAGAACTAACCTCTGGTACTTCTGATATCGATATCTAAAAAAATATAGCGCAGAATCATAAAAAATTATTACTCAAGAAACTAGACTCAAATAGATTTAAATTAATATCTCATTAAAAATCTTCGTTCTTGAATCTCGTATGACCTCTTGTTTTGCTTCATTTTGTAATTTGACCCTTGCTGAGTCCAATACAAATATCTTCTTAAATATAAACTAGATTGACATGAAATTTTCTCCTTCTTGTTTGAAGGCAAGGCCCAAGCCCACATGACCAAGGAAGACTCACATATCCTAGTGTATTAGAAGATGGGCCCAATCCCATAAGACCAAGGAAGACCCATGCATATAAGAGATATAGAAGACGCGTTCAAGGCCCACAAATCAAAGAGAAGGCCCATAGGCCCACATACATTGATGGCAGGACGGTAAATAAAGGGTCATCTCATAGAGATGGCATAATTAAGTTATTTCCAGGGTTAAAACCCTAAACCCTAAACCCTAAGTTAAGGGGTACTATTGTAATATAGTAATTTCATAAATCTATAAATAGAGCTTCAGGAGGAGGTTAAGAAAAAAGTCCATAACCCTTCTTCCTCCAGTTTTCTCCCAATGGGTTTCTCTCTTTTTTTCTCCATGAGCTATGTTAAATTTGAGTCGAAGGCCCTATCCTAAAACGACTAGCCACTTAGGAAACCTTTTTCCCAGCTAATAAACTCAAGATCTTTGTATCCACTAATCCATGTGGGACTATTTCTTAACACTCCCCCTCATGTGTAGGCCCGCTCTCTCTTGTGGCTCTACAAGTGGATCATTTAGGTGGAGGCCCACATACACAGTGGCTTGCTCTGATACAATGTTGATTTTCAAGATTCCATGAATTTAGGTCATAAAGAAAAAAATGAGAGACACCATTGGGAGAAAATTGGAGGAGAAGAGGTTATGGACTTTATTCCTAACTCTCCCCCTGATGCTCTATTTATAGATTTATGAAACTACTGTATTATAATAATACCCCTAAACTTTAGGTTTAGGGTTTAGGGTTTTAACCCTAGAACTTTAACTTAATTACATCAATGTCATCTCTATGAGATGACTCTATATTTACCGTCCTGCCATCATTGTATGTGGGCCTATGAGCCTTCTCCTTGATCTATGGGCCTTGAGCCCGTCTTCTATATCTCTTGGATGCATGGGTCTTCCTTGGTCATATGGGTTTGGGCCCATCTTCTAATACACTTGAATATGTGAGCCTTCCTTGGTCGTGTGGGCTTGGGCCCTATCTTCCAATGGGAGAAAACTGGAGGAAGAAGGGTTATGGACTTTTTAAAAACCTCCCCCTGGAGCTCTATTGAAAGATTTATGAAACTACTATATTACAATAATACCCCTGAACTTAGGGTTTAGGGTTTTAACCCTGGAACTTTAACTTAATTACATCAATGTCATCTCTATGAGATGACCCTTTATTTACCATCTTGCCTTCAATGTATATGGGCCTATGGGCCTTTTCCTTGATTTGTGGACCTTGAGTCCGTCTTCTATATCTCTTAGATACATGGGTCTTCCTTGGTCTTATAGGCTTGGGCCCATCTTCTAATGTATTATGGTCCTGGGTTAAGTACCTATGTCTTCCGCTCCTAACAGGTCGGTCTTTTGGGTAGTATTGTCTAGGTGCTTAACATTTGGTATCAGAGCAGGCTCCCACGTCGTGAGTTCGAATCCCGGAGGGGGCAGCCTAGCGGAGGGGGTGACCTAGAGGCCAGATTAAAATTACTTGTAGGCCGTAGGAACTTAACCCTGGCCCGTCCAATGTGGCTAGAGTGGGTTGTCACTAGAGTGGGCCACCGTGGTCATCTGCTCGCGAAGGTGGGGTGTGATGTTATGGTCTTGGGTTAAGTACCTATGTCTTCCGCTCCTAACAGGCTGGTCTTTTGGGTTGTATTGGTTAGGTGCTTAACATAATGCACTTGGATAAGTGAGTCTTCCTTGGTCGTGTGGGCTTGGGCCCTATCTTCCAACACCCCCCCTCAAGCTAGGGGTGAGAGAACAATATGAACTCCCAGCTTGCTACAAATGATGTATGAAATATTTTTTTTATAATATACCTTCATCTTCCAACACTCCCCCTAACGTTGGTGATCTCGTTCATGAGGCCCAACTGGTATAATATCAGTGAAAGTAAATCACTCCTAGCCAATAAGACTTTGCTCCATACTCTAGCCTTAACTCATTGTTGATTTTCAGGACTCCATGGATTTAGGTCATGGAGAAAAATGAGAGAAACACCATTGAGAGAAAAGTGGAGGAGACTTGATTCCTAACCCTCCCCCTGATGCTCTATTTATAGATTTATGAAACTACTATATTACAATAATACCCCTGAACTTAGGGTTTAGGGTTTTAACCCAAAAACTTGAACTTAATTACATCAATGCAATTTCTATGAGATGACTCTTTATTTACCATCCTGCCATCTTGTATGTGGGCCTATGGGCCTTCTCCTTGATCTGTGGGCCTTGAACCCGTCTTCTATATCTCTTGGATGCATGGGTCTTCCTTGGTCTTATGGGCTTGGGCCCATCTTCTAATACATTTGAATATGTGAGTATTCCTTGGTCGTGTGGACTTGGGCCTTATCTTCCAACGGTCCCCCTCAAGTTGGGGGGTGAGAGAACAACATGAACTCCCAGCTTGCTGCAAATGATGTATAAAATCTTTGTATAAAATGACACATCTTCCAATATGCCTTCATCTTCCAACACTCTCCCTCACGCTGTTGCCCTTCCATGAGGCCCTGCTGGCATAATATAAGTGAGAGTAAAATTCACTTCTAGCCAGTAAGGCATTGCTCCATACTCCACTCCTAATGCTGGATGTAGGGCACACTCCGTCTTCTGTAAGTAGTGTGTCTATCAGCATTGCTCTGAAGTGTCCACCACCGTGTCCCTCCACAGGACAACGACTCTCAAGTGGTAGGAGTAATAAATGTCATTACATGGGGGATAGTGGGTTTATTTATAATGGTATCCCAATCCTGACACCGACTCTCATGGTATCCCAACCGTGATATTTTTTTAGAGTTAAATTTATCATGGTGTCCCAATCCAGGCACCGACTCTCATGATGTCCTAACCGTGATATTTTTGAGAGTCTAATCAATTATGATATGAGAAAAGGTACTGGGGCCACCTCCATCAATAATAATGTCTCATTAAAAGAGACAATATAACAACAGTTGTAATGGGCTTGGGCCTATATAACACAAACCAAAATAATCCTTGTAAAATGACACAGTAAATAATCTAATGAACATATTTGTACCAAATAATATGCTAACCAAGGAATAATATGTCAATTCATCAAAATAATAATCGAGCCAGAGAAAAATTTACCTAGTCATGCTGAGCCAAATAGTAGATCAATATATCCGAGTTGTGGCAGAAATATGTATAACTTTTGGTCTAGACACGTATACCGAGGTAGAAAACATAAGTGGTTGGAGTCAGTTAGACCCGGACCAAGTTGGTCCGCGTTGACTCGGTAAGGAACAGAATAGTGGTTGGTTGGGTTTCTCTCGGCCCAGTCCGGGTTGGCAAACTTAGCGCTGGGTTAACTCGGCGATTTTTGGGTTGACCTGGCGCTCGGCCCGGATTTAATGTTTCCTAAGTTTAGGAAACATAAATTTTTCAACAGTGTTTATTCCTACTCTTGGCGTCGAACAGATCGGGAGACCTCAGGCGGCAGGAGATCTTGGAGAAACTGTTAACCGTTTTAATGAGAAACTATTTTCTCATTAATTGTGGTCTCAAACTTCTAGCAGTTGCAACTCCCTCGGTAACACGAAGCCATGAATAACCTTGATGGGAGGTTGGCTTCAATTAATGGTTTTTCGGTCCCCTATCTCGTCACTCAAGCCCCTTCAGTTGAGCCATCGCTGCGAGTAGGGGTGGTTTTGAACCGAGCCGGCTCGCGAGCGGCTCGTGTTTGGCTCAGTTCCGGCTCGGTTCGACTCGTTATATATCGAGCTCGAGCCAAACTCGAACTCAAAAATGGGCTCGTTTAGGTTAACGAGCCGAGCTCGAGCAGAGCCAGGTTCGGCTCGTCGGCTCGCGAGCCGACTCGTTAATCTCTCTCCCGAAAGAATTTTCGGTCTCTCTCCCGCCCTCTCTCTTCTCTCCCAAAATTTTTTTTTCGATCTCTCTCTCCCCCTCGCTCTCTTCGTCTCCTCCTTCCCTTCTCTCTTCTTCCTCCGAAATTCCCTCTCACGGTCTCCATCTCCCTTCTCCCTCTCGCCGTCGGTGCCCCTTTCGCCGCCGCCGGTCCTAATGCTTCCCCTCGCTCATCGCGTTCTCTGCCTCTCATCATCGTCGTCGTCGACTCACGTAGCGTCACCCTCTCCCGTCGTCGTCACCCCCCTACCACCGCCTATTGCAGCCGTCAAATCAGCTAGCCACCGCTCTCACCGGAACGGGAACCCCTCGGATACCTAAAGTTCGGAGACCTAAGTTGAGGGGGGGAATTTATTTTCCCCCCTCGACGCTCCGTCCCGCACAGCATGCGAACTCGCACGTGCAGTTCATACATGCGAGTTTTGCATGTGTGGTTTTTATAAAAAAAAAAAAAATTGCAAATCTTATTCTCAGCCTGTTTTTCCTCTAGACGATGCAATAATAAGTAAAAATATAGTGTGTTAAAGTTAGCATTTGATCAAATTTTCCAGTTTATTTTTTATTTTTTATAATTAATCATGTACACAGTTAATTGGCTCACATAATTATTGTATTAATGTATAATAAACCGCAATCATTAAAGAATATAATATCTAATTTATTTAATTAATATATTAATTTATTTTAATTATACATTAATTGCTTATTTGTGTTGTAATCATGTTTGTTTTACCTAATTTGGGGTTTAAATATTATGTTTTAATTAAGTGTACTATTATAAGTTACTCATTTTCTTGTTTTTTATATTTTTCTTATTTTAGGGCACTAACACTGGAAACTGTTTTCCAATGTATATGAACTTATCCACACTAACACCAAGTTTGAAATTGAATTTCATGTAGAGGAATTAAATGAATTTGAAGCAGGAGATGAAGATGAACTTCAAATTTTAAGTTTATTGACTAACCCCTCTTATAATTCTCATATCCACAGTAGCTTCGGAATCATTATTTAGTGCTGGTGGTAGAGTAATAGACTCGTATCGTTCTTCCTTGGTACCAAATACATTTCAAACTTTGATTTGTAGCACTGGTTGGGTACGGACTCTTTACGGTATAAAGAAAAATCAAAAGGTTAATTTCTTTGATTAATTATTTATTACGATATTTTTTAGTTTTATTTATTAAAATTTTGTTTTATGATTACAGCCTGAGAAGAAGAGTGTAGAGATAATGCTACCAGCTACATGATTTTTCATGTTTTTCTCATCATTGTAATTTTAATATTTTTAACGACATTAAGTAACTACTAGTGGAAGAGTATTTTTTTATCTGACAATAACTAATTTTATTTCTTTTTTTTTTGTCATAGGTGGAGATTTTGCTCAAGCAAGGACGTATATTATTTTCTAGCATAAAGAGAAATAACTATAGTTTGTAAATTTATAATGGATTTATAGTTTTTATTTGGGTGATTGTAAATTGATAGTGATATTTCATTTAATTTTGTTGTGTTTGATTATTGTATGGAATTTATTTATAATATTATGCAGTGTATGGAGTGTTTAGACTATTTTATGGAATGTATAAAAAATTTATTGGAGTGTTTATGGAATGTATAAACAATTTTATAGAGTATTATGTATGTTGATTATGCCCAATTTTAAATAGAGGTCATGTCGAATTTTATACATGTATTATATATATAGATTATACTTAATTTTAAGTAGAGGTTATGCCCAATCTTATACATGTATTATATATATAGGTTATACCCAATTTTATGTAAAATGTATGCATAATTTTATATATATTTTTTGAAAAGTTTTAAATGTATGTTGAGGCTCGAGTTCGGCTTGAAGCTCGACTCAAACTCGGTGGGCTCGAGCTCGATAACAATTTTAGGCTCGAGATGAGGCTCGGCTCGAAGCTCGGCTCGAAATATTTAAATCAAGCTCGGCTCGAAATATTTAAATCAAGCTCGGCTCGAACATAGGCAGGTTCGGGCTCGGCACGGCTCGATGCCACCCCTAGCTGCGAGTGCTCAGAGATCGAAAGCGCCGAACAGAGAACGGAATTTCAAGTGTATGAAAGGAGGTATGATTTTGCTTCCGTTTAAATTATATGATGAATTTCATGTTGTTATTAGAAATTCATGTTTAAGGGTTACAGTTGGTATCAGAGCATACCTCTGATCCAGCGTTTCTGTTCCATTTGAGCTTAAATTTAAAAGCTCTATTTTTGGCTCTGTTTTTTTTTAAACAAATTTTGTACGGTCTCTGTATGCTCCCCGTTTGCGGGAGCCGGGGCTCTGGCATCGGCGACAACCAGCGTCAAGCATGACGCCGGCGCCGGTGACCATTCTGCACGGTTTGCTGGAGCCGACAACTTATAGAACGCTGACGGAGGCTGTCGCTGTATGCTCTCAGTGAGCTCACCGCGGCGGCTCTCTCGCGACGCCTTAGAGCGTCAGACCCGTAGCGCCGACGCCGGCAACCATTCTGACAGGTTTGTCGGCATCGACGGCTTGAAAGAACGCTGGCAAACTTTCCTTCTGCGCGCGGCGGGAGGTTGAAGACGACCTCCAGCGCGCAGAATCATGTAAATTAAAATCATAAGGTATTTTTGTAAATACCGGACGAGTTGGCTCAGGATGAGTCTTCTGCAACTCGTCGTTCCAACTCGGCAACCGTGACTTAGGTCGGCATGACTCGGTGAAAAAAAAAAATTTGGGTCGACTCAGACGAGTTGGCTCACCATTCCTGGACCGAGCCTACTCGGTACTTATAATGGCTTTTGCGCCAATGGGATTCGAACCCGTGTCTTGGCAAAAACAATTGTGCCAGTGACCATTAGGCCACTCGCAATCAGCTGTTATGTATATAGGAAATTTTAGATTTATTTCCTGTTACAGTTTTTATGCATTTTTTGGCATATATGTAAATGCATGAAATTAAAGTTATGCATAATATTATAGTTTTTAATTATGTATATCTTATGAGAATATTTTGTGCATAATGATAACATGTTAGTGTAAGTTACAATTATGCAATTCATGCTATTCTCATACATTTATGAGATTTAATGTCTAGTGATCCATATAATTTTTTATTAATTAGAGAGTAGCCACAACATCTTTAACTTAATAAAAATTATATATTATGATTAGGATCACATAAAGAATATTAGACATTAATCGTAACTAATTTTACTTGATATAATAAATATTATCCCATAGGAATTTTTATTATATTTGAGTTTATTAGTTAGGATAAAATATCAAGTTATTCATAATTTACCCACAGGGATTATGAATTCATAAATAATTTGATAGTTTTATCATAAAGAAAAAGTAGAAATTAATTGTAATTAATTATACTTAATATAATAAATTTTATCCCACAGGAATTTTTATTATATTTGAGTATATTAATTAGGATAAAATATCAAATTATTCATAATTTACCCATTGGAATTATGAATTCATAAATAATTTGATAGTTTTGTCATTAAGTTTACTCATAAAGAATATTGAATCTGCTTGAATTAAAAAAATATTTACCCCACAGGCAATGTTTTTTATGTCAATTGATTTGATTTTTAAGCATGATGTACATTGGTAAAGCATGATATTTTATTCAGGCCTCATTTTTAACATCAGCATGTAATTTGTAATTTTATTCAGTTGTACAAGTCTGATATTTGTTGTGATATCCCTGATCTTAAGGGAGATAACTATAAGGTCTAGAAAGAGAGAATACTTCTTCATTTAGGGTGGATGGACATAGGTTATGCTATTAGGAAAGACGAACCACTGGTAATTACTGATACCAGCACTGCAACTAAAATTACACTTTATGAACGATGGGAGCGATCTAATCGCCTCAGTGTAATGTTCATTAAGACTAAAATTGTTGCTGGTATTCGTGGTTCTATTGAGTAGTATGAAAATGTCAAAGACTTGCTAAAAGTCATTGATGCTCAATTTGTTACTTCAGATAAGGCATTAGCAAGCACCCTAATCATGAAGTTCTCATCCTTAAAGCACACCAGTATGAGAGGTGTGCATGAGCACATCATGCAAATAAGGGATATTGAGGCTCAATTAAAAAATCTCGAGGTTGATATGTCAAAATATTTCGTGGTGCATTACATTTTGAATTCCCTTCCGTACCAATATGGACCCTTCAAAATCTCGTACAATACACATAAAGATAAATGGTAAGTTAATGAACTTTTGACCATGTATGTTCAAGAGGAAAGGAGACTGGTGATGGAACAAGGAGAAAGTGTCATGCTGGCAACACATGGAAAGGGAAAGTATCAAGCCAAACAAAAAGGGAAGGGTAAAATACCCCCCAAGCTGGTATTAAGAAAGATTCCAAGTGTTTCTTTTATAAAAAGAAGGGACACATGAAGAAGGAATGTGCCAAGTTTCAGAAATGGCTTGCTGATAAAGGTACACCAACCTCATTTATTTGTTATGAATCTAATATGGTTAATGTCAATAATTACACTTGGTGGATTGATTCTGGATCAACAATCCACATCTCGAATTCCTTGCAGGGTTTGCAAAACCTAAGGAAACTAGTGGGAAGTGAGCATCACATTTTCTCAAGAGATCAGATGAGCTCACTTGTGGAAGCTATAGGAACTTGCTATTTAACTTTAAGTAGTGGCTTTGTTTTAAAATTAGAAAAGACCTTTTATGTTCCAAGTTTCTCCAGAAACTTGATTTCAGTTTCTCCAGAAACTTGATTTCAGTTTCATGGCTTGTACGTTATGGATATTTTTTTGACTTTTCAGACTCATCTTTCAGTTTACATTATAAGTCTGATTGTGTTGGGAATGGTACATTGTCTAATGGTCTTTATAGCATTAATTTACAAAATAATATCACTTACGATTCAATGCATGTTCACACTGGTAATAAAAGAGGTGTTATTAATAAGGATTCCTCTACATTATGACACCGGAGATTAGGTTATCCATAGATAGAATTAAAAGATTAGTGAATGAAGGGGTACTTAATACTCTGGATTTTACTGATTTTGAGACTTGTGTAGACTGCATTAAGGGAAAGCAGACTAACAAGTTAAAGAAATGTGCCAATAGGAGTTCAACCATATTAGAGATCATACATACTGATATATGTAGTCCAGACAAGGACTCACATGGTTAGAAATACTTCATCTCTTTTATAGATGATTCCTCACGATACATGTATCTCTACATGCTTTAAAACAAGAATGAAGCATTAGATGCCTTTAAGATCTTTAAGGCTGAAGTAGAGACACAATGCGGTAAGCAAATTAAGATCATGAGATCAGATAGAGGTGGAGAATACTATGGTAGATACACAGAGAATGGACAAGCACCTGGGCCATTTGCAAAGTTTCTTCAAGAACATGGGATGGTGTAGCAGAAAGAAGAAATCGAACATTATTAGGCATGGCGCAGAGTATGCTTAACAACTCCAATCTTCCTCGATCCTTGTGGCCTGAAGCACTTAAGACAGCAGTGTATATATTAAACTAAGTTCCAACTAAGGTTGTTCCAAAAATGTCATTTGAATTATGGAAAGGTTGGAAACCGAGTTTGCGACATATGCACGTTTGGGGATGCCCGTCTGAAGTGAGAATTTATAATCCACAAGAGAAGAAGTTGGACCCAAGGACCATTAGTGGGTATTTCATTGGATATGTTGAAAGGTCTAAAGGTTACAGATTTTATTGTCCATCTCACAACACTAGGATTGTGGAATCAAGAAATACAAAATTTCTTGAAAATGACTAGATCAGTGGGAGGAATCCAACTCGGAACATAGTTTTTGAGAAGGATCATTCAGAATCTCAACCTTCCACCTCAAGTGATAGATTGGTTATTGTTCACAGCACCCCTCAAGTACAAACTGGTGTTGAACAACCAATCATTGAAGTTCCACAAAATGCTAACAACATTCTGGTAGATCAGGTACTTCAAGAGTTGCCAAGAACTTTTGAACAACTAGTTGAACCACATACTTCTCAGGAAAATGATGGTTCTACATTAAGAAGATCTACTAGACTCAGGAGATCAGCAATTCCTTCAAGAATCTACCATTGGAACCGCAAATGATCCTATGTATTTTTCAGAAGCCATGAGTTGTAAAGAATCAGAATTATGGTACAATGCCATGAAGGAAGAGATGAATTCTATGAAGAGTAATGGAGTCTGGGATCTTGTTGAGTTGCCTAGTGGATTTCAAGTCATTGGATGTAAATGGGTCTTTAAAACAAAGAAAAACTCATTAGGCAACATTGAGCGATACAAGGCAAGACTCGTTGCTAAGGGATTCACTCAAAAAGAAGGAATTGATTACAAGAAAACTTTTTCTCCTGTATCTAAGAAAGATTCCTTGCACATAATTTTGGCATTAGTCGCCCATTTTGAATTAGAGTTGCAACAAATGGATGTGAAAATGGCATTTCTCAATGGAGATCTAGAGGAGAAGGTTTACATGAAACAACCTCAAGGATTCCCCTTTAGTGATGGTGATCAATTGGTTTGCAAGCTAAAAAAGTCAATATATGGATTAAAACAAGCATCCCGCCAATGGTATTTGAAATTCCATAATGTAATTTCTTCATTCGGGTTTGTAGAAAACATTATGGATCAATGTATATACCAGAAGGTCAGTGGGAGTAAAATCTGTTTTCTTGTTTTATATGTGGATGACATTTTGCTAGCAACCAATGATAAGGGTTTTCTACATGAGGTGAAACAATTTCGATATGAAGGATATGGGTGAGGCATCTTGTGTCATTGGCATTAAGATTCATAGAGACAGATTTCGAGGTATCTTAGGTCTGTCTCAGTAAACCTGTATTAATACGGTGTTAGAGAGATTTCAGATGAAGAGTTGTTCACCAAGTGTAGCTCCCATTGTGAAGGGTATTAGGTTCAATTTGAACCAATGCCCGAAGAACGACCTTGAAAGGGAACAAATGAAGGACATTCCATATGCTTTTGCTGGAAGCCTAATGTATGTTCAAGTCTGCACAAGACCTGATATTGTATTTTTTGTTGGGATGTTGGGGAGATATCAGAGTAATCCCGGGTTAGACCACTGGAGAGCTGCAAAGAAAGTAATGAGGCACCTTCAAGGAACTAAAGACTACATGCTGATGTATAGGCGGACAGACAATCTAGAAGTCATTGGTTACTCAGATTTTGACTTTACTGGTTGTATTGATTCCCTCAAATCAACATCAGGATACATTTTCTTGATGGCCAGTGGAGCAATATCATGGAGGAGTGACAAACAGACTTTGACCGCCACGTCGACTATGGAAGCCGAGTTAGTTTACTATTTTGAGGCTACTTCACATGGTGTATGGCTTAAGAGTTTCATTTCTGAGCTTAGAATTATGGATTCTATCTCTAGGCCATTAAGCATATATTGCGATAATTCAGCTGCTGTTTTTATGGCCAAAAACAACAAAAGTGGAAGTCAAAGTAAACACATAGACATAAAGTATTTGGCCATAAGAGAACGTGTTAAAGAAAAGAAAGTGGTCATTAAGCACGTCAACACTGACTTAATGATCGCAGACCCTTTGACTAAGGGCATGCCACCGTTTAAATTCAAGGATCATGTTGTGAATATGGGACTTGGTTCCATTATGTAAATTTTTCATTGTATGAACAATGTTATTTCAGTGAAATTCTTAATTAATGTGATGTTTTTTTCTCATATTTATGTACACTTTAATTTTGAGAAAATTCATCTGTGTTGGACCAAGAGTAAAATAGGGTTTATTCATAAAGTATAAGTAATACATACATTGTAATACATGGAAGATAATACTCGTCAATAGAGGACCTATCGCCATGATTCTTGTATTTATTACTTAAATTCATATTATCGATGGGTTTAAGATTAAATTAGAAGTTTGGACCTAGTGGGAGAATGTTAACCGTTTTTATGAGAAATAGTTTTCTCATTAATCGTGGTCTCAAACTTCTGGTAGTTGCAAATTCCGGCAGTTGCAACTCCCTCGGTAACACGAAGCCATGAATAACCTTGATGGGAGGTTGGCTTCAGTTAATGGTTTTTCGGTCCCTTGTCTCGTCACTCAAGCCCCTTCGGTTGAGCCATCGCCGTGAGTGCTCAGAGATCAGAAGTGCACTCACGGTGATGGCTCAACTGAAGGGGCTTGAGTGACGAGACAGGGGATCGAAAAACCATTAACTAAAGCCAACCTCCCATCAAGGTTATTCATGGCTTCATCTTACCGAGGGAGTTGCAACTGCCAGAAGTTTGAGACCACGATTAATGAGAAAACCTTTTCTCATAAAAACGCTTAACAGAAGTAGTGAACGAAAGATCAATCAGTAGAAGAGTTTTCGAAAGTAGCCATGGAGTTCTGGAACATCCTCATCTTTGTCTTCGTCTCGACCAAACAGAGCGGAAACAAAACGTTCTTCGTCCAGAAATGGCAACTCGTCTTCCTCCCTAGTTCCTCTCGACCGAACAGTGTGGAAACAAAGATTGGGAAAAAAACATTCTTCGTCCATCATCACCTCCCTCGACTTTGAATTCTTCGACCTTGGGCGCCTCCTGCTGGATTTCCTCTGCCGGCTTGGCGTCGGAGACAGTGAACGCCTCCTCCGAAGCCTTGGAATTGCAAACAGTGCAGTTCTCAGGTGGGAGAGGGATCTCTACGGTGTCGGCGTTCAGACCACTAGACGTGCTTGCACATCCTCCCATCTCTCTTTATATCTCTTCTACTGAAATGTCCTCTCTTGCAACAAAGATCGAAGAGTGGTGACGAGGGAGATGGAGTTTTCTGGAACAGAGGCAAGGCAATTTTTATGTTGTGAGTGATGTTGATGCTGCTGTGGGATTGGTGGGTGATCGGCAATGAATAAATCAGAGACTGATTAGTTTGCCTGATGGATTGGTCTTGTATTTTCTTAGTCGAGACAACTCAGAACACCTAGGTCAAATTTGTGTTTGTGACGTGTGTACAGAGGAATAAAGAGGATTGGTGATTGTTGGCAGGGAAGATGGACTAGGTCTAGAGAGAAGATTTAGAAGAGAGAGAAGCACCGGTAGATGCAGCAAAGGCCATTGTCCGTTGGAGAGATGAAAAGTGATAGTGCTAATTGCAGGCCGTAGCAGTAGAAATAAAAATCGAACTTAAAAAAACCAAATATCAACTATGGGAAAAAAAGAACACAACAGAGAATGAACCTGAAAAACCATAGTCAGAGTCCTAAAAACCATAGCTCTGATACCATGTTGATTTTGAGAAAACTGGAGGAGAAGAGGTTATGGACTTGATTTCTAACCTTCCCCCTGATGCTCTATTTATAGATTTATGAAACTATTGTATTACAATAATACCCCTAAACTTAGGGTTTAGGCTTAGGGTTTTAACCCTGAAACTTTAACTTAATTACATTAATGTCATCTCTATGAGATAACTCTTTATTTACCATCCAGCCATCTCCTTGATCTGTGGGCAATGAGCTCATCTTCTATATCTCTAGGATGCATGGGTCTTCCTTGGTCTTATGGGCTTGGGCCCATCTTCTAATACACTTGAATATGTGACTCTTCCTTGGTTGTGTGGGCTAGGGCCCTATCTTCCATCACTCATGCTGAATGTAGGGCACACTCCGTCTTCTATAGGTAGTGTGTCTATCGGCATTGCTCTGAAGTGTCCACCTCCACCACCGTGTCCCTCCACAGGACAACGACTCTCAAGTGGTAGAGTAATATATGACATTAATAGGGGGAAGTAACATAAATGTAAAAATAAGTTCCTCCATCATGGACAATCCACCACAAATATTTTTTATATTTTTTACAGGGATGAAGTTCCTCCGTCTTGGACTCCTAACCACAAATAATTTTGATATTTTTTACAAAGATGAAGTTCCTCCGTCATGGACTCCCAACCAAAAATAATTTTGATATTTTTTATGAGGATGAAGTTACTCCGTCATGGACTCCCAACCACAAATAATTTTGACATGGACAAATAAATAATGGTATGAGGCTACCTCTCCTTTAATAATAATTTCTCATCAAAAGATATACAATAGCAACAACTGAAATGGATCTGGGCCCATTTAACACGAACCAAAATAATCCTTGTAAAACTAAACCATGAAATAATCCTATGCATGTATTTGTACCAAATAATATACTGACCAAGAAATAATCTGACAATTCTTCAAAAATAATAATCCAACCAGAGAAAAAATTTACGGAGTCGTGCCAAAATATTTATAAAACTTGGGAATGTATATCGAGGTAGAAAATAAGTGGCCCAAGTCAGGTTGACCTGGATCGAGTTGGTCCGAGGTGACTCGGTCTGTGTTGTGGACTCAATAGCACACCGAGTCACACAACGAAGGAGGCAACAACAACTCACTCAATAGAATTTATTTCTTATATTAATTTGAGTAGGATTTATTTCTTATATTGTTTTAAGTAGGAGTTATTTCTAATTACTTTTATATGTAGGGGCATTATAGGAATTATTGTAACCCTAACCCTAAAACTCCATGACGTAATCTATTTAAAGGGAAAGAATGAATGAATGAATGAAGTAAGCTTTGAGATTTTAGAATAACCTAGTGTAAACAGGCTGAGATCACCTCTTGATCTCGAGTTTAGGGTTTACTCCAAAAATTCAACATATCCTTCAACCTCCATTGCCATCCATCTTCATCCATCTTCCATCACCAGCATCCCAAGTAAGAAGGGGAGCTTCCTGCCCCTTTTCCTAGCCCAAAGAGAATGTCTTTCCTCCTTCTCTACAGCAGCAGCAAGAGAGGCCTCAACTCCTCCCGTATCGAGTAGAAAAGTGAGGATCTTCATCCTCATACCCAGAGCAGTCCTGGTGCAACGTGGGAGCTGATCACAACAGAAAAGAAGAGGTAATAATCTATTCTAAACTCGTGTTTCAAGTTAATTCAGAAAGAAGGTTGCATTCTTAGCTAGATCAGCAACAAAGAGGGCCAAACCCTCTTTGCCGTGGTCAAGAAAAGAGAGCAGCTTACTCTAGCAAGCTCAACATTGTTGTGGGGTATCCTACCTTTCGCAGCAACTCCTTAGGACCATCAAAAGAGGAGCTTTCCTCCTGGCCGAGCACTGGTCAAGAGAAAGACTCACATACAGACCCTTGACGTGAAGTGAGCTTTAATTCTGAGTGCTGGAGTCTCAAGTTCCATGCCGTGTTACTCGATCCATGACCCAGGACCATAACAATGGTATCAGAGCAAGGTAACAATGGGGATACCCTCAGCAATGAAGAAATCCAAATCAGGATACAAAAGATAGAAGATAACCTTAAAATAGCACAACTAGTGTTGGGGAAGGTTTGTGGTTTGGAAGAAGAGATGAGCCGAGTCATCAGCATGCTAACTGAGCTGAAGGCAGAGAGACGTTAGAGTCCAGAGGCAAGAGAGGTGGCTCAACAATATCACAGAAGAGGGAAGCAGTGGCCTGGGCGCACTGCTGTCCAAGGACCCCAGCATGGAGGCACAATTCCAAGGTACACCAGGTTAGAGTTTCCCTCTTTCAATGGTTCAGTTGATCCCTTAATTTGGTTGCATAGATGTGAAAAAAAAAAAATTTAACTAAGGGATTACTGAATGGGATAAGGTGCAACTAGCCTCTTTCCATATGACAAATGAAGCCTGTTATGGGTTACTCAAGTAGAAAAAGAGAGACCAGGGATGAATTGGGGAGAATTTAAACATCTATGCACAGTTAGATTTGGCCTTCCTGCCAACAACAACCCCATGGGGGAGTTAGTCCTATTGCGACAAACTGGTTATGTGGAACAGTATCAAAAAATGTTCCAAGAAAAGTTGGCTCGTGCTGGTGAGAGGGTATTGGTTGACCAATAGGTCTCCCTATTCACAGTAGGTCTCAATGAGTATTTACGGCTAGAAGTGGAACTCCTTATGCCTACGGATTTAGCTCATGCAATGAATATGGCTCGAGCAATGGAACAACGACAACAGTTGCAGCAACGTAAGTCAGGTTGGTCGGGTGAGAGGAACACTTCCTCCACATGGCAAGGGCGCCATTATACTTCATATCAGGGAGCATCTCTAGCAGCACCATCCTCTAGACACACTCCGACTATGACTCGGGTAGCCGATCCCCGCCCTGGTAATCCACTACCGAGCTTTATTAAAAAATTAACGAGTGCGGAGATGGCAGAATGGCGGTCTAAAAATCTATGTTATAACTGCGATGAGTAGTATCGGGTGGGGCACCAATGTAAATGATTGTTTTGGCTCGAGGTGGTGGATTCAAAGATCCAGAGGATATTATCAAGGAGGAACCACCAGAGATATCCTTGCATGCTATTACTGGGCAGAAATAGCCTAACACAATGCAAGTCCGAGCTCATGTCATCAACCGAGAATTGGTGGGACTAGTCGACTCGGGGAGTACACACAATTTTTTGAGTTTGACAGCTGCACAGCACCTCCAGCTCCAGATACACCCTCATCCGACAGCCACCGTCTCAGTAGCCAATGACGAGAAGGTCCCTAGCTATGGGATTAGTAAGGCGGTAACTTTTTCCATTGGCTCTACTTCGTTTAATGCTGAATATTTTGTTATTCCTCTGGTTGGATTTGATATGGTATTAGGCATTAAATGGTTACAAACGTTGGGGCCCATTATGTGGGACTTTTCGGCTTTAACCATAAGCTTTGACTTGGCCGAGAGTCGGGTGCTCTTATAGGGCAGTCAGGTGGACAGGGCCCACTGCATGCACACTTTGCAGACACAGGAGTCGTGCCAAAATATTTATAAAACTTGGGCATGTATATCGAGGTAGAAAATAAGTGGCCCGGGTCAGGTTGACCTAGATCGAGTTGGTCCGAGGTGACTCGGTCTGTGTTGTGGACTCAATAGCACACCGAGTCACACAACGAAGGAGTCAACAACAACTCACTCAATAAGATTTATTTCTTATATTACTTTGAGTGGGATTTATTTCTTATATTGTTTTAAGTAGGAATTATTTCTAATTACTTTTATATGTAGGGGCATTATGGGAATTATTGTAACCCTAACCCTAAAACTCCATGACGTGAACTATTTAAAGGGAAAGAATGAATGAATGAAGTAAGCTTTGAGATTTTAGAATAACCTAGTGTAAATAGGCTGAGATCACTTCTTGATCTCGATTTTAGGGTTTACTCCAAAAATCCAACATATCCTTCACCCTCTATTGCCATCCATCTTCATCCATCTTCCATCACCAGCATCCCAAGTAAGAAGGGGAGCTTCCTGCCCCTTTTCCGAGCCCAAAGAGAAGGTCTTTCCTCCTTCACGGCAGCAGCAACAAGAGAGGCCTCAACTCCTCCCTTACCGAGCAGAAAAGTGATGACCTTCATCCTCAAACCCAGAGCAGTCTTGGTGCAACGTGGGAGCTGATCACAGCAGCAAAGAAGAGGTAATAATATATTCCAAACTCGTGTTTCAAGTTAATTCAGAAATAAGGTTGCAATCTTAGCTAGAGCAGCCACAAAGAGGGCCAAACCCTCTTTGTCGTGATCAAGAAAATAGAGCAGCTTACTCTAGCAAGCTCAGCATTGTTGTGGGGTATCCTACCTTTCACAGCAACTCGTTAGGACCACCAAAAGAGTAACTTTCCTCCTGGCCGAGCACTGGTCAAGAGAAAGACTCACATACAGACCCTTGACATGAAGTGAGCTTTAATCCTGAGTGCTGGAGTCTCAAGTTCCACGCCGTGTTACTCGATCCATGACCTAGGACCGTAACAGTCTGGCTAGTGCAGAAGCAGCACCATCGGGTCGGTTAGAAAGGCTGGTTCGTTGGCTCGCTGGCTAGACCCGGGCGAGTCTGGGTCTCGGTAGAACAGGAACGGGCTGGACTTTAATAAATCATGTTTCCTAAGATTGGGAACATAAATCTTTCACATCTTCTTCTTCCTCTCCGACTCTCGGTCAGTGGAAAACAGAGAGTTCTTTGGGAGGAAATTTTCTGAATAACAGCAAACCCACAGAGAGATCTTGAAGACGAAACGGAAATGGAAACTTTCCGTAATAAGAGACACCACCAGGATGACGACAACTTTCGAAAAACAGCAAGCCATAGTTGGCACTCGAGAAGCTCGGCGGCGCCAGCAGAGTGAATAATTCTTAGAAAGCCAGCGAAGAAGTCTACGTCTTCAACTCGGCTTCCCTTTGCACTGCCTGATGCTTCTTCTTCTTCGGCAAAAGCACAAAACAGAGAATGACGAAAAAAACCAACAGCAGTACATCATCTTCCCCGACACCGACACTGTAAGGGATTCACCGGAAACAATCAGATAATCAGTAACCGTTCAGAATTATAGCCTTCTGTGCTTGTCTCTTGGTAGAGTGAGGATAGACAGAGTTATCAACATTGAAATGTAAAAAACTCGTTCAGAAACTGCAACAAAGCTGGCGGGATCAATCAGCCAGCGTCATCAGCAATATTTTGTTGCCTTCGGCCTCCAAAAATGAAACAACTCGTCTCGTCGTTGGAAGGTGAATTCCGGCAATGGAGTTGGCTGGGTGGCTGGCTGGTGTTTGGGATGTTGCCCAGCGGAATAACAAAGAGCTTACCAGTAATAATTAAATCGCAAGATGACCAGATGATAATAGCGGGTAGTTGCAGTAATGGAGAAGATAATTTGAAGCAAAGGATGAAGAGCAGAAATAAAAAATTGGAATCCTAAGCTATCTTTTTTGTCTTCTTTTTTTCTTTACGGAGAGCATCAACAACTCTATCTAAACAAAAACAATGCATGAGAAATAAATAAAAGGAGGAAAAAAATTTCTAATCCTACACGGAGGAGAATGAAACCTGAAAAACCATAGTTGGAGTCCTGAAAATCAATGCTTTGATACCATGTTGATTTTCATGACTCCATGAATTTAGCTTGTTAAAAAATAGTCCCACGTGGATTAGTGAATACAATGATCTTGAGTTTATTAGTTGGAAAAAAGTTTCCTAAGTGGCTAGTCATTTTAAGATAGGACCTTCGACCCAAATTTAACATGGTATCAGAGCTTTTGATTTTCAGAATTCACATCTATGGTTTTTTAGAATACAAAACCCATCAATTTTTTTCTTTTGCTAATATTATTGCTTAGTTTGTAGTTTTTCTCTCTTCGGCTACTCCGACAGAGTTAGTTTTCTTCTGCCGCTACCCTATCTTTGTTCAAATTCTGCCATTATCATTGTATCACGACGGAGCAGTTCCAACAACTTACTAATAGTGCCCACTTTGTCCGGAAAGCACGTTGCTATTCAGCTCTGTGGGTGTCGTAGGCAACGACGATTCCAGCCTCCACCGAGTTACTGAGTTGTTGTCTCGTGGCGGTTACACTAGCAGGGTTGTCGATTCGGGAGGACTATGACTTATCAATTTCGTGAGAAAGAATTTATTCAAGCAGAGACGATCCCGAAAGATTACTACTATTCTATTTTCGGGAAGATTTACTGATCTCTGGGAGATATCTTCTCCACTTATTTTGGAAACTCTTACATCTCTGAAAATCCAAGCTGGAGCTGTAGTTTTTTCTTCTTCGCTCGTCTTCATCGCTAGCTTAGAGACCAAAGGCTCGGCTACTCTAGATCAGTTTTGGAAGTTTTTTGTTGGCATTGCTGTTACGGAAGGAAACCAATAGAGAGGAAACAGGGAGGAAGACGAGTTCCATTTCTGGATGAAGAACATTTTGTTTCCGCTCTGTTCGGCCGAGAGGAAGACGAAGGATGTTCTAGATCTCCCGATCTCTTCGGTGCCGAAAAGGACGCACTTTTGAGATTGGAAAGTCATCTTCTGCTGTTGACTATCTTCGAAAAGATTTTCCTTAAACTCCTCTCACACCGATTAATCTGCCTGGATTTTATCTGTTCGTTGCTATCTCTGGTTTATCAACGCCGAGAGAAGAGACACTGTTTAAAAATTAAATGTTTCCTAACTTAGGGAACTGGTTTAATTGAGCGCTAGCCCAACCCGGACCAGCCCGTGTTCACCCAGCGATTGTTACGCTGACCCGAGGATGCTTCTGTTCTGCTGAGTCAACTCAGAGAGAGTCAACTCGCTCCACGTCAACTCGGGTCCGGGTCAACCTGACCCGGGCCACTTATTTTCTACCTCGATTTATGTGCCCAAGGTTTATAAATATTTCAGCGTGACTCGGTAAAAAATATTTTGTGGCTGGATTATTATTTTTGAAGAATTGATAGATTACTCCTTGGTCAACATATTATTTGGTACATATATGTACATTGGATTATTTCATGGGTCATATTACAAGGATTATTTTGGGTCGTGTTAAATGGGCCCAAGCCCATTTCAGCTGCTGCTATTGAGTCTCTTTTGATGAGATTTTATTATTGATGAAAAGGTGGCCTCAATATATGTTACATCACCGTGACAGAGGAGTTTATTACTACACCCACTACATGCAAGGACATCTATGTTATTTCACCGTGATGGAAGAGTTTATTACTAACTCTATGTTAGACTCCCATGAATTGGCATTTATTACTCCTACCACTTGAAAGTCGTTGTCCAGTGGAGGGACACGGTGATGGAGGAGTTTTTTTTATTTTTACACTTTCGAACAGCATATAGACCCACTACCTATAGAAGATCGGAGTTAATTGTCTGGATTAAAGAGCAATGTCATACGACTTGAAGTGATTTTACTCTCACTTTTCTTATGCCAGCTGGGCCTCATGAACGAGAGCACCATCGTGAGGGGGAGTGTTGGAAGATTTGCCACATTATATAAAAAAAAATTCTATATATCATTTGTAGCAAGCTAGGAGTTCATGTTGTTCTTTCACCCCCAGCTTGAGGAGGAGTGTTGGAAGATAGGGCCCAAGCCCATAAGACCAAGGAACATGCATCTAAGAGATATAGAAGATGGGCTCAAGGCCCATAGATCAAGGAGAAGGCTCATAGGCCCACATACAATGATGGCAGGATGGTAAATAAAGAGTCATCTCATATAGATGACATTGATGTAATTAAGTTAAAGTTCTAGTGTTAAAACCCTAAACACTAAACCCTAAATTTAGGGGTATTATTGTAATACAGTAGTTTCATAAATCTATAACTAGAGCATCAGGGGGAGGGTTAGGAATAACGTCCATAACCTTTTCGCCTCCAGTTTTCTCTCAATGGTGTGTCTCTCATTTTTCTCCATGGCCTAAATTCATGGAGTCCTGAAAATCAACATTTCCCTATGGGTTTCTCTCCTTTTTTCTCTATGAGCTAAATTCATGGAGTCCTGAAAATCAACACTTCTAAAACTAGACTTCTACAAATTTTATCCAAGTATAACTTTTCTTTATAAAATTTACTTCTTTTGAATGAAGTAATCTAATAGATTTCGGACTATTTAATCTGTCCGAACTAAGCACTATTTCTTCTTTGGCTAACATGACCATTAACTCTTCCATGATCGATATCTCCATCTAGAAAACTGAGATTGAGAATTGGTTAGAAAATATACTTACAAATATTTATTTTGATATATATTTCTCCATATAAAGTCTTCTTCGTGATGGTATAAAATAACTCGAAAGTTGAAGCTTTCTACTGCTGCTCTAACCTCTCTTGCAACTTGACCTTTGCTGCTTCAAATTTCTATTTATCTTTATAAAAAAACTTTGTTTGCCAAAAATATTTTTGTGTTGGAAAGTAGACTCAGAATATCTTTCCATCAATATATACTTTTTAATATTAAAAGTTCAGTATGGAGGTGTAAATATCAAGAAAGTAACGGGTACAGGGACAAGAAAGAAAGAAAAAAGATAGAATATGAACCTAAATTACTAGAGATGATAGATTAGAAAATGATCACATTATCTCTATGGGTTGATCTAGTCAACTCATAGAACCCGCTCTGATACCATGTTGAATTTTTGTAAAAGAGATATATTTCACTAACTTGATGTAATATAAGTACAATGAGCCTATTTTTATAATAGAAGAAACTAGTAGAATCCAATTACAATTAAGCTTCCCTTGTCTCAATTACACCCAAAGGTTAACACTAAAGGATAAGTCTTAGAATAATTAAACAACCAAACACAAATAGAATGCTAATATAAATAAAATATTTTTAACTGAGACTCTTATGTGAAACCTTCTATGAGACTCTTGTAAGACTCCATAATATGGATTATGGCTCTATCAGACTTCTTACTATGAGAGTCATGTAAGACTCTTTTGTATCTGCACTTCATCAACAAAGAAGATGGTGCCTTGAACATTATTGATGCCAAACATCAAAGAGACTAACCATAAGGAAATCATATTGAGGACAAGCTTTGTTTCCTCCACTTTCGTTATTGTTGCTAGTCTTCATGGTTTTTTCTGCTTCTTTGTTTCTTGCCTCTATTCGTTTTTTGGGTGTTCAATGACAATTGCTTTGTCACACATGTTCCAAAAACATGTTCCACTCGCAAGGCTTCAAGGTTGGGGCGAATAGCGATGTTGTCATCAGACGCAACCCCTGTTTTAAAAAGATATGTAGTAATCAATCACTCCATTTGATAAAAGCAGCTGTAATGTTTATAAATACTAGGGAGACAACTTTCTTCATTGGTTATTTTCCTGTTTGTGCGACACTGTTGGTTTATTTAAGTGTATTTGATAGATTCTACGTTCATACAATTAAAGATTGATTAAATTATGGACGAGGATTAGTTTTACCGTGAGGTAGATGATGGATGAAAAGACAACTACTTTGAATCTTCCCAAGTAAGCCTTTGCTAGAAATCCTCCGATCAATGGCATTTTTTATGTTACTCCTGGCTAGTAATTTACATTATTCGCCGCAATTCCCAAGGAAACATAACGAAACTCGACATAATACTGGAAGTGTACTAAAAAGGTAATTTATTTCTCCCGGTGAGCACTAGTTTTAGACCAAAAAAAAGAGGTTGCTATAAAATCTGTTGGAATGGCTTGTCTTTAATATGCATGTTGCGCCTTCACTTACAGATCAGTCTTTTGGCGCAATGGTTAGTAACATGGTATCAGAGCAGGTGGTATCGAGTTCGAGTCCCGCTTCCCCCATTTATTTCGTCCCGCATAGGTGGGACTTTGTCTTTGGCCGTCCCCGTATAGGTGAGATTATACATTTGCATTTGTACACGGGTGTTCCCCGTGCGGGGGAGTGTTGGAATGACTTGTCTTTAATATGCATGTTGCGCCTTCGCTAACAGACCGGTCTTTTGGCGCAATGGTTTGTAACAAAATCCACAACCCATAACTCACTATTCTTAGACAATTGGTAGAATGGTGCTCCTGTGGAAGCTCTAAGAAGGATTTTCCCTTCATGATCAATAGAAGATTCATATACCCATTTCTCCCGTTCGAGCTTGGTTACACTTACCTCTGTCTCTAGAAGTACATTAAACATCTATAAACAAGATTTTTGTCTTCACACATTTGTCTACAGAGTAGAATCTTAAACTCAGATGCAACCAAGTGAAGAGGCTGGTAAAGAAAGATCTTGGCGTCTTGGCTCCAACTTACTATATCTACACTTATAATCACATGCAAGAGACAAATATGTTAGCTGCAGGGAATCTGCAGGTCAATTCAGTGGTTACTTACTACTTAATCTGCTTGGCTCGTTTCATGACAACCACAACTTGCTACAAAATTGAGCACGTCTCACCGTGTCAACCACTGGGATAAGTTGTTACTACTTGAGATTCAAAGTGGTAACCTCCTGGGGAAGGTGGGCAGAAGGGGGCATGGTGTTGTCATGAATAAAATAAGCATCTCAAATACGAGGCTGGTAGTTATTCTACCTAAAAATGAAGTAATTGAAAATGACTTTTGTATATAAAAATGGAGTTCTCTTGTTAAAGAATAGTCTCACAGGGTTTGCTAGTTGGAAAGGAGGTTTCCTAGATTGGCTAGTCATTTTGGGATGAACTTTTTACCCAACTACACATGGTATCAGAACAGGTACTCGTACATGGACCTCCACCCAAATTGTCCACATGTCGAGTCACAAAAAAGGCCTACACGTGAGGAAAAGTGTTAAAGAATAGTTTCACATAAATTAGTGAAGACAAAAATAGTTTATTAGTTGGGAAAGAATCCTCATAACTAGGCTAATCATTTTGGGATACGCCTTGGACATAGGAGTGGCTTCGAATCGAGCCAATTTGTGAATAGCTCGAGCTTGGCTCGGATTCGGCTTGGTTAGATTCAAATAAACCTGATCTCGAATCAACTTCAAGATCGGGTTTCCAACCCCTTTAAGTAAAGAAGACAAACTCGAACGACCAGCGGTTCGCTTTGCAAGCTCACGAGCCTGGTCATTTAGGGCCTGTTAGTGTGTAGCGTAAGTGAAATGTATTTCACTTACGCAAGAGAAAGTGGGCCGAAACCCGTTAGTGTGCCCAGTAAATGACGGGGCAAAGTGAAATATAGTTGTATTTCGCTTTCTCCCGTTTTAGGCATAAAATGATGGTAAGTGAAATCTGAGGGGTCGAGCTTGGATTTCACTTACCATTGTTCAAATACATCTGGTTGTCGGGGAGGATTGGGGAGGAACCTCTGTCAAACGAAGTTTTGGAGAAAAAAAAAATTCTCTCTCACGATCTTCAACTTCTCTTCTCTCTCGGCCTCCCTCTCCTCTCCCTCTCGACCTCCGTCGTAGAGCACGGGAGGCCAAGCCTCTACCGTAGAGCCTCTCAGCCTCCCTCTCTTCTCCCTCTCTGCGTACCGTTGGAGAGCTGCCTCTGTCACTGTTGCCCGTTGGCCCGCAGCCTCCATCTCCGTTGCCCGCTGGCTCGCTGCCTCCATCGCTGTTACCTGCCCGTCGTCGTAGACTCCTGCCGCTGAGGAAGACGACACGCGCAGGAAGACGATAGTTTAATTTTATCTAAGTTAGGAAAAATTAAACCGTCGTAAAAATAATAATTTATATTTTTTATTTATAAAATAATTATTTTTATTTAATTAATATATTTATTTTATAATTACTATATTAAATTAGTGATTTAATAGTCATAGTTAAAATATTGTTAAAATAAATATTTGATAAATTATTTTGGCTTAATTATCCCATTGGTATAATTAATTAAACCAATGGTTTTAAATTTTGTGACAATATATCATTAATTAATAATACATAAAAATATATTATGTTATTGATAAATATATATTTATTTATTATATTAAATTAGTGGTTTGTAATGTTAAAACATATCTTATGTTATTAAAAAATAATTTATTTATTTATTATATTCACTTATGTTATTTTTATTTTTATTTATTTATTTTTAATAATTTATTTTAGTCACACGTACTCAAAGGGAGCCTGCAATACAATCTGCAAGAGCATCATATTATCGAGATGTTTTAGCAATTCAGATGTGGCAAAATTATTGATTATTATGTTTTAATGCCACTAAATATTTTGTATGTTGTACTTTTGTATGAACAGATATAATTTTTTTATATTAAAAAGGAGATTGAGTTATATTTGTATTATTTTTATTTTTATTATTACGATATTGTGTTACGCTATGTAGTACGATATTTGTATAATTATTTTATATTTAGATATTATAAAATTAAAATTTGATTACAATTTTAATAATATAAAAGTAAGCATTTGTTTAATTATTATATTTAATATATTTTATTTATTAACTAGTATTAATTTAATTTTCTGATAGTCAAATATATCAAAATATTTTATTTAATACATAATCTTTATGCACTTTACACCACACTTTCCATTGAACACACTAATACAAATAAGTACTTTATACTGCACTTTCTATTGCGCACACTAACACAAATAAGTACTTTACACTACATTTTCCATTGCGCACACTAACATAAACAAGTACTTTACATTCCCTCTCACTTTCCCCAGGGAAAGTACTTTTCATTGTATTTCATTTCCCTCTGCACTTACATTGAGCACTAACCCCCCCCCCCCCCCCCCCCCCCCCCCCCCCCCCTTACTTTAATCGGTCCGAAGTATTTCTGCTAAAATATGGGTTGGGAGTCAGGACCGGAGGACGAAATCTCTCTGGTCTCAAGGATATGTGGGTTTTCGACTTCGAGCATGTCCTGGAGATTCATTTCGTCGAGGAGAGAGAGTAGATGATTCTGAATTGGAATACGATCTCCTCACAAAAGCAACCAGAAATCTTGGTGTGTTTCTTATTTCAACCACATGTTGATCTTCAACTTCTTCAATTTCTTCCTTGCTAAGCCGGATTTGGGCATTTCAACCTGGATGTTGTTAACGGAACCCACAGAATAAACTACAGCCAAAGGTAACTCATCTTTCCCAGGTTGATTCCTTCCATCCTATCCGTTTCTTTTCAAATTTTTGTTGTCCGAGTTCATAATTTTTGCCCTAAATGCAAATTACAAAAATTTTAGAAGTTTTTTGAGCCTTTTAAAAACACAATTTCTCCATGATTAGCAAAGGGGAGAAATGGTGAAAGGGAGAAACAACCCTCTATTCAAAAATTTCTCCATTCGCCATTTCTCCCTTTCTTTGAGCTGTGAAGAAATCGGTGTTGTTTGGTGTTGCGATGGCTCCAATGAGTGCTAAATATCATCTATGTTATTATTTTCTCCATTTTTATATAAAAAGTTTTTTTTTACGCATTTTCTTCTTAATATTTGGAAGGAGGCTCGATCATCTATGCTACTATACCGGTTAAATATATATGACCGCCAATATATTTGTTTTTCTGTGTTTGATATTACTTTTCGCCTTCAATTATCATTTGTCTATTTGGTCTCTATCATTGCTAGTTAGCTAGCAAGATATGTTCTTCTTTAGGTCTTTCCTCACCCCTTTAGCCCGTGCCATAGCCTCTATTTCTTCCCGGTCCTCTCAACTAGCATCAACAAAACCTGTTCAATAGCTCACTTTTGAACAATTTGATTAATTTTCTTGTAAAACCAAATGTTATGCTTTAACATCTGGTGATTTGTTGAATTATTGCACGTTTGTCAATCTTCATTTCTTATTTCCCTTTCTGATGCTCTGTCATGCATAAAGTTCTTCAATTTAGTAAGTTTGTTTCTTAAAAAGGTAAGTCGAGTAGCTAAAGCCATTTTAATATATGGGCAGTATGCCACATTTGTACTGAGAGTAAAATTATGAGGTGTCGTTAATGTTTAGGGTTCTACTGGAGCCTCAGTTGAAACATAAACTTGAATAAAGAGTAAATGGAATTATGGTATTCTGATAGGAGAGAAGGACAGGATAGTGGTTTTGGTTGCAGATTGTATATGATGTATATCCCCTATGCCAAGTAGTGTCTACTGAAGTTTGAATTGATTTAGGGTGCATTCATTTCAGCTCGTAGTCGATGATATGTTTCCTTTGTTTTCTCTCTAATCGATGTATCTACATTTATTTGTTAATTTTTCTATTTTTGGGTTTATCTTTGTTGTTTGGATTGTTTTTTTCCTTTATGCTTTTAATTTGCAAATTTTTTTATAGAAGTAAGAATGTCAACACCTCCTACTCAATTGACATTAGTAGTTAACACTAGTTCTAGTGTGGCCATAGAAAATGACTCAACTCCACCAGAGTCATGTCCCCCTAAAACTACTAATGTAACATAAGTGAGACTAGAAGAAGGTACCTAAATGAGGAAGAAAGTGACTCTATCCAGAGTTCAAAAAGACAAAAAAATGTCTCATGTATGATTGGAATTAAAAGAAATCTCACTTATATGTGGTACAAAAAGGCTCAATGTGATCATTGTAAAACTAATTTGAGTATTATGAGTGGAGTGACCTCACATATGAGTTGACATTCCTTTTATGGATTTTGAAGGTGTACGAGGTAGAGAAAAAGAAATCGAAATTTTTATTAAAAGAGATTAACAAGATTAGTCTTACCATAGATCTTTGAAAGTCCCAAATTCAAAAGATCAAATACATGGTTATTACTGTGTATTTTATTGATAACAATTGTAAGCTAAAAAAATGAGTCTTCAGTTTTGTACATGTTCCTTCTCATCGTTGTGGTGTTGACATAGTTGATTCTATTTACGAGTGTTTGAAAGATTGGGAAATCGAAAATAAAGTATTTAGTATATCATTTGATAATGTTGCATATAATTATGTTTGCTTGAGAGTTTTGAAAGATCATTTTTTAATAAACAAGAAATTGGTTTATGGTAGGAAGTTATTTCATGTGCATTGTTGTGCTCATATTCTGAACTTATTAATCCAAGATGGTCTTGTTAAAATTAAAGATATCATTGAGAATGTGCCTGAGAGTGCCAAATTCATTAATTTGTCTGAGGCTAGACTTCACACTTTTTTTCTGAAATTGAGCAACTACTATAACTAGGTGAAAAAAGTTTAGTTATTGGTTGTCTGACTTGTTGGAACTCTACTTATAACATGTTGTCTTTTGCATTAAAATTCAAATATGCATTTCCTTGATTTCAAGATAGAGAGCCACCTTATGATTATTTGCCAAGTCTTGATGAATGGGAAAAGGTGATATTTTAAAAGTTTTTAATGCAGTCACTAATATTGTTTCTGGAAGTGACTACCCCACTTCTAATTTGTACCTTAGCAAGGTACATAGGGTAAAAGAAGTTTTGAATTTTTATTCTACAAATAAAAATATTTTCATTAGGTTAATGGTTAGTAGAATGAAAGAGAAATTTCATAAGTACAAGGGTGAATGCAATTTGTTGATGGCTAATGCTTCAGTTTTGGATCCAAGGGTCAAATTAAGATTGATTTAAATGAGCTTTCCAGAGATATACTCTAAGGTAGAAGCTAGAATGAATATAAACTTACTTCAAAAAACCTCATGTGAGATTTATGATGAATATGTATTCATATATAATGTGAAGATTAGTAATAAAGAGATTGTTTTAAGTATTAGCTCTACGGTATTTCCACAAGTCTTAGGTCACATTCTTCTCAAGTTTAGATTGGTCAAAGTTAATGACTTATGTGAAACAAGTGGAAGTAGAGAATTCACCAAAGTCAAAATTGGAAAATTATCTTGAAGAAGGTGTGTATTTTAGTGAGGAAACTTCACAATATGATTTTGATGTTTTAGAATGGTGGAAAGTGAATAATTTGAAATTTTAGATATTATCTAAGATGGTAGTAAACATCCTTGTAATTCTCATATCTACATTAGCCTCAGAGTCTACCTTAAGTATTGGTGGTAGAGTAATAGACTCATATCATTCTTTCTTGACACCAAATACAATTCAAGCTTTGATTTGTGGTGGTGATTGGGTTTTGGCTCTTCACGGTGACAAGAAAAATAAAAAAGTGAACTACTTTTGAATAATTATTTATTATGATATTTTTAGTGAATTTTTTAGTTTTATCGATTAAAATTTTATTTGATGATTGCAGCCTAAGAAGAAGCCTGTGGAGATAATGCTACTAGTTACTTGATTTTTCATCTTTTTCTTATCTTGGTAGGTTTAATATTTTTCACTACATTAATTAATTAATAATGGAAGAATATTTTCTATCAGACAATAATAAGTAATATTCTTTTGTTTTTGTTGTAGGTGGAGATTTTGCTCATGCTAACGTGGACTTAGCATATTGTTTTCTAGCATGAAGAGAAAGAGCTAGAGTTTATAAATTTATACTGGATTTATAGTTTTTATTTGGGTGATTGTAAATTTGATATAGATATTTAATTTAATTTTAGTATTTGATTATTGAATAAAATTTATGCATAATATTATGCAATATTTATGAACAATATTATAATGGGTTTATGATAGAGGTCATGCCCAATTTTAAGTAAAATTTACACATAATTTTATGTATAGTTTATTTGACATGTATTTTATACAAAGTTTTAAATTTAGGATGAAGCTCGAACCCACCTCGTGTTCGAGCTCAATCTCGAAAATTTTGCCGACCATAATTTTAGAGGCGAAAATTCTACCTTGTCATAAGGTCATTATCTTCTTTCTTAATCTGATTTTAGTTATTTGGATAGCGGTTACTTCTCCAAGTGAAATGGCAACCAGACTTCCATACGAGTGGGAAAAGAATTCACTTGCACGACACAAATTAGAGGAATTCTACTAGACTTTATGTTACATGAGTAACATAACTCACTATTATGTCTTTTGGATATTTTTGTAGGAATACCTCTTAGCCAAGATCACATATACACATAGATTGATCCCACTAAGAACAGCTATCAACCAATAGAAGTTATCCAGTCTGCTCTTGTTCAAATCCCTTGAAAACCAGCTACTGCTACTAAACTTCTCGGTGACACGGTCTATTATGGTAATCAAGAGATTAGTCAGGAAACTGCCGACTCCTATCACGCTAAGGTATAGTGCCATACCCAGGCTCCTCATGGTGTCAGGTACCTGATCGTAGAAGTATTCCTGCAATCCCACTAAAGCAAAAGCATCGCCAATGCCGAGGAAGATGAACTGTGGAGTCAACCAAAAGACACTTAAAGAAGGACCTCCCCTCGGCTGTTGTGGGTCAATGAAATTGAGTCTTTTCCGTTCCACCAATGCTGCAGATATCATCAGTAGTATGGAAACTCCGAGGCCGATGCCCACTCTTTGGAGGATATTCAATCCTCTTTCGTTGTTCTTGAGTCTTCTTAATCTAGGTATTACGACCTTATCATAAACTGCTATTGTTAGTATCATGGCGACGGCTGTGAAAGAGTACATAGAAGCAGCAGGCATGGTGAAGTCGTCGGTCAGTTTTCGGTCCATGAAGCTCCCTTGTTTGATGAAGAATGAGGTCCCTTGGGCATTAACAACTCCAAATAAAAGCGTGCTCAACCATATCGGAATGACATTGAGGACAAGTTTGGTCTCCTCCACTTGGGTTACAGTAGCAAGTCTCCATGGATTCTTTACTTCAATTATTTGGGTCTCCACATCTTGGCTCTCGATGATAGCTGCTTTGTCTAGAAACCTGAAACCGAAGTGGTCATCTAATTAAAAATCTTTATTAAGTAAATCCTTTACAGAGGATGGGGAGCCTTCCTCGAGTTGTTTTCTAGTTCTTACCTCAAGTTGTTTGTGTGGCAAAGTGTCCTCGGATCTCCTCGTTGTGATTCCGACAATTCGTAAAGTTGGTCAGGACTTGCTGGATAAGAAAGACTCCTCTTAGCAAACGCCGCAACCAGAACTTGTGCCAATGGCGTCAATGGGCTCCCTTTGGGCACACTATGTCTGTAATGAGGGATCCCTCCAAGAAATATTCCGAAACTTATAGTCATGACTGATAAAATAATAATATCAGAAACTCCCCAACTCACATAGTCTTGGATATAGACGAGGAAAGTAACCGCAAGCAGGAGGCCCAAGCAAAGAGCGGAATTCCACCAGTTGAAGAATGACATCTTCTTCTTCCTCTCTTCTATGTGATTTTCATCAAACTGATCGGCTCCGAAGCTCTCTAACGAAGTTTTATGCACACCAGTCGCGATAGAGATCATGTACATGGCAACGAAGAAGACAATTTCGTGGGCCTTCCTTGGTTCAGCACAAGCATCTGTTTTGCATGACTTGAGGCTAGGAACGTACTGGGACATTGTTAAGAGAGCAAATCCCTGTTTTACAGAGGCAGATATATTCCTTTTTAGGCTAAAGTAGTTTTCACTCATGTAGAGAAGTAATTGTCTAAAATTAAAAAGATCCAGGACTTTTTACTTACGAAGAGATAAAACTATAAAAAAATTATTTTTCCTGGTTAGATTGGGAGTCCTCAAAGTGAGCAGACACGAAAAGCATCAGCTTGTCTGCTTTTTTTTATCTTAAGCGAGAGGTCCTCCACTGGAGTTAAAAATCCCCCTTCTCCCTTCGCTGCCCACAGCTGGACCGGTAAAGAGAAAAGGGTCAAGGAGAAAAAGATGCAGACGGGTTGATGTCTCCATCTATGAGAGAGATGTGAAAGTGCTCGTTCTCCTTTGCTCATTGGAAGAACTAACGATCTGCAAGTCCACAACCGCGGACCTGTAGATCGGTACCCTACTTTTTCCTTTTCTATGGGAAGATTCCTTGCAATCTTCAGAGCTTGTTAAACTAGATAAAGCTTGAGGGCATGAATCTGGAAGTACACAACAACTCACCAAAAGATAGATTACGGAAGCGATGACGACTGATTTGAATCGCCCCCAGTAAGCATCGGCAAGAAATCCTCCAATCAACGGCACCGTCAACGCAACTCCGAACCAGTAGTTAACATTCTTCGCTGCTGTCTTGAGGTCTTGATTGAGCACTTGGGTTAGGTAGATGATGAGATTGGTGATGATTCCAAAGTAACTCAGCCTCTCACTGAATTCAAGTGCTATGAAGAGAAAAAAGATAACACAGATGCATTAAACGATAGGACGAAGACGACGAAAACCATGTGCAGTAGATCAGATTTTTTTTTTTTTGATAAAGATGTAATTCATTAAAAATACGAAAAATTACAAAGAGATAGGGAGCAAATCCTTAACAACAAGAAACGATTTGTTAGCTACTTTCGTGAATCATGAAAGACTTTATTAAAAGTGGAGTTTCTTTTTTTGTTTCTGCGATTCTCGTTCTATAGAAGATAACATTACAACCAGCTGAATCAATTTGGCTGCGGAAGTTAGGTGTTACCTAGAATGAAGAAGGAAGCTTTCCATACTCCAGTCGAAGATCTCAAAGGGACCCTTCCTTTATGATCAACTTTAGAGTCATTCACCCATTGCTCATCCCCAACTTTCGACGAGCCTCTCTGATTCCGCTGTTCTACCTCCATTGTTTATAGTGATAGATTGGGTTTCCAGAGTGGGATTTATATAGTAGATACCAAGTCAGTTGCTCTCCTTGCCGGCGAGAAAAGACACGGAAGGCACCTAACAAAGAGAAAAAACAAATGGTTACAATAATTGATTCAGTGATAACAGAAATCTACTTTAGCCTTTTCACCAAGGAAACAACAGGGCCAGTTCGCCTTGGGCAATGACCAGTTTCTCAATTTAGCCCCGGGCAGAGACGGTTTCCATAGTTGGCCTTATGGTCTGTTTGGACCCTTAGGAAAGAAAAGAAAAGACAAAAAAGAAAAAAAAAAGTCACACATACTCCATTTGGATCCATACAGAAACCAACAAGCCCCACGCTCGAAAGATTCACATATTGGCTTGTTGTTTTAGATTGATCCATTCATTCATGATTACATATGAAAGATTAAAATAATACTTACTGGTACCACTATGTTATACCACTATGTTAGCTTTTGTTAGGTAGAAGGAAGGGTTGAACTTTCCTAAAGAAGTAATAACGAAAAGGGATAACAATATTGGGCAAACATATTGGCATAGGGTGGGAAGGAAGCTTTTAGCTCATCGGCTAAGGAGGATGGAAAGATAAGATATTTCAAATAAGTTCAAAAAAAATTTAACTAAGAGAGAAACAGTAGAAAATCACTTTTTGTTATTTTTTTATTTTTTTTCTAGGGGTTCCACACAAACCCTTAAGAAACCATTTAGACCCGGGGCACAAATATAACTTGTTTTGGTATGGATAAGTTTGCAAGATAAGTTGATGGGGTGGACTGGTTCCCCCCCTTATAGCAGGGGTCGATCAGCATTCAAGTGTCCTTTTAAAGGGATTAGAGTGTTAACAAGTACAAATATGTTAAAAATTGAACCGATTGAACGGTTTTCCTTAGTTCAAACACAGAATATCGGAATTCCATGTGGTTGCTTCTCCATTACATCTTGTAAGTCAAACCAGAGAAGTTGAAAGTTTCAATTTCTAATACTACGCCACACATATCCATCTCATTTCACCATAGGAATCTAAGCCAAACCGGTTTGCAAATCGTTCGAAAAAAACATGGCCCAGTTCATTTTTTACTTGAGATTAGTTTGAACTCAAATTTAAATAAGGCTCGTTAAGTATAACAAGTCAATCTTGAGATTTTTCAAGTTCAGCTTGTTTGCTCGTGAACAACTTTTACTCTAATTACTCTCATCAGTTTCCTCTTTTGTTGGTTAATGATTGTTCTTATTTACCTCAAACCTCAAAGACAATCGATCGTTACCCCCTTTTAAGTCCCTCAATATCTAATGTTGTTACTTGCCAATAGAATAAACATTATTGATGGAGGGTTTGCTCTTTTTTATTAGGTATATTAAACTGGCTATTGGATATGAGTATCCTCCATTGCTAAGTTTTGGACTCCTCTGCAATAACATGCAGATCAATGGTCCTAAGCACATCAATATTTTTTTTTCTTTATTTTTTTTGTAATTTTTTTATTTTTGAAATTTTAAATATATGTTGATCTCGAACTAGGCTCAAGCTCGCTTTTGAACTCATTTAAAATTTTTGAGTTCAAGGTCGAGTTTAATTTTAAGCTCAACACTGAGCTCGAGCTCCAACTTTGACGTTTTAAAGTCGAGCCAAACTCAAACCTATACAAGTTCAAGCTTGGTTCGACTCAATGACAGTAAGGCATTCGAGTATCCTTTTTGTAAAGGGATTAGGTTGGAGCAACATGCAAGTGTCGGCAGGTACAAACATGTTAAAAGTGAAGCGACTGAACGTTTTCCTTGGTCCAAACACAGAATATCAGAATTCCATGTGATTGTTTCTCCATTAATATGTTAGCTAAACAAGAGAAGTTGACATTTTCAATTTCTAATACTACTCCACCTCACAATTGGGTCAGACAGAAGATAAATTCCAGTATAGCCGTCGCACTAGTAGTCGTCCCCAATCTTCGTCTACCTTGGCCGAATAATACAGCTGTTACGCAAGTTGAAGGAAGGAGACAGATGGATTACTGCAAAACAAAGGATAAATTGGGTCCAGTCATGGTGAGCGTCATACACTTTAGACTTTTGAACTCTTCTGTTTTTCTGAACCTACGACATACACTTTAGACTTTTGATCTCTCTTTTTTCTGGGTCCCAATGGCGGGTTTTGACGAAATCTTGTCAACTTTGAAGGACGAACGAGTAATAATTAATCTTGTCTCACCTACCCAGTACGATGAAGAATCAGCATCAAATTCGTGGAACACGAGAGTTGAAAGCCGCAAGTGGTTCTCAATTGGGGCATGAAGAAGAATCGGCACTGAATGGAACACGAGAGTTGAAAGCCGCAAGTGGTTCTCAATTGGGGCATGAAGAAGAATCGGCACTGAAGGGTGCTCAAAAAAAAGTGGCCGTTCATGTGGCTTAGAATTGGTTGCTATAAGCTAATCCCAAGCCGTCCCTACAAGTTGCTGAAGGAGAACCCTTGAAATAATGGCTTCCACGAGGACAACGCTAATGCCAGTTTATGCAACTAAGGTCTAAAGTTTTTGATGAGCACACTTTTCATACGGGAGTTCTTTACGAAGATACCTATGTTTAGAGGGAGTCATTTTTGTACTATATGTTTGTTTTAGACATTGAATTATTTAATTTTGTATATAATAAAATTAAGTGCTTATTATTTCATTTCTGAACTTGCTTGTGTTTCTTTTTATAAGTAATGTTCGCATTGCATTAAGGGCTTTGGAAAAATCTCACTAAAGACTAAAGAATGACTAGTTGGAAATAGGCATGTACGAGATCACATTGCATGTAATTTCTATGTTACTCATCCATATTTGATCTATGTCATTGAGTGTATTAGTATGGTGATCATCATGGTTTAGTCACGACTGTAAGGTCATGAAAGTCGCGGTGGTTCTATTATTAATATATAAGATAGTTTCATTATTAATAGTATACAGATGTGTGCCTAAAGAATTTGTGATATAATTGTTTCAGGAATTATATGTAACGCAAGTGGGAGATTGTTAGGAAACTCACGTTTCCTATTCTAATTTGAGCAACATATTTATTATTTAATTATATTTATATTTTTAATGGAATGAGTCAAAATTAAGTGATCTAATTTTTTTACGCCCATTAAGGAATATGGCCCTATTGAGTAGATACCATAGGGAATTATGGGAACCCTATATAAAGAGACACATTATGGTTATGATCCCCAATATACAAAATCACACAGTTTCTCTTCTCCCCATCCAGAAGAGAGACGAAGGTCCCATTGAAGAATTAAGAAGATTTAGTTGAGAAAGAAATCCTCTAATCAACGGCACAACGCAACTCCATGCCAGTAGTTAACATTCTTAGCTGCTGTCTTGATGTCTTGATTGAGCACTTGGGTTAGGTAGATATGAGATTAGTGATGATTCCAAAGTAACTCAGCCTCTCACTGAATTCAAGTGCTATGAAGAGAAACACAGATGCATTAAACGATAGGACGAAGACGACGAAAACCATGTGCAGTAGATAAGGATCAGAAGTAGGAAAACGATTTGTTTTGAAGAGAATTATAGCTACTTTCGTGAATCATGAAAAACTTTATTAACATTGGAGATTCTTTTTGTGTTTCCGCGATTCTCGTTCTATAGAAGATAACATTACAACCAGCTTAATCAATTTGGCTGCGGAGGTTAGGTGTTACCTAGAATGAACAAGGAAGCTTTCCATACTCCATTCGAAGATCTCAAAGGGACCCTTCCTTTATGATCAACTTTAGAGTCATTCACCCATTGCTCATCCGCAACTTTTGACGAGCCTCTCTGCTTCCGCTGTTCTACATCCAATGTTTATAGTGATAGATTGGATTTCCAGAGTGGGATTTATATAGTACATACCAAGTCAGTTGCTTTCTTTGCCGGCGAGAAAATACAGAGGGAATGCTCACCTAAAAAAAATAAGAAACAAATGGTTACAATAATTAATTCAGTGATAATGTCTTCGATCTTTTGAACAAGAGAGCATGGGACACATCCAGGAAAGAATGATTGTCAGAAATCTACTTTAACCTTTTCACCTAGGAAACAACAGGGCCAGTTCCCCTTGGGCAATGACCAGTTTCTCATTTTAGCCCCGTGGGGCAGAGACGATAACCATAGTTCGCCTTAAGATCTGTTTGGAACGCTAGAAAAGAAAAGAAAAAAAAAAAAAAAAGAGAAAAAAAAGTTACACATACTCCATTTGGATCCATACAGAAACCATACTCGAAAAAGCAAAGCTCAAAACATTCACATATTGGCCTATTGTTTTAGATTGATCCATTCATTCATGATTACTATTGAAGGATTAAAATAATACTTACTGGTACCACTATGTTGGTTTTGTGTTAGGTAGAAGGAAGGGAAGGGTTGAGCTTTCCTCACGAAGTACTAACAGAAAGGGATAGTATTGGGCAAGCATATTGGTATAAAGAGGGAAGGAAGCTTTTTAGCTCATCGGCTAAGGAGGATGGAAATATATGAGATTTCAAATAAGCCCAAATTTTTTTTCTCTATCCCTTTCTATTTCTTGTCTTGTCTCTTGCAATTCCATCATTTTAAGATGCAAAATATTATAACTAAGAGAGAAAAAGTAGAAAATCATTTTTTTTCTTTTTTTTTTCTACAGGTTCCAAATACAAATATGGTTGAAAATTCAAAGCCATAACTTGTTTTGGTATGGATAAATTTGCAAGATAAGTTGATGGGATGGGCTGGTTCCCCACATTATAGCAGGGGTCGATCAGCATTCAAGTGTCCTTTTATAAAGGGATTAGGTTGGATCAACAATGGAGTGTTGACAAGTAAAAATATGTTAAAAAGTGAAATGATTGAACGGTTTTCCTTAGTTCAAACACAGAATATCAGAATTCTATGTGGTTGCTTCTCCATTACAACTTGTAAGTCAAACTAGAGATGTTGAAAGTTTCAATTACTAATACTACACACATATCCATCTCATTTCACCATAGGAATCTAAGCCAAACCGGTTCGCAAATCATTCGATAAAAACTTGGCCCAGTTCAGTTTTTACTTAAAATCAGTTAGAACTTAAATTTGAAATAAGGCTTGTTAAGTATAACAAGTCAATCTTGAGATTTTCCAAGTTCGGCTTGTTAGCTCGTGAACAACTTTTACTCTAATTGCTCTCATGAGTTTTTTCTTTAGTTGGTTGATGATTGTTTTTATTTACCTCAAACCACAAAGTCGATCAATCTTTTAGTACTTTTAAGTCCCTCAATATCTAATATTGTTACTAGCCAATAGAATAAACATTATTGATGGAGGGGTTGCTCTTTTTTATTAGGTCTATTAAATTGGCTATTGTATATGAGTATGCTCCATTGCTAAGTTTTGGACTCCTCTGCAATAATATGCAGTTCAATGGTACTAAGCCCATCAATATATTTTATTTATTTATTTTTTTAGTTTTAAATATATGTTGAGCTCGAACCCGGCTCAAGATTGCTCTTGAACTCATTTAAATTTTTTTAGCTCAAGGTCAAGTTTAATTTTATGCTCAACATTGAGCTCGAGCTCCAACTTAACGTTTTAAAGTCGAGACAAACTCAAACCTATACAAATTCAAGTTTAGCTTGACTCTGATGCTACACCTAGTCAAGCATTCAAGTATCCTTTTATAAAGGGATTAGGTTGGAGCAACATGCAAGTGTCTAGGTACCAATATGTTAAAAAGTGAACCGACCCAACGTTTTCTCCCTGTGATCGCTTCTCTTCAATTTCTAATACTACTCCACCACACATATCCATATCGTCTCACCTTGAAACTAGGGAATAAGGTCACAAGCTAATCGAAACATATTTTTGCCTTTATTAAACACTCAATTAAACCATTTTTTGCTTACACGTGGAGATATAAATACAAAGAGATAGAGATCAGAATCCCGAGGTGAAGACCACGAAAGAGAACAAAAATGAATTAGTGAGTCTCTGACTTTCTGAACTCTGATCAAACCAAAAATCGGATTTTGGGTTTAGTTTAATGCAAGTTAACTCGATCAAACCAATCCCTTCTGAGAAGAATCTATCAGGAGGAAAGAGCTTTGTTAAACGAACTGTGTGAATCCTGCTCCTTCGTTGCAGCTCTCCTCCACCTCCACAATTGGGTCTGACAGAAGATCAAAACAAAGCACAAATTGGGTCAAGTCAGTACACCGCAAACCTGGTGAGCTCATTTGTCCTCTTCTGAACAATTATTAAAAATTCTGTCGTTATACTCTCAAACATCATCACCAAATCAACCAAGGAACCTACGACATACATTGTAGACTTCTGAACTCTTCTTTTTCTGATTTTATCCAGCCGTACGGTGGGTCCCAATGGCGGGTTTTGACGGAATCTTGTCAACTTTGAAGGACGAACGAGTAATTAATCCCGTCTCACCGACCCAGTACGATGAAGAATCAGCATGAAATTCGTGGAACACGCGAGTAGAAAGCCGTTCATGTGGCTTAGAATTGGTTGCTATAAGCTAATCCCAAGCCGTCCCTACCAGTTGCTGAAAGAGAACCCTTGAAATAATGGCTTCCACCACGACAAAACTAATGCCAGTTTATGCAACTACTTTATCCTTGTATTGCCTCTAGCTTTCGTTGAGTCACGTCAATGATTTAATTCAATTTGTGAAATATGATTCACATGTAAGCTTAAACATGAATTTCTAACTACATGAAATTCATAGTATAAATATAAACGGAAATAACCCAGAAAATATACCTCCCTCCATATGATCAGATTCCGTAGAATATAAATGGCAATTCCGCTCTATGAAAACTCTTAGCGATGCTGTAAACTAAAGGGTGAGTGAGTGACAAGAAAGGGGACCAAAACTGTAAAAAATATTTTTTACTTTGCCAACATTCCATAAAGGTTATTAATGGCATCATGTTAACAAGGCAGTTATAACAACAGGCAGTTGCAATTGGTAGAAGTTTGAGATCACGATTATGAGAAACGATTAACATCACAAACGTATTTGTTTGTTGTCCGTTCGTTCGTTGTTCTGATATTTTATTTCAAAATACGACCAGTCTCAGAGAAAATAACGGCTAGTTGGATCCTAGTGCCTATGCCTGTAGAGAAAATGACCTCTACTCCACATTTTTATACGAGTACCTATCAGCCAAGTTTCCTGAGATTGATCCAATCTGTTACTGTTTAAATCCTTAGCAAACCAGCTAGATCCACCACTATTCTAAGTGCAATAATCTATTAGACCTATGGTAGAATCATAGTGATCTCCATTGTTTTGATGATAAAAAAAGGGGTACCTTGAAAGTATATAACCAATAGCGTTATCTACTTAGTTAGAACATTTATTCTAGCATGAACATTACAAGGTCTACGACAAAAACTCAAGAAAAACAAATGTTAAATCAAGTTGCCGAGTCAAGACCCAAAGAAAAATGACATTGAAAATTATTGTTGACAAGAATAACTTACAAAAAGAAAATAAGAAAGAATTGAACACTAGAGCCAAGTCGTGTAGAACATCCAAATAACTCTAGCATGTAAGTAGATAACCACCAATCTCTAATTGTTAAGCACATCTACTTTAATGGAGCTTTAAGACATTCATATTTCAAAATCGTGTTTAGTCAATGCATTAAAATATTCTATAACTTGCTAAACCACCTTAGGAATAAAAAAATTCATGTTTTAAATCATACTTAACAATCTGACATTGGATTGATCGATTGACATCTACTAATAATCAATCAACCAGAAGTGCATAGGCAAAAAATAAAAAAACATGATCGATCAATTAGTGGTAATTGATCGATCAACTAGAACTTGGCCGAATTGTGTTATAAACCCTGATCAATCATCCCTTATGGGCTGATCGATCAATGATGTCCAAGTAATGTAAAAATATGAAGAAAGGTTGATCAACCTCTTCAAAATGAATAGATCACACATAAGTTTGCCAACTAGGGACCTAAAGCATGATCAATCGTTGATAAGTCATTGATCGATCACACAAGCAATGCACTACCAATAGGAAAACTGATTGATCAATCAATCCTTGGATTATGATCGATCAACTTAACTTGTCAGACCCAATGAAAGAAATGAAAAGAAAAAAAAGAAATGAAATGAAAGAGAAAAAAAAAGTCACACATACTCCATTTGGATCCATACAGAAACCAACAAGCCCCACGCTCAAAAAAGCAAAGCCCGAAGCATTCACATATTGGCTTGTTGTTTTAGATTGTTCCATTCATTCATGATTGCGTATGAAAGATTAAAATAATACTTATTGGTACCACTATGTTGGTCTTGTATTAGGTAGAAGGAAGGGATAGCAGAAAGTAATAACAGAAAGGGATAACAGTATTGGACAAGCATATTGGCATAGGGAGGGAAGGAAGCTTTTTAGCTCATCAGCAGAGAAGGATGGAAAGATATGATATTTCAAATAAGCTCGAAATTTTTTTCTCTACCCCTTTCTATTTCTTTTCTCTTCTCTTGGAATTCCATCATTTTAAGATGCAAAATATAATAACTAAGAGAGAAATAGTAGATAATCACTTTTCTATTATTTTTTTTTCTAGGGATTCCAAACAAACCCTTAAGAAACCATTTAGACCTAGGGCACAACTATAACTTGTTTTGGTATGGATAAGTTTGCAAGATAAATTGATAGGGTGGGCTGGTTCCGCCTATTATAGCAGGGATCGATCAGCATTCAAGTGTCCTTTTATAAAGGGATTATGTTGGTTCAACATGCTAGTGTTGACAAGTACAAATATGTTAAAAAGTGAACCGATTGAACGGTTTTCCCTAGTTCAAACACAGAATATCAGAATTCCATGTGGTTGCTTCTACATTACAACTTGTAAGTCAAACCAGAGAAGTTGAAAGTTTCAATTTCTAATACTACACCGCACATATCCATCTCATTTCACCATAGGAATCTAAGCCAAACCGGTTCAAAAATCGTTCAAAAAAAACTTGGCCCATTTCATTTTTTACTTGAGATCGATTTGAACTCAAATTTGAAATAAGGCTCGTTAAATATAACAAGTCAATCTTAAGATTTTCCAAGTTCGTCTTGTTAGCTCATGAACAACTTTTACTCTAATTGCTCTCATGAGTTTCCTCTTTTTGTTGGTTGATGATTGTTCTTATTTACCTCAAACCTCAAAGACAATCGATCGTTACCCCCTTTTAAGTCCCTCAATATCTAATATTGTTACTTGCCAATAGAATACCCCCTTTTAAGTCCCTCAATATCTAATATTGTTACTTGCCAATAGAATAAACATTATTGATGGAGGGTTTGCTCTTTTTTATTAGGTCTATTAAACTGGCTATTGTATATGACTATACTCCATTGCTAAGTTTTGGACTCCACTGCAATAACATGCAGTTCAATGGTCCTAAGCCCATCAATATATTTTCTTTTTTTATTTATGTTGGAAGAAAAACTCAAACCCACATGACCAAGGAAGGCTCACAAGATGGGCCCAAGCCCATAAGAAGTAGGACCCACAATGATTACCATGAGCTGGCATCCTTATCACATCAGTTGGAAAATCAAGAAGGGTTCACAAAAGTATCTTTATCGTAGGGTCACGACCAAGAAGAGTTTTAGTTTGAGTTATGTTTATCTTTTATCTATATTGAGTTATTTAATTATGTTAGGACTTATCTTTGAGTGTTAGAGTTTGGGTGTAATTGAGACAACGGTAGTTTTATTGTAATTGGACTCTACTACCTTCCTCTATTATAAATAGAGGTTCATGTACTCTAATTACAACGAGTTATTGATGTCAATGAAGTATTTCACTTTTCCATAAATTCAACATGGTATCAGAGCAGGTTCTGTTAGTTGACTAGGTCAACTCACGGAGGTAATGTGATCCTTTTCTCTAAACCCTAAACCCTAAGTCTAGGTTCGCAGTTATTTTTTTCAGTCCCTACACCCGTAGTTTCCTTTGTGTTTTTAACCTCTATACGTAGTTTTTTATAGTTCAAATTATATATTGACGGAAAGATATTTGAGTTTAATTTCCAAAGAAAACCTATTTGTTCCAATCGGAGTTATCTACAAAGAGAAATAGATATTTGAATGAGCGAACGTTAGATTGCAAAAAGGTTCGAGGAACAGTAGAAATCTTCCAATTCCGAGGTATTTTTTTGCTATCAAGAACTAGACTCTATATGGAGAAATATATATCAAAAGAAATATTTGTAAGTCTATTCTTTTACTTATTCAACCATTTTTTATCTGAGTTATCTACAAAGATAAATTGATATTTGAAGCAGCAAAGGTCAGATTGAAAAAGAGGTTCGAGTGGCAGCAGAAAGCTTCAAATTCCGAGGTATTTTATGCTATACAAAAAGAGATTTTATATGAAAAATTATATATCAAAAGAAAGATACGTAAGTCTATTTTCTTACCTATTCAACCAATCCTCACTATGATCTTTTGATAAGAAGATATTTGATCTTTGAATAGTCAATGGTCATTCTGGAAAAACAGGAGAAACATTATTTAGTTCAGGCAGTTGACAGAGACTGAAATATATCAGATTATTTATCTTCTGAAAATTATATTTTATGAAGTTAAGTTATACTTGGATGAAAGGTATTTAAGTCTAATTTTAGAAGAAAAATATTTAATGTCAATCTGATCTATATTGAAAGATATATTCGAATTTGGAAGAATCAAAGGTCATGCTGGTATTCTGTTACATTGAAAATTTGAATTTAAGCCGATTATTTTGCGTCACTGTTTGAGTTGACATATCAGAAAAATATCTCACTTCTCCCTGGTTTGAGGGCTTATTTATACATCTTTGTTATTTGGGTTTATTGCTACATCTATGATATTTGGTTCAAGATGGGCTCACTACCATTACCTCCAAGCTTGAGGGGGAGAAGTAGAAGAAGTACAAGAAAGAGGTATTTTATTTGATATGTTGAGAATAAGTTTATGTGACCAAAATATTCAAGAAAGGGGGAGCAAAAAGATGAAGCTTGTGCATCAAAGAAGAAATTTTTATATCGGATTATTTCATTGGTTCTTTTACAAAGTTTAATATTTGGTTCTTGTTATATGTGTTGGAAGATGGTCGTGTTATATACAGTTGCTGCTATTATGTCTCTTTGGGGACATTATTTCTGGGGTTCTCTTTCGTGTTATATATCACATCGGGAAACCATGGCAGAGAAACTTATTATTCCATCTATGTCCCGCCCCTGTAATGACTTTTATGTCTCCTACCACTTGAGAGTCATTGTCCTGTGGAGGGACACGGTAGTGGACACTTCAGATCAATGCCAATAGACACACTACAAATAGAAGACGGAGTATTCCCTACATCCAACATTAGGACTGGAGTATGAAGCAATGGCTTATTGGTTAGGAGTGATTTTTACTCTCACTTATATAATGTCGCAGGGCCTCATGGAAGGACGCAACAGCTTGAGGGGGAATGTTGGAAGATGAAGGCATATTGGAAGATGTGTCATTTTATCCAAAAATATTTTATACATCATTTGCAGCAAGCTGGGAGTTCATGTTATTCGCTCACCCCCAACCCCAGCTTGAGGGGGAGTGTTGGAAGATAAACTCAAGCCCACACGACCAAGGAAGACTCACATATATAAGATTATTATAAGATGGGTTACGCGACCAAGGAAGGCCTACAAGGTGGGCCCAAACCCATAAGAAGTAGGACCCACAATGATTACCATGAGCTAGTATCCTTATCACATCAGTTGGAAGATCAAGGAGGACTCACAAAAGTATCTTTATTTTAGAGTTACAACCAAGAAGGGTTTTAATTTGAGTTATGTTTATCTTTTATCTATATTGAGTTATTTAATTCTGTTAGGACTTATCTTTAAGTGTTAGAGTTTGGGTGTAATTGGGACAAGGGTAGTTTTATTGTAATTGGACTCTACTACCTTCCTCTATTATAAATAGAGGTTCATGTACTCTAATTACAACGAGTTATTGATGTCAATGAAGTATTTCACTTTTCCATAAATTCAACAATTTATTTGTAATTTTTTTTATTTTTGTAGTTTTAAATATGTTGAGCTCGAACTAGGCTCGACTTCACTCTTGAACTCATTTAAAAATTTTGACCTCAAGATCGAGTTTAATTTTAGGCTCAACACTGAGCTCAAGCACCAACTTGATGTTTTAAAGTCGAGCCAATCTCAAACCTATACAAGTTCAAGCTTGGCTCGACTCAATGACACCCCTAGTCAAGCATTCAAGTATCCTTTTGTAAAAGGAATAGGTTGGAACAACATACAAGTGTCGACAGGTACAAACATGTTAAAAGTGAAGCGACTGAACGTTTTCCTTGGTCCTAACACAGAATATCAGAATTCCATGTGATTGCTTCTCCATTACAACGTGTAATCTAAACCAGAGAAGTTGACATTTTCAATTTCTAATACTACACCACACATATCCATCTCATCTCATCTTGAAACTAGGGAATAAGGTCACTAGCTAATCGAAACATATTTTTATCTTTATTAAACACTCAATTAAATCATTTTTTGCTTACACGTGGGGATATAAATACAAAGAGATAGAGATCGGAATCCCGAGGTGAAGACCACGAAAGAGAAAAAAAATGAATTGATTCATCAGAGAATCTCGGAAGGATATTAGTGAGTCTCTGACTTTCTGAACTCTGATCAAACCAAAAATCGGATTTTGGGTTTAGTTTAATATGCAAGTTAACTCGATCAAACCAATCCCTTCAGAGAAGAATCCGACAGGAGGAAAGGGCTTTGTTAAACGAACTGTGAATCCTGCTCCTTCGTTGCAGCTCTCCTCCAGCTCCACAATTGGGTCGGACAGAAGATAAATTCCAGTATAGCCGGCGCACATGTAGTCATCCTCAAATCTTCGTCAACCTTGGCTGACTAATACAACTGTAGCGCAAGTTGAAGGACAGAGACAAGACGGATAACTACAAAACAAAGGACAAATTGGGTCAAGTCAATGCACCGCAAACCTGGTGAGCGTCATATGTCCTCTTCTGAACAATTATTAACATATATGTATACTCTCAAACATCACCAAATCAACCATGGAACCTACGACATACACTTTAGACTTTTGAACTCATTATTTTTCTCGGTTTATTCAGCCGTACTGTGGCTCCCAATGGCGGGTTTTGACGGAATCTTGTCAACTTTGAAGGACGAACGAGCAATAATTAATCCCGTCTCACCGAGCCAGTGCGATGAAGAATCAGCATCAAATTCGTGGAACACGAGAGCTGAAAGCCGTAAGTGGTTCTCAATTCAGGCACGAAGAAGAATCGGCACTGAGGAGTGCTTCAAAAAAAGTGGCCGTTCATGTGGCTTAGAATTGGTTGGTATAAGCTAATGCCAAGCCGTTGAAATAATGGCTTCCACCACGACAAAGCTAATGTCAGTTTATGCAACTACTTTATCCTTGTCATGCCTCCAGCTTTCGGTTGAGTCACGTCAATGATTTGATTCAATTTGTGAAATATGATTCACATGTAAGCTTAAACATGAATTTCTAATGACATGAAATTCATAGTATAAATGTAAACGGAAATAATCTAGAAAACATACTTCCCTTCATATGTTCAGATTCCGTAGAATAGAAATGGCACTTCCGCTCTCTGAACACTCTCAGCGATGGTGTAAACTGAAGAGTGAGTGAGTGATGAGATAGGGGACCAAAATCGTAGAATTTTTTTTTCACTTTGCCAACCTTCCATCAAGGCTATTAATGACATCGTGTTAACGAGAGAGTTGCAACTGATAGAAGTTTGAGATCAAGATTATGAGAAACAGTTTCTCATGATAAAACAGTTAACATCACAGACGTATTTGTTTGTCATCCGTTCGCTTGTTGTATAGATATTTTATTTCAGAGGATGACCAGTCTCAGAGAAAATAGTGGCCAGTTGGATCCTAGTGCCTATGCCTAAAGAGAAAATTACTTCTCTACATTTTTATACAAGTACCTATCAGCCAAGTTTACTGAGATTGATCCAATCTGTTATTGTTTAAATCCTTAGCGAACCAGCTAGATCCACCACTATTCTAAGAGCAATAATCTATTAGACCTATGGTAGAATCATAGTGATCTCCATTGTTTTGATGATAAAAAATGGGTACCTTAAAAGTATATTACTAATGACGTTATTTGCTTAGTTAGAACATTTCTTCTAGCATGAACATTACGAGGTCTACAACAAAAACTCAAGTAAAACAAATGTTAAATCAAGTTGTCAAGTCAAGACCCAAAACAAAATGACATTGAAAATTGTTGTTAAGAAAAATAACTTGCAAAAAGAAGATAAGAAATAATTGAACACTAGAGCCAAGTCGTGTAGAACATCCCAAGAATTCTAGCATGTAAGTACATAACCACCAATCTCTAATTATTAAGCACATCAACTTTAATGGATCTTTAAGACATTCATATTTCAAAATCGTGTTTAGTCAATGCATTAAAACATTCTATAACTCACTAAACCACCTTAGGAATAAAAAAATTCATGTTTTAAATCATACTTAACAATCTGGCACTGGATTGATCGATCGACATCTACTAATAATCAATCAACCAGAAGTGCATAGGCAAAAAAAATGATCGATCAATTAAAGGTAATTGATCGATCAACTAGAACTTGGCCAAATTGTGTAATAACGCATGATCAATCATCCCTTATGGATTGATCGATCAATGATGTCCAGGTAACGTAAAAATATGGAGAATGAATAATCAACATCTTCAGAATTAATCGATCACACATAAGTTTGCCAACTAGGGACCTAAAGCATGAACAATCATTTATAAGTCATTGATCGATCACACATGCAATGCACTGCCAATAAGAAAATTGATTGATCAATCAATCCTTGGATATTAATCGATCAACTTAACTTGTCATACCCAATGTGAGGATATTGATCAATCAATAAGCCATTTTTTGACAAAAATATAACCCTTATACACAATTGATCAATCAATACATGCTAATCAATCAATGTCATGTCAGTTTTTTGCTAACGAACAAATAATAGCTGGTTTGGCTTGGAAAACTCATAAATACCCCTCCAAACATCTTTAAAAAAATGAGTTGTGCCTATATTTGAATATCCAAACTTTGAAAAATTGATTTGAGCCTCACTTCCTCATTTTTACCCATTAGAAGATAAAATTGTAAAAGTTGCTCAAACTTTCATTCTCACTTCAATCTCCATATTCATCTTAGTTTCTACCAAGGTCCTTCCACATTTTGATCTGTGCTTAAATTCTAAAAAAATTGGATCTCACTTAGAGTAGGACTATTCTCTATTACAAGAAAATTGTAAGTTTTATTTCTTCTTTTGTATTTTAATACTTTCTTTGTAAAGGTTACCTAGAACCTTAAGTGTAGAAAAGGAAGGCACAATAGAGCTAGAATCTAGTTACAATCTCTTGGGAGAGATTGAAAATGTATATTTGGGAATACACGTGGCTTTAAAGAGATCCAAAATCTCTTGAAGTTGTAATTTCCAACTATTAGAGCAAGATAGTGGAAATTACTCAACCAAGGGTTCGTGGGCGGTGACAACCATTAATGGAACATCGAAAAAGAAAATTATTTGTGTTCCTTTTTATGGTTGTGTAGTTATATATTAATGTTTCATGTTTAACTCTGAGATTCGAATGAATGATTAATTAAGTACAGTAATATTTTTGTAATTATAAAATCTCCATTGACCCCCATCTTGAGAGGTCACTTGGGACAACAATTGGTATCAGAGCAAACCACCATTTGAAATTAAAACCTACTTGATTTTCATAATTCGATTTCAAAAGGCATCTCACGTAGAAATCACATTCCAAGAGTGTCATGATCCCTTTTTAGCTCTCATCCTCATTAATTCACAATACCAATGGTTGGAGATTAAGAATGATTTTTTTTTACAATCCATTGGATTTTGAATAATCGAAAGATATCCTTAGTGGACCTTTCATCCCATCCCACAACATTAAATGAAAGAACATTCCTAAACAAATATGTGGTTGGGATGAGATAGACATTGCAAAATGCAATGGCAATGCTACGCCCGTGGAACTGATTTTTATTTCCTTAGATGATGAAATAGTTGATTCTTACTTATTTTATAAATCAACCAAGGGTTTATGAGATAAATTAGAATGTGATTCTTCTAGGAACAAAGAATGTTGCTCTTCACACTCTTATTGCAATACATCTATTGATAACATAAAAATTAATGATCATATGCACTTATTTTTATATGGGAACACTATCTTCGGTTGAGATAAAATTTCTAAGAGTGATAGTGGTGAGGAATTGGACAAGGAAGAATTGATGAGAAAACTTGATGAATCCATTTTCTCGCTGAGCTAAAGAGAAAAAGAAAACAAAAGGTTAAAGAGGCAGCTTTCTAAATTAGAAAAGGAAGTTAATGTATTGAAAATTGATTTTTCCACAAAGCTAGAAGGGTATAGAGAAGAAAACATATGGCTCATCTCTGAATGTCAGAAACTTGAAGTATATTCTTCAAACATTCTTGAGTTGAGAAAACAAATAAAAATGTTTTCTCTAGGGTTTTATAACTTCAAAAAAAAAAATTACTATAAACCCAAAAATTTATAGTCGTTAGAAAAGCCCATGACATATCCTATGCATTAGAAGAATTATCTTTAGGAAAAGTCACTCTTAAAATTAGATTAGAAAATCATGTGAAAAATTCAAGATTGAAGTCTAATGTCCATGAGACTATAGAAAATAGAAAATCTAGTTGTTCTCATAGAACAAATGTGATCAAGGTTACAATATTACCTATGGATAATGATTCTTGATATAAATATGAAATTATAGGCCATTATGCATTTGAGTGTTTAGCTAGAAGACAAAAGTAGAATGAGGTAAAACAAGTTTGGATTCCCAAGTGAATAATTTGTCTTCCAAAATTAAGATGGTGGGACCCAAGTAAATTTAGGAAAAACACATGACATATCCTATACATTAGAAGAATTATCTTTAGGAAAATTCACTCCTAAAATTAGATTAGAAAATCATGTGAGAAATTCAAACCTAGAGTCTAATGTCCATGAGAGTGGAGAAAATTGAAAATCTAGTTGCTACAAAGAACAAATGTGACCAAGGTTACAATATCACCTATGCATAATGATTCTTGCTATAAATATGAAATTATAGGCCATTATGCATTTGAGTGTTCAGCTAGAAGATAAAAGCTGAATGAGGTAAAACAAATTTGGATTCCCAAGGGAAGCCTAAATTTGTCTTCCAAAATTAAGATGGTGGGACCCAAGTAAATTTAGGTAACTACGGTCACTTGATCTTCATAGCAAGGAATTAATTCTCGGAGCCAAGCTATATACTCCATGAAAATCACCTAAATAGCTTGTGGAAAATTAATAATTTAATTAAGACTTCATAATTTGATGGATTTAATTTCATTTCGAAGATTCATCTTATGGGATTTGGTTTTGAGGATTGATTCAATGATAGTTTTATCATTTAACCTCATACACCAATTATATCTAGTTTATGTAGACTTGGAATTTCTATGAAAAACAATTTTCATATAAAGTAGCACTTTTTAAATCCATTGGCTTAAGAAGAATTAGATTATCATTAGCCAATAACATGTTAAGGAAAGATCATGTTAGTTTTCAACCCAATATGAATTTAGTGGAAATAGTTTTGAAAGAACATTTGTTTATAAGTAAAGTTATGCATATTAATTGTAATGTGATTAAGCTTGATCCATACTTCATGCGATTATGGCTCAAGTAATTGACTCATGTCAACTTGAACATTTTAAAATCTTATTTTGAAATTCAAGTCCATCTTAATCACTACATGAAATTTACATGAATCACCCATGCCTAACTAGAACAACTAGCCTTAAAGGAATAAGGCCTACTCACCTAGACATAAAAGAGAAACTCTTCAAAATGAGTAGCTTTCCTTACACATGTGTTGATGCAGTCCCTACCTTCTCATAACGTCAAAAGAAAACTCATAATTGAGAAAGGATTTTGCATCTTCTGTTTTGGAGTATCTAGAGAGCTTAATAAGTCTCTTTTTGAATACTAGATACCATATAGATGGAGGTATTAGTTATTAAACTTAGTCCTAAATTTGTAAATATCCACTTTTATTAATCGGATAGATAACACTATGGAAATCCTATAATACATCCGAAATTGGTAGCCTTGAGTCTATGAGTCAAATTAATTTTCCAAGGATTCCTGATTTGTTACTTTTAGAGCAGATTAGCTTGGTATTGTTATCCAAAAAAATACTATAATACTCTCTCCAAAATAGTTGCTTTATCTTTCACTACTTAACCTAAAAATAAATTGGATGATTGTGAGTATGCTAAGATATGTGAAATAAAACTAGTTTTTTTACTGTCCAAGGACTTAGATCTAGAATCAAATAGTTAAGACCTTGGCAATTAGGGTGTCTTCAACCTCAAACTAAGAGTAGAAAGTTCAAAGCCTCATAGTTTGAGAAGCTTCAACTAAATTGATGATTGAATTGATTTTTAAAGACAAACCAATGCAAGTTGGTTATGAGAATTGAAAAGTTAAATCAATTTTACCTCATTAACGAATCTTGAAACTTTTTCTTATGTAATTAAGCTATCTTAGAAAATTAAGTTTTCCATGTTGTTGAAGAACATATATAGAAGAGTCTTACATGACTCTCACAATAATAAATCTTAAAGAGCCAAAATTATTATGGAAGCAGGTCTCACAGAAGAGTTTCAGTTTAATGGTGTTTTAGTTATGTTAGTCTTCTAGTTAAGTTGATTTATTTAATTATGTTAGGACTTACCTTTAAGTGTCAAAGTTTGGGTGTAATTGGGACAAGGGTAGTTTAATTGTAATCGAATTTTATTACATTCATCTATTATAAATAAGGGTTCGTGTACTCAGATTACATTCTGTCAATGAAGATTTTCTCTTTTCCATAAATTCAACATGGTATTAGAGCAGGCTTTGTGAGTTGAGTTGGTCAACCTATAGAGATAATGTGATCTTTTTTTCTGATCTATTATTTCTAGCAGTTTAGGTTCGTATCTATTTGTTGTTATTTTAGTCCCTATACCCGTTATTTTCTTTGAATTTTCACATATATACTGAGTTTTCTATATTGCATATTACATATTTATAGAAAGATATTTGAGTCTAATTTCAACACAAAACGAATTTTGGCAATCGAAGTTTTCTACAAAGAGAAATCTATATTTGAAGCAACAAAGACTCCAAGAGAGGTTCTAACAACAGCATAAAGCTTCAACTTTCGAGCTATTTTATGCTATCAAGAACAAGACTTTATACGAAGAATTATATATCAAAATAAATATATGTAAGTCTATTTTCTTACCTATTCAACCAATTATCGATATGAGTTTTTTATATGGAGATCTTGGAAGAGTTAATGGTCAAGCTGGCAAAAGGAGAAAGAGTACTTAATTCGGCCAAATAACAAAGACAAAAATCTATCAGATTATTTATCTAAAAAAGAAGTATATTTTATGAAGGGAATTTTTACTTGGATGAAATTTATTGAAGTCTAGTTTCAAAAGGATAAAATTTTATGTCAATCCAATCTGTATTTAATGATATATTCGTATTAGAAGAATCAAAGGTCATGTTGGTATCCCATTGCATTGAAAAATACGAATTTAAGCCGAATTTTTGCGTCACTTTAGTGGAACTAGTGTGAACTATTGACTTAGATCATATTTGAGAATTAAATTCATAGTCATAAGTTCAAACTTAGTCTATAGTTACAACCACAACAAAGTGAGTTTCAATAACTATATCAATATTTGGTAAATTGACTATTTTGTTGATATGAGCTACATTGACAATCATTGATTTGTACTCTTGCAAGTCATGATATCTGAAATACTTGGGTAAAGTGTAAGCATACATTAGGTATCTCCCTAAAAATTAGAATTAGTTACAAATTAAGGAAAAAATTATTTTGTTGGAGAATTGCATGTCAAGTTATGTGCCTCCATACAAATTAAACAAGCCTTAATGTGATAGGAATGGATTAGGACCTAATTAGAAGGCAATTAGAAAATATTTTGGTCCTACTACCATTAGAGTCTATGTAGCCCAAAATAAAATTAAACATAACATCTTAGATATTTGGTTACATTAGATGCCTTTTTGCCTATAAAATATATTGAAATCTCTTGGTTTAGGCAAATCAGACTCATATTGCCGTTAGCCTTACATATAACGTAAGAGCTAATGACTTGGGTGAGTTAAAAAGCATAATATTTGAGTAAATATATATTAGGCATTATTACTTAGGTAGCCTCACTATAGAATAAATATATTTGTGTTTTTCGGTCTATATCAAGGTCTTGAGAATCTCATCTCATGGCTATGAATCACTTTTCACTGGAAAAATTGATTCTATGCACAATTGATATCTTTGATTCTTATGCTTGTATAAAACCTAGACCTAAATAATTCTCAGTTACTTGGCTACAATAGCTCAAAGAGTGTTATGCTAAATTAGTTTTTGACATCCACCCTTTCTAGAGTTGTCAATATCTAAACAATAAATAATATAGATACATGAAATTTATCCTCACAAAGTATATATGTCTTTGGCTAGATGTTGAATCTTATAATCTTAATTAAACCAATTTAAAAATTATAAATCATATTGATGTGCTTAGAGCGGTGAGACTCTCTATTGAGTCTCAACCAATCTCATTCTTTGATTAAGAGGTTAGATTTTTTAATCTTTTACTACTCAAAGATACATTGAGAGTCCAAAATCATATATGCAAATTGCATACAATTCTCCGTGGTTTGAAGCAAGCTCTTAGAGCACATGACTTGTGAATTTTTAGAATAAATTGGTAGACTTTTTTTACCTTTTATCTTGTGTTGGAAGACATCTCAAAGTGGCATTAAGTTAAATACCTTCCCCACATCGAGGAGGTAGCAAAAGATGTAATTTAATGATCTTCTCATAAGGATGCACAAGGTTGTATTAAAGAAGATGATGTATGTCTACTTATGTCTTTTCTATTTGAGACTTTGTAGCCCTAAGGGCATTGTAGTCATTATAAACTTCATTCCTCAACTATAAATAGACTCTCAAGGTATGGGGTAGATCTTTAAGCCTCCCATCTTCTCCTCTTCTTCTTTATCTCCTTCCTCATCCTCTTGGTCAAAGAACTTGTCATGGGATCTTAAATCCAACATGGTATAAGCGCAATGGGTTTAGGATCCCAACATTACGGTGGTGATTAAGTGAGTTTTATCAAGCTTCATGTGGTTTTTTTGGAGAACGAAGGCTCCTCGAGCAGAGATAATTTTTTTTCTACCTTTCGTGAAATGTTTTATATAATGTCTTGATCACAGAAAGAGGTTTACTGGTTGATTCTTCTCTAGATAAAAGATAAGTGTTTCATCTCATGTAAGATTTCTTATGTTCGGTTTACTTTGAATCTTGCAAGAGTGTTAAATGATCGATTTAAGCATAGAAGCTCAATTTTCTCTCCTAGAAAAACATATGTTGGATGAAGATTTTATTTTCCTCTTACTTCATATGTGGATTATCATGATCAAAGCATGATTAAATTCATTCAAGACTATTTTATGTTGATGTTTGTAAGTTTACTCTCTAAAAAGAGCTCAGTGAAGAATGATTTCTGATTACTGAGAGTAGGAAATTGTTTTTTTTTTTAAAAAGTGCTGGTATTTTGCATGGTATTTTACCTTCCATTGGTTGTGTTGTCCTTTGTATTATCTTACCTAAAACAATCAAGGAGAAAAAGGTAAGATCAAGTTGTGATTTAATCACAAAGTTGGAGCACTTTGTATAGAAGGAAAGTTGGAAAAAGACAGTGTTATGATTTATCTATTTAAAAGTTTCCTATATTAGATTATTCTCTAGAGTTTCTTTCCTAAACCATTTATTGAAATAAGGAAGTCAAAGATTGTGATCTTGTATTGGTAGTTGGTGCAAGTGACATAGAAGGAAAGTTTACATCTTTAAGAAGATCCTCTAAGTTGTCCAATATCCCTTGAGATTTCACTGCCTTTATAATTATTTCTTAATTGAGAAAGATTTGGAATCTGTTGACTTTAGGACCCCATGATTAAAACCTCAAGCAAAGTAAGAGAGGGAGATATGAAGAGAAAAATAGCATAAGAGGAGAAGAGAAGAAGAGAAGAAGAGAAGAAGAGAAGAATCGAGAGAACTCGGGTAAAGAAGGGAGAAAGAGAGAAAAGGGAAAGAGCCTTTAGGCTAAGAGAGTTTGGACGAATTTGGAGAATAGGAGAGAGACTTGATGCTCTACCCCAAGCCAAGGGAATCTATTTATAGTTTTTGATAATTTAAAATGCATACAATGCCCTTAGGGGTACAAGCTTTACATGAAAATGACCCAAGTAGACATGTTCACCTTGACTAATTACACCCTTTTGCCAACTTTATGAGATGACATCTTCTTTACAATCATGCCATCCCTCTTGGACGTGTGGCCCTTCTCCATACTCGTGTGGGTTCGGGCTCATCTTCTAACACTTCTCCTCAAACTGGGGTTGAGAAAACATCGTAAATGCCCAACTTGTTGCAAATGGTGGATGTGATTTTGTGAGTGACTAGCTTCGTGAGGATGTATGTAACTTGTCCTTGTGAGGAGATATGTCAAGGGGATAATATGTTCGTTTGAAAATTTTCTCATATAAAGTGGTAGTCCACCTCAATGTGTTTTGTTGTTTCATGGAATATGAGATTTGAAGTGATATGAATTTTGGCTTGATTATCACAATATAGATCCATAAAGGCACCTTTAAAGAATCCCAGTTCAGTGAGAAGGGACCTGATCTATAGAAGCTCACTAACTGTGTGTGTCATGGCCCTACATTTTGCTTGTGCACTAGACCTTGCAACCACATTATGCTTCTTGCTTCTTCATGTAACCAAGTTTCCTCCAACCATTGTATTGTACCCCAAAGTAGATTTTATGTCATTCGGGCATTCGACCCAGTTTGCATCCAAGAACCCTTTTAAGTTGAAGTGACCATGGTTCATATAGAGAAACCCTCTTTCTGGAGCTCCTTTCAAATATCATAATATACTTTCCAACGCTTGCTAGTAAGTAAGGTGTGGTTTGTGCATGTACTGACTTACCACATTTACTGCATATGAGACATATGGTCTTGTTACACAAAGATAAATAATTTTTCCCACAAGTCTTTGATATTTCTCGATATCTACATCTTCTCCATAGCCTGCATATAATTTAGTATTTGAATCCATGGGGGTATCTGCTGGTCTACACCCCCATCATTCTTGTCTCCTTCAGTAGATCAAGGACATACTTACTTTGGGATAGTATAATCCCATACTTGGACTATAAAACCTCAATACCCAGAAAGTATTTAAGTAGTCCAAGATCTTTTGTCTTGAAATATTCACATATCTTCTCTTTTGTTTCATGAATACCATCATAATCACTGCCAGTAAGGACAATATCATCAACATAGACAACCAGAAGTACTTTCCATTCGAGAGTGTCTTTAATAAAAACAGAGTGATCAACTGAACATCGGTGAAATCCAGCCCGTAACAGTACTTGGCTAAATTTATCAAAACATACACGAGGAGACTGCTTCATACCATATAGAGATTTCCTCAATCAACATACCAACTCCCCCTCGACTACAAATCTAGGTGGATGTTGCATATAAATTTCTTCTTTAATATCCCCATTGAGGAAAACATTTTTCACATCAAACTGATAGATCAGCCAGGAAGAATTAGTAGCAAGGGATAATAATATACGTACCGAGTTCAATTTGGCCATTGAGGAGAATGTTTCTTCATAATTGATGCCATAGCATTGTGTATAGCCTTTGGCAATGAGGCGTGCCTTAGGCAAGCAACTGATCCATCCGATTATGTTTTGTTGATTTTCAGGATTTCATGTATTTAGCTCATGAAGAAAAAGAGAGAGGCAATCATTGGGAGAAAACAAGAGAAGAAAAGTGGTTATGGACTTATGTCCAAACCCTTCCCCTGAACCTCAATTTATATATTAATAATCCTATAACATTACAATTATACCCCTAAAACGTAAACTAATTACATCAATATCATCTTTAATATATGACTCATTATTTACAATAATGCCATCACTTGTGTGGGCTTGTGGGCTTTCTCCTTGGTCTGTGGGCCTTGAGCCCATCTTCCACCTCTCTTGGATGTGTAGGCCTTTTGTGGTCATTTGGGTTTAGGCCCATATTCCACACTTGGACTTGTTGGCCTTTCTTGGTCATGTGGGCATGGACCCATCCTCAACTTCCCCCCCCCCCCCCCCCCCCCCCCCCCCCTCAAGCTAGGGATGAGAGAACATCATGAACGCCTATCTTGTAACAAGTGGTGTATAGGATCTTCCCGTATAAAATGACATTTCACCATATCTTCCAATACTCTCCCTCAAGCTGGTGGTCTCTTTTTTCCAAGAGACCGAGTGGCAAACTATAAAAGAGTAAAATCACTCCTAGCCATAAGACATCACTCCATACTCCAGTCAAATGGTCATAGTAAAAAAATACTTTATGCTAAATTTCACAAGTGGAAAAGTAACCCTATTGTGGAGCCTAATTAACGCCCTAAGCTGAGTTGGTCACGGATCGACCTGCACGATCAGATCGCCATGGGGGTTGCAAGGGGAGTAGGGGGCAGAGCCCCCGCTCGGTCCACGATATATTAACTATTATTTTATTAAGGGCAATTTTTTAATTCCATTCTTGTAATGTGGTTGCCCTAATTTCTCTTTATAATTGAGAGACAAGACGTAGTCTCACCTTGAGGCTAACCTGTATAAATCTTGTTGTAATTTTTTGTGTTTGTTTTATCCCTTCTTTTGCATTTATTATTATTGTTCTCATTAGTTTGGAATTAAGGTGTCTAATTTCTAACAAGTGGTATCAGAGCTTTGGTTTTTTATTGAAAGCAATGGCTGACAGAGAAGAATCAACACTTGGAATCAACAAGTTTGATGGTATGGATTTTGCTTTCTTGAGGACGCAGATCGAAGATTATCTGCACAGTAAAAAGATACACGCGCCACTTCTGGATATGAAACCAGAAGGTATGAAAGATGATGAGTAGAATCTCTTCGATAGAAAAGTGTTAGGAGTAGTCTGGTTTGAAATATTGAAGAATATTGCTCACAATGTGGCGTCGGAGAAAACCACAACGGGGATGATGAAGATTTTGTCCGACATGTATGAGAAGCTTTCTGTAAATAATAAGGTACATCTCATGAAAAAACTCTTCAATTTAAAGATGATAGAAAATACATTAGTTGCATCACATTTGAATGAGTTTAGCATAATTGTCAATCAATTGACATCCGTTTAAATTAAATTTGATGGTGAGGTTCATGCATTAATTCTTTTGGTGTCTCTGTCAAATTGCTGGGAGCCTATGAGGGTTGTGGTCAGTAACTCTATAGGCAATGGGAAGTTGATCTTTAATGATGTTTGGGATACCATTCTAGCAGAGGAAGTTCGTAGAAAGGACACCAGAGAATCGTCGACATCTAATTCTGCCCTAAGGGTCAACACTAGGGGTAGGAACTTTGAAAGGAATCTAACAAGGGCAGTGGTAGAGGGAAGTCAAGGAATGGTAGAAGCAAGTTCAAATTCGGAAGGAATGTGGAATGCTGGAATTGTGGCAAGTCTGATCACATAAAGAAGAACTGCAGAGCACCGAAGAAGGATGAAAAGAAAAATGATGTCGTAAATGGAGTAACTGAAGAGGTACAAGATGTTTTACTCTTGTCGGTTGATAGCCTATTGACTCTTGGGTATTAGATTTAAGAGCTTCTTTCACACCACCACACATCGTGAGATCATGGAGAATTATGTTGTTGGAGATCATGGGAAGGTGTATCTTACTGATGGAAAACCTTTGGATATTGTCGATATTGGTAATTTCAGTTTGAGGATGTCAAATGGGACAATGTGGAAAATTCACAAGCTGAGACATGTATCAAAACTGATGCATAATCTGTTCTCAGTAGGGCAACAAGATGATGAAGGTCATAATGTGACTTTTAATGGTGTTGCCTAGAAAGTCACAAAAGGATCCATGGTTGTTGCACGAGGAGTTAAAACTGGGACTCTTTACATTACTTCCAGTTGCAGAGACACGGTTGCAGTTGCTTATGTTGTTACTGATTCTAACTTGTGGCATTATAGGCTTGATCACATGAATGAAAAGGGAATGAAAGTGCTTCAGTCCAAAGGGAACTTACCAGGGTTGAAAAGATAAAAATTTATGTGAAGGCTATATTTTTGGCAAGCAGAATAGAGTTAGCTTTTTTAAGGCTGGAAAGGAGCAAAAGACAACAAAATTGGAGTTAGTTCACACAGATGTGTGGGGATTTTAGTTGTTACTTCCTTTGGTGGTTCTAACTACTATGTGACATTTATTGATGATGCAGGCAGAAAGGTGTGGGTTCATTTCCTAAAAAAGAAATCTGATATTTTTAATTCCTTCAAGAGATGGAGAACAATGGTTGAGAATGAGACAAATTTGAAAGTGAAGTGCTTGCATTCAGATAATAGGGGAGAATACGTAGATGATGATTTTAAGTAGTACTGTTCTGATAATGGAATCAAGATTGAAGAAGACCATTTCTGGAAAACCTCAACAGAATGGTGTGGCTGAGAGGATGAATAGAAATTTGAACGAGCGTGCTAGGAGCATGAGATTACAAGCGGGATTGCCAAATATGTTCTGGTCTGAATCTATTAGCATTGTTGTATGTTTGATTAATAGAGGTCCCTTAACACCATTGGATTGCAAAATGCCAGAAGTGGTCAGGAGCGGCAAAGAGGTAAACCTTTCTTTCTTGAAAGTGTTTGGTTGTGTTTCTTATATTCATATTGATTCTGCTGCTAGAAGAAAATTTTATGCCAAATCTAAGTTGTGTTTCTTTATTGGCTATGGTGGTACTAAGTTTGGTTATCGCTTATAGGATGACCAAAGTCGTAAGGTTATCAGGAGCAAGGATGTGATCTTCAAAGAAGGTGCCTTGTATAAAGATAGGTTGAGAACAAAGTCTAAGAGCACAAGTGATGAAGCCAAGAAGTCTGAAGTGATCTGTGAAGCACCTAGCCAATACTACCCAAAAGACCGGCCTGTTAGGAGCGAAAGACATAGGTACTTAACCCCAGGACCATAACATCACACCCCACCTTCACGAGCCGACGACCACGGCGGTGCAACGACACTGGCCCAACCGCAGCATCGCAATAGCGACGTGACCTACCAGTATTTTAATCCAGCCTTTGCGCGTGACGCAGCGGCACTGGCCCAACCGTAGCATCGCAACAGCGGCGCGACCTACTAGTACTTAAATCCTGCCTCTGCACCATTGTCGGGATTCGAACTCGCGACCGAGCGCTAGCTCTGATACCAAATGTTAAGCACCTAGCCAATACTACCCAAAAGACCGGCCTGTTAGGAGTGGAAGACATAGGTACTTAACCCCAAGACCATAACATGATCCAGTTGAGAGATCTTTCAGCTATTGAGATGGAGAATATTGCTCAAAAAGACTAGGAGAACATACCCCTAGAAGTAAATTAGAACATTCCTGTGACTAAACTCAGGGGATCTACCAAAACTAGCAGACCACCATAGAGGTACTCCCTTGCACTTAATTATATTTTATTGACTGATAAAGGTGAAACAGAGAGTTATGAGGAAGCCATGCAAGTTGATGAATCAACCAAGTAGGAGTTGGCCATGCGGGATGACATGGATTCATTGTTATCGAATCAGACATGGCAGTTGACCGAGCTACCAAAAGGAAAGAAGACCTTGCATAATAAATGGGTGTACCGAATAAAAGACGAACATGGTGGTAGCAAGTGGTACAAGACAGGACTGGTGGTAAAGGGCTTTCAACAAAAAGAAGGAATTGACTACACTAAGATTTTCTCTCTAGTAGTGAAATTGACTACTATTAGAACAGTGTTTGGACTAGTGGCAAATGAAGACTTGCACTTAGAGCAGTTGGATGTAAAGACAACCTTTTCTTCATGGTGATTTAGAGGAAAAAATTTACATGATACAACCATAGGGTTTCAAAGCACAAGGAAAGGAGAAAATGGTGTGCAAACTTCAAAAGAGCTTGTTTAGTCTTAAACAAGCTCCAAGATAGTGGTATAAGAAGTTTGACACTTTTATGAGTAGTAGTGGTTTCTTGAGGTGCCAAGAAGATTATTGTTGTTATGTTAAGAAGTTTGATGACTCCTACATCATTCTACTAATATATGTTGATGACATGTTGATAGTAGGTGCTTGAAAACAGGAAATAGATAATTTGAAAATGGAGTTGTCGAAGAAGTTTGCAATGAAGGATTTGGTGGTGCAAAACAAATCTTTGGGATGAGGATTACTAGACATATTGTTGTCTGGAAACTGTCACAAAAAGAATATGTGAAGAAGGTGTTAAGCAGATTCAACATGAATGATGCAAAACCAGTGAGTACTCCTTTGGCTAGTCACTTTAGGCCATCTAAGGAGCAGTCACCTTTCATAGAGCAGGAGCGAGCAAACATGGCCTTAGTGCCTTATACTTTTTTTGTTGGCAGTCTCATGTATGCCATGGTGTATACTATACTAGACATAGCTCATGCAGTGGGAGTTGTGAGAAGATATATGAGTAATCCGGGTAAACAACATTGGGAAGCAGTGAAGTGGATTCTCGGGTATTTGAGAGGCACTGCAGACTCAGCCTTATGTTTCAGAAAGTCAGACTTGGAATTAAAGGGTTATGTAGATGCTGAAATGGCTGGAGACATTGATGGCAAGAAGAGTACCGTTGGATATGTATACATGTTGGGTGGTATAACAGTTAGTTGGGTCTCTAAGTTTCAAAAGATAGTTTCTCTTTCCACTACTGAGGCAAAATATGTTGTTGTGACCGAAGCCAGCAAAGAAATCATATGGTTGCAGTCTTTTTAGGAAGAATTAGGACTCAAGCATGGGAAGAATGTGTTGTATTGTGACAGTTAGAGTACTATTCATTTAGCAAAGAATCTTGTTTATCATGCTAGAACAAAGTACATATAGGTGCGTTATCACTTCATCAGATTCGCTCCGGAGGATGGAGTCTTAGCTCTTGAGAAGATACAAGGAAGTCAAAATCAAGCATATATGTTGACAAAGACTGTTACAATTGAGAAACTGAAGTTGTATTCAAATTCAATTGAATTTCTCTTTGAGGATTGAGAAGTTGTTTCCACTATAGAGGAGATATTGATGATGGATTAGTCTCCAAGTGGGAGATTGTTGAGTTGTGGAGCCTAGTTAACGCCCTACGTTGAGTTGGTCATGGATCGACCTCCGCTGTAAGGTCGTCGTGGGGGTTGGAAGGGGGGCAAGAAGCCCCCCTCCTGGGGAAGCAGGGGCGGAGCCCCCGTTTGATCCTCGATATATTGATTGTTGTTTCATTAAGGGTAGTTTGGGAATTTTACTCTTATAATGCGGTTGCCCTAGCTTTCTCTTTAAATTGGGGGGCACTGCTATTAGGGTTTTATGATCTTAATCCGAGGAGCATCTTGAGTTGCAGCCTGAGAGATTAGTGAGAAACACCTGTAAGTGTGCAATTTTTCTTGTAAACTGTTTCATCTTCTTAGTGGATTACTGCAGCGGCGGAAGACAAGACGTAGTCTCACCTTGAAGGGAACTTGTATGAATCTTGTTGTGCTTTTTGTGCTTGTTTTTCTCTTCTTCTGCATTTATTATTATTTATCTCATTATTTTGGAATTAGGGCATTTAATTCCTAACATGGGTTTGGGCCCATCTTCCACACACTTGGACTTGTGGGCTTGGGCCCATCTTATAGCATGTTTAACCGTATGTAGCCACTTATAGGTTATGGGTTTCTTGCCTAAAGGAAGAGGAACTAGAGCCCTTCCATCCCGGATGCCTCAGAGCCTAATATAGAGGATATCGAGGCAAGAAATTGACAACAAGAAGTATAGTACTTTCATGGTATATAATAAGCCGCAAGCTACCTCTAGTAGGTAACGGTTCTTCCATTCTATTTCACCGTTCTATTGAGGGGTGTAGACACAAGACTTCTGATGCATAATGCCATTTTTTTGACAAAAAAGAATCAAGGTCATTAGAGAGATATTCCTTGGCATTATCAGAGCGAAGTACATTTATTTTTTTACCAAATTGAGTGACCACCATAACATGAAAGCACTTAAAGATGGATAGAATTTCAGATCTCTCTTTAAAGAGAAATATCCACGTGGCACAAGTAAAATCATCAATAAAGGTAATAAAGTACTTAACTCGAGAAATGTTTGAGACACTCAAAGGTCCTCATACATCTGGGTGGATCAAGGAAAAGGGACGAACTTTAATTTTAGGCTGAGGAGAATAAGTGGTTCTCTGATGTTTGCTCAATTGAGACACTTCACAATTTAAATTGAACATATTTTTGAATGTAGAAAAGAGAAGATGAAAAGATTGTGCTGACAGATGTCCCAACCAATTGTGTTATAAACTCGCATCGATGAGTTAGGTGGCATTTATCCAAATCATGTCCATGTAGTAGAACCCCCCTTGTTCCCGGCCTCCACCGATCACTTGTTTCGTTGTAAGATCCTAAAACACACGGGAAGTGAGTGAGAAGGTGATGGAGCAATTGAAATGTTTAGTAAGCTGACTAACAGATAAGAGGTTCAAGGGAAAGGTAGGAACAAAGAGGATATCTATGAGCGGAAGTGATGGCATAACAGAGGTGGATCCTTTCCCAAGAACTTTAGTTTGAGATCCATCAGCAATGGTAAAACATTTATCAGTAAGACAGGGAGAAACAAAGTGGAGTAGACCTTTTTTACCTGTGAGATGCTCGGAGGCCCATAAGACAATTATTCAGGATGAAGAGGAGGTAGTGGTAGAGAGCATACCTGAAGTGGTGGTGGTAGCAGCAGTGGTTGAGGAGCTTGGATGAGAGACCATCCGAATTTTCATTATCTAGAATAAGTCATACTCATCATTGATGAGGGTCTTTTTGTCTGACGGTGGTGCAGAGTTGTCCTCCTTTGTACCACTAGCTGAGGCTAGATTAGTCGTGGCCCATTTTGGCTTGCCATGAAATTTTCAACAATGTTCAAAGGTGTAGCCATATTTCACACAATGAGTGCATTCCTTGTTGTCTGTTCTGGAGGGACTAGTCCTTCCACCTCTTCCTTGTCCTCCTGTATATATTCTACCACGGCCTCAGCCTCGGTCAGTTGGTGTGCTACGGTTCTTGGAGTACATAGCTGATGATACTTCAGTAGGAGAGGGGGAAGAAGAGTCTGAAATGTGGAGTAAGGTGGCACATACATCATCAAAGGCAAAAATATTAGAGAAGATAAGGAGTTGAATTTTAGCAACCTCAAGATATGACTTAATATTCGCTCAACTGATAGCATGTGCTAAGGCTTCCTTTTGCTTGTCTTGGACAAAAACATCAGTAGAGTTAGGCTGAGCTAGCTTCCATTCTTGAAGAAGACCTATGAATTGTGCCAAGTACACATGTAGATTTTCTCTTTGTTTAGTATTAAGCATACTTTGGAGGATATCATATCGCCTTTTTAGGTTGTCTGAGCTAGAGTACAACTTAGCACATATATCCCAAACCTATTTGGTTGTATCTTGGTGGACTACATTATTGGCTACTTGCTCTTCTATGCTACTGATAAGCCAACTAAGCATCAAGGTGTCATTTTTTAACCACTTATTGTAAGTATTGTCTTCTTCATCAATAGGCAGTCCGAGCTTAGTTAGATAACCTAGTAGGTCTCGGGTAATAAGAAGCATTTTAACCGATTTGGACCAGCTCGAGTAATTGGATCACCCTCTTAAAGGTATGGTGGTAATCCTAAGAACATCGTTCTTAATTTCAATATGTTCTTCAACCATGGGAGGCACGTAAAACTTGTGAAGGATGAATGGAGAAATTAATTTGCAAGCCTAACTGAACCAACTTTGCTGAAGAAAGAATTTGAGCCCAATTTTCCAATTTCACCGGAACTCAATTATTGACATTAGTCAATTAATCATGCACTGAAGTAAGGAAACTCTTGGCTGGCCAAAAATCATCTTTCTTCAAAAAGTGATAATCAAATTATCCACCTAATCATGATCTTTAGAAGATCTTCCACAAATCAAACACTTCCAAATATAAATAAGGAAACTTTCCCTTGAAGTATGACACCATTTACCTAAAAAACAATCTTTCCTTGATCTTAATACTCAAGGATATCAAATTAGATTCTTGTAACCTTTCTGAACACCAACAAATCTCACAACATTAGTGTCTGGACAAAGGAAGTTCTAAAAGAATAAGTTTCCTTCCTTGAATGGAGCCAAACTTAATAGTCCAAAAATAGCTTTTCTTGCCTTTGTTCTAGAAATCCTTGGACAAGTAAATATTCTACGATCTCCAACGTGGGAGGGAGAGAAAGGAGCAAGAAAACTTGTGGCTTTACCAGTATTTTTGAATAAAAGAACTTGAATAATCTCGGTTGTTAAAAAAAACAGGTCTTCAAAGGAGCATTGAGAGAGGAAGAAGTATCATGCTTTTCCTCAAAACTTTTTTAAAAAATAAATCAAAATTATATCGTAAAAAGTATGAGAGAATGGATTTTAAATAGACAAAGCTTCATGTACGAACAGCAGCTTCCCATGCAAAAAAATAAAAATAAAAATCAACATAACAGATTTCAGCCAAAAACTTGCAAACTGACTGAAAAAATCTAGCCTTTACAAGCTTCTTCCAAACCGAGCGATACGAATCTCAGTATTCTCATAGGATGAAGAGGATAACCTGTAAACCATCTTCCAAATATTAAAAACCGAGATCAATAAGCCATCAATAGATAATAATAATCAGAACAAGAAACTTATTTCAACAAGCTTCAATTTTGCTTCATAAGGAGCCTTGCATGAGTAGTTTTGATCATAGAAACTTCAGAGCATCATCTTGATGTGGGGATTCTAAATTCATTGTTCTGATACTATGTTGAATTTAAGATCCCATGATTAGAACCTCAAGCAAATTAAGAGAGGGAGAGAAGAAGAGAAGAAGGGAAGAAGATGAGAAGAGAAGAAGAGAGTGAACTTGGGTAAAGAAGGGAGAAAGGGAAAAAAGAGAGAGCCTTTAGGCTAAGAGAGCTTGGACAAATTTAGAGAAGAGGAGAGAGGATTGATGGTCTACCCCAAGGCAAAGGCCTCTATTTATAGTTTTTTAGGATAATTTATAATTGCCTACAATGCCCTTAGGACTACAAGCTTTACATGAGAAAAAAAACCAAAGTAGACATGTTCACCTTGAATAATTACACCCTTGTGCCATCTTTATGATATGACACCTTATTTACAATCATGCCACCCCTCTTGGACATGTGGACCTTCTCTATACTCATGTGGGCTTGGGCCCATCTTCTAACATGATCAATATTATATGATTTGGATTAGCACATGGTGTCAAAATCTCCTTGATTTCGTGCATGATTCAGGCCTTGGTTTGGTTTGGCTTAGTGTGAATTGTTGGTTGACTTAGATTGGCTTGTTTGGTTTCCTCTCTTCTATGCATTGAATATTCATTAGTGATGGGTGAAGAATATATGAATGTGTTGTAAAAGTGACTTACTTAAGATTACCACTATACCCTTGGGAGGGTTATCAAATTATTTAAGTGAGCCTCAATCAGTTATGAGATTCCTTATCATTAGAGATCTCTTAGGACATTTGACTAAACCAGCTCCACCCATAGATGAAGATGATAGTTCCTATATTAAATGGCTCAAGAATGACAAACTTATCATTAGTTGGCTAATTAATAGCATGGAGGAACATGTGGCACATAATGTTGTCCGTTTCGTAGGTGCCTCGACCCGAAGAAGGTGAAAGGAAAAGTGGTGCTTGCCTTCGTGGTTTGAATTTCAAACTGGACGAGGGTCTAGCAATTCATCTCGCTAGCGGAGTAGGAATAATCCCTGCCAACGATGAGGAGACCGTAAACTCTGTGGACACTGACGCACACTTCCTCCCTGCCACACTCATCACTTACGCAGATGGTCTCTTTTATCAAGGATACAAATGCTAAGAGAAATGGAGTATTCTGGACATGAACTTCCCCTTAATCATTGTCCCTAATCTCCGTAAATCCATAACTGTCAATCGAACGCTGAAGAACGTGAAGATCAAGGGTCAATGCACAAGTACTTATATGTGGGCCTACAACTAAATTATCTATTTGTAGAGCCACAAAAAAATGACCAACACGTGAAGAGGAGTGTTAAGGAATAGTCCACATGGATACGTGGGTACAAATATTTTGATTTTATTAGTTGGGAACGAGGCTTCCTAAGTTAGCTAGTCATTTTGGGATAGGCCTTACCCAATTTCGCATGGTATCAGAGTCTTGGACCCAACTTAACAGGTTTTTCTGATGCAGATTGGACTGGATCACCTAATGACAAGAAGTCCATTTTAAGTTACTGTACTTTAGTTGGAGGTAACCTGATTAGATGACGAACCAAAAAGCAGAATGTTGTTGCAAGGTCCAGTGCATATGCAAAGTATAGAGTTATGGCCCGCACAATCAGTGTGTTTTTATGGTTTAGATCCTTTTTTACAGAATTGGGATTCTATAAAGAAACTTTTATGAAATTATATTACGACAACCAGGCGACCATTTATATCACTTCAAATTATGTCTTCCATGAGAGGACAAAACACATTGAGGTTGATTGCCACTTTATATAAGAGAAATTCTAGGCTAGTATCTTTTCTCTTAGACATGTTTCATAACAAGGGTAGGTGGTAGACATTTTTACGAAACCAGTCACATTCAAGATTTTAACCACTATATGCAACAAATTGGGTATCTATAATGTTTTATCTCCCCTAGATTGAGGGGGAGTATTGGAAGACATTTCAAAGTGGCATTAAGGTAAATACCTTCTCCACATCAAGAAGGTGACAAAAGATGTAATTTAATGGTCTTTTCATAAGAATGGTACAAAGGTGTAATTTAAGAAGATGATATATGTTTACTTTTAGTTTTTCCTTTTGAGAGTTTGTAACCCTAAGGGCATTGTAATCATTGTAAATTTCTTTCCTCAACTATAAATAAAGACTTAAGGCATAAGGTAGATCATTAAATCTCTCCTCTTCTCTCTCTCACTCATCCTTAGACTTTTCTCTCAGACCCTCTCTCTTTGTCCATCTCCTTAGCCATCTCTCTTTCTCCTTTCTCCTCTCTTCCTTCTTTATCATCCAACATCATGAATAAGATTTAGATATTGCCCAAATCTTTATGAATGATATTATTTCACTTCCTCCATAAAGAATTTGCTAAAGTCATAAAGAATGAAGTTAATGGGTGAACTTTCATTCTTCCTTAGACTTAAGATAATTCAAAGTCAAAAATAGAATCCTTATGATTTTGTCCATATATATGAATTTTCAAAGACACATTTTTTTAATCCTAAATAGCATACCCATAAGTACATCCTTAAATGATAACTAGGATGACTCGAGTAGACCCATAAGATTAAAAATTAATATAAACGTATAATAAGGTCTCTACCATAATTGGCAACTAGTGCACTATGCTTACAATTTTGCTTATGCACTAGAATCCAATCCAATCCTAAAGAATTACACCTAGTGGTTGTAAAATATTTTATCAGTATTTATGTATTTGGTATTCAATATCTCGATTTGAGTGTCATTAGCTTAAGTAAGAACTTGATTTATCATTCTCAATTTGGTACCAACAATTGATTTAAACTCAACAACTAAACAATTGATATCATACTCAACAATTGACATCCAAACATATTTGGTATCCTTACCTGAGGCATGGTTCAAATTGGACAAACAAATGATATTAGGCCGATTCAAATTGAAATAGTTCCGATTGAAAAGTAATAAGCAAACATTTTCATATGCCTTTAGAATTAGATTGATTCTCCAAGTTAGGAGGACATTTAGGCATCAACAAACTTCCTTAAATTAGCTAGATCAAGATTAGTGAAGTGGTGGGTATCCCCATTAGAATCCAAAACTTGAAATCTTGGGAATAAAAGCCTAGGATGAACATTACTCGTACGACCTTTTACATCCTACTAGCTTATTACTCGTATTGCCTTCACATCCCATTTAGGCAATAAAACATAAATGAAAATTTTTCTCTACTCTTGTACTTGTACCTTATTAAAGTATACATTAAGGGGGAATCTACACAGATATGAACCCATACATGCATAAATCTTGACGGAAGTTAATTCCCAGTATGTATAAATTAGGGGGAAAGCCCATAGGAAATTAGTACAACACAATACTGTCTTAGGAACATCCATGCCTTGCACACATGCTACAGGTACAAGTGCTTATGTAAAGGTATTCCACTCAAATTGGACGCCTTCTGCAATCAAGTCTCCTCTTCTCCCAACGGGTAATGCTCCTAAAGAGAGTTTATATTTGTTCTATCCCTGTTTGGTAGACATGCATGCATAGAATCCAATGCTGAATGAGGAGTCAGTTCCAAGTTGAAACACACAACCCCGTGGTCTTAGGACAGCTCCCTCCTCAGAGGTTTGTCGCTGACATATATATATGTTTCAGCACCTTTGGAATTAACAAGGAAATGTAAATGTGACGGAATTACTAATCAAGTGGAAGACAGTGGCCGTCGAGTATACTACCTCGGTGGACTGCACCAATCTTACATTTCAGGTTCTCTTTTGGTAGAAATAATTCGTCTCAGTATAAAAAGTCTACGTAGATTCTCTTATCCAAAGCTTTATTTGTCTGTTATCGCCATTGTAGCTTTAGAAAGAAGAGCACAATCAACTTTTCAGGAATGCAGAAGGGTATAAAAATGTCTAAATATGACTACAACAGTGGCCAAACTAGTAACCTCAGTAGATAGGATTCCTAATCCTAACTCAGTGTCACCCCATTAACCTCCACTAAATTACACCAAAAAATATCACCACCCATCTGTCACAGTTTGATGTATTCAAATGGGCCGTGATGGGGACTTTCTCTTCAACTGATTAGCTGCAACGTTCTTACAAAAGCAAATTAGAGATCAGGACCAAAACACTCGGGAAGTGATAAAAGAAACAGGAGAGCTAGTATAAAAGCAAGAACAAAAATGTAGAACAATCTGCAATCAGTGCTTGAATGCGGAAAAGACCACCACTGAGTTGTGTCCTCCAAATCCAAAGGAATTAGATATAGCTGCACACAATATCAAATTATCAGGCTTCCTCCCTTGAGAGTAAAAATGTTTTCCTCAACAGCATGCCTACAGCTTATCACTAAGGTTTTATAACCTACCCACATTCACTTCATGCTGCTTCTTTTGATTAGCCACTGTGTCAAACTCAACTGAAGGCTCCGGGTCCTGCGATTCACGAAGAAAAGCAGCAAAAGCATTAACTAGAAGGCATTAGAACTTTCATTTTTTTTTTCTTTGCCAAATAGAAAACCTTCCAATGAAATGCTTACAAATTGGTTTATTGTAGGATGCAGCCATCCAGTGGTTATCGCTTTCACTGTGGCAATAGCTTCCAGGCCCCCAGCTGCTTCAAGGCAATGCCCAATCATAGACTGCAAAGAGACACAAGTCACTTTTGATGCAAATGCCCACTAATAAAATCAATCCAGACAATTGGAAACTGGCTACTCGCCTTGGTTGCATTTATTTTGATCTCAGAAGCATTCTTGAAGACCTTTTTTATTGCATTTATCTCTGCAAGATCACCAGTGATCGTGGAAGTTGCGTGTGCATTTATGTAGTTAACATATACATAACACAGAAAAGAAGAATTGGAAAATTCATTATTAAGACAGCCTTACCCAGCAATAATGAAATTTGAGTTAAGCAGGTGCTTTGGTAGGAACTAATCCAACAATGAGCAAGCATAGTTTCTGCACCATATCAATCACAATTAAGGAAAAATGACAATAAGTTGCAGGTCTTAGAGGTTCAAGTCATACAAGGGATGTAACGTGTGTGTGTAATCAGCATTCACAAAAAATAAAAGACAAACAACATCTCGGCTAAGAGAATACCTCTTCCGGTGCCACTCCAGCATCTTCAAGACTTCTCTCAATGCATGAAAAAACCCCAAGTCCATCTGCACGAGGATCCGTCATATGATGAGCATCACAGGTTACAGCTCCACCTAAATATTCAGCAATTATGGGTGATCCACGCTTCATTGCATGTTCAAGGCTCTCCATTACCTACAAAATATAAATAAGTAAAAAGTAAAAATAAAATCATCTAGTTTCAAGAAAATGAAATGAAAATCAACCATTCATGCAATATTCCCTGCAAATATCAGAAAGGAAAATTTTGATCAACTAAATGGTCAACCAAATCCTTAACTCATGAACTGAAAGAGATTCAAAACATACCAAAACCCCAGCTCCTTCGCCCATAACAAAACCATCTTGGTCCTTGTCCCATGGCCTTGAAGCTCTCTGTGGATCATCATTCCTCTGAGATAAGGCTCTACAAGCAACAAATCCACATAAACCTATGGGAATAATTGCAGCTTCAGTCCCACCCGCAACCATTAGATCAGCTTCACCTTTCCGAATATGATTAGCAGCAGCATAGAAGCAATAATTGGAGGTAGCACATGCAGTAGATATTGAATAGTTGGGACCCATGAAACCAAGTTCAATTGCAAGCAAAGCAGAACCCATGTTGGTTATAGCATAAGGAACAACGAATGAAGTAATTTTCCGATAGCCACGTTCTATAAGAGCTTGGACACCATCAGAGAACACTGTAAGACCACCCATGCCAGTCCCAACAAGCACACCAGCTCGCACCTTGTCAATCTGAAAACATCAACCCATGCAGTTACGAAACATTCTAACTCAACTATGTAATCCAATGATAGCTCGTAATTGTAAACGATATCTTCATAAGAGGAGTTCAAAATACCCTATGATAATGAACTAAATTTCTTGTGAGCCAACAGCTACATTTCTATAAAGAATGCTTTAGAGTAATACCTCCATGAGTAAAGCTGAACATAACTGCTTATTAGTATCCAAATATGCACTACTTGCCTCTTGAGTACCATTCCTCAAGACAACACAATTTAAAAGATTATGGTCCATATACTTCTGATCAATGTGTTCTGAAACAGAGTGATTGTCAAAAATATTTTGACTCCTTGTTAATCCCAAATTCTCACCTGATCAAGTGAGAAACAGAACTAAAATCTGCATCAACTGAGACCTAAAATTCTCCTGAGCAAATGGCTATAATGACAGAACAAGGCTGTGACACGAGTTCCTTATCTGTCATGTTTACAGAAAAATTTCCGAGTTCCCGCTACAACTATAGCCAGATGTTAAACAACCAATTAGGTAAACCAGAATATTAGAGTCATTCAAGAGTATAGATATAGTGTTAGCGGCTATAAAGTATCGACTAATATTTGGGAGAAAATCAAATATTATCCTAGAGCCCACCAAAATGATGTCCTGTGTAATTCAGCAAATAAGCAGGAAAGAGAAGAAAGTCCATAACTCCATCTCCAAAGCATACAACGGCTACATGCACAAACATAAAATATAGATCCAAAACCAGCATTTTCTCAAACGAAAGCCCCAATATCAACTTCCAACCGCACAACGACACCACGAATCATTAAGAATCATTTCGCCGAACAAATAGCACGCAACAAAAGAACTCAAGCAACGCGAGCACCTCAAATTCAAAATAAATTAAATGCATAACCCACCTTGCTGAGATCGGTACCTCCCAGGCCCGCATTCTCCAGAGCCTTCTTACCACCGACGAGGCAGTATCTGAGGCTGTCATCGAGCCGTCGATCGTTCTTTCCGTCGATGTATCCATCAGATGTGAAGCCCCGGATCTGACCACCGAATCTCGTGGGAAACTTGGAAGCATCAAAGCGATCAATAGGGCCGATGCCGCTCTCACCGGCGAGGAGCCGGTCGTAGTAGGCATCGACGTCATTCCCGAAGACGGAAACAAGACCCATTCCAGTGACAACAACTCTCTTCTTAGGATCAGTCTCCCGTTTGGAAGCCTCAGAAACAGAAGCCCGTACAATGGGTCCGGGATGAGAGAGGCGGACATTGGGACGGAGGAGAACGGGGAAGGCCGATGATTGCCTGGGAAGAAGATCTGAGGGTGAAACATGAAGGGAGTGCGACTTAACCTGGAGGGTTTGCATGGTGGCGAAGTGGAGAGAGCGAGAAAGAGATGCGCACAAGAGTTCGAACTAAATCTGTCAGACAAAAACCGCTCATAAAGAAAGAAGTCGTTCGATTCTTTCGGAAAAACAAGTCGCTGGAAGAGAGTGCCCCTCAGATTTCCTAAGCCGCGAGAGAGAGAGAGAGAGTCCGAAGCAGGACGTACTACTCACTAGTCACTAGCAGAGGCTGTAGACAATAGTCACGAGATTCCGTACTCTTTATGGGCTTCGAACCGAGCGGCGGTTATCTTCGATTCGGTATCCCCCGAGATGTCGAACTCACTAGTCACTAGCAGAGGCTGAGTAGACACTAGTCACGAGATTCGGTACTCTTTATATTTAGGGGTTATCTTCGATTCGGTATCCCCCGAGATGTCGAACTCACTAGTCACTAGCAGAGGCTGAGTAGACACTAGTCACGAGATTCGGTACTCTTTATATTTAGGGGTCGCTTTGAACCGAGCCGGCTCGCGAGTGGCTCGGTTTGATTCGGTAACCCCCTAGATCTCGAACTCACTAGTCACTAGCAGAGGCTGAGTAGACAATAGTGTGAGATTCGATACTCTTTAATAGGGGTGGCTTTGAACCGAGCCGGCTCACGAGCGGCTCGAGCTCGGTTTAGTTCGATTCGGTATCCTTAGATTTCGAATTGAGTTCGTGATCCCAGATTGACTCGTTTAAATTAACGAGTTGAGCTCGACCAAATCCAGGTTCGGCTCGACAGCTCGCAAGCCAACTCATTAATTTAACGAGCGGTGTGGGATTTAGGGGAGTCGGGAGTCTCGGGACCGAGAATAAAGTTATGTCGCAGGACTCTCTTCCATTCCGTCTCTGCCATTCCAGCACGATTTTCTAGCGGAAATCGTGGATTAGATATCAGAATTGTTGTCCGTCAGGCGGTGATTCATTGGAAATGAGGGATTTTGGTCTTCATATCCCTTGTTCTCTCTCTCCATCTTTGATTCCTCACTCTCTGATTTACAGGAAAACGTTCAGGTAAAATTTGTCACTCTTTCTTTCTTTCATTATCTGGGATTGAAATGTTGAATAAGAAGCACAAGCAAAGGCCAATTGACATCATTCCCATATCAAGCTCAAGAAAATCTCCAACCACACTCATCTAGACTACAATAGAAAACCAATCCTACCAATTGCATGCATATTGCCCTGATTACTCTTTTTCGACCTATGTACCAGTGGGGAAGAAGAAGGGCAAGACCAGTAGGATGAAGAATGAAGAAACAGACATAACAGCATGGAAGGATTCTATAGGGGATAAACTAAATTCCTTAAATGACATCAATCGACAGACCGCGCCACCCACAAACGTCCCAGTTCTTCTCGAATTCATAGATTTGACAGTGTTGCATACGAACCCCAAATTGTGTTTATCGAATCTTACCACAGAGGAAAGAAGAAACTGCTGACCATGGAAGAGCACAAGTGGCTTTAACTCCATGATTTTCGCTCCCGAAAAAGGGAAAAAAAGCACGAAATTGCTACTTCGAAGACGTTTCGCTCAGCAGCTGTGAGTTTGTGAAAACGATGGTGCTCGATGGTTGCTTCGTACTTGAGTTCTTCTTCAAGTTTAATGAGTTTAGGGTTTGATCCCAACCCAATTTGTGACAAAAGGTTGGTGTGGGATACAGTCGGTCATGATTTGATTCTTGTGGAAAACCAACTTCCTCTCTTCGTTCTCTCTCACATATTTGATTGGACAAACCAAACAGAAAATGTAAAATTAGAAAATGAACAAAAAAATTTTAAAAATCGTATGGAACAATCAAGAAACAAACATTATAGCATTTAGAAGAATGAGAAAGACACAAGCGTACTTGGAACAAGAAACAAATTTATAGATTACATTACAATAATTTAAAGAAATAATTCTTGTTGACAATATTTTATGAAATAAAACTTAAAAATAATTAGCTAGAATATTAAATGTATTCTTCTAACACTAAATAAAAATTTATAATAAATTCCCATATAAATTTTAATTTTTGAAGTTTTAGAAAGTTTTCAATAAAATATATGAGAGATTTTGTTATGATTTTAAAAGAGAATTTCAAAATGACTTTTCCCACTCCCATAAAAAGTTTGCGATGACTAATAATCGAAACTCATAGTCACAGTTGATGGTATAATAATTTTAGCATGAGGCAATTTTTATAGCAATTTTGTGTTTGACATTTTATTTGATTAAAAATTTATCGATAAGTATGGTAATATATTAGATTGATTATTATTTTTTATTTATTTCCCTAGAAGAGGCAATAAGATGTCCATTTAAATTTCCTAAGAAAATTTTAAAATATTTCTTGTAATTTTCGAGTAAGTCTCTAATAGTAATAGGATTTTTTTTGGAAATATGTATCCTAGGAAAAACATTTCTAGTTTTTCCTAGAATATAAATTTTCAACCAGGGGCACTAAGGAGCCCATAGTAAATTTATGGCCAGAATAAAAAATTAGAAAATAATCTAGACAACATTTGGGGTAAAAAAGATTAATATTGGTGGGTTCTAATCCATTATCGAGATTCAATCCCGAACCTCCCCTATCATTCTTTTTTTAAAATGTATGCATAATTTTATAGGAAATTTATTTGATATATATTTTATGTAGAGTATTAAATGTAGGTTAACCTCGAACTCGGTTAAAATTATTAGGCTCGAGCTCGATTACAATTTTAGGCTCGAGGCTAGTTCGGCTCGAGTTTGAGTTCGAAATCTTTAAATCAAACTCGGCTCGAACATAGGAAGGTTCAAACTCAGCTGGATTCAATGCCACCCTTATGCCCAATTTTAAGTAGAGGTCATGCCAAATTTTATATAGAGGTCATGCCCAATTTTATGTAAAATGTATGCGTAATTTTATATACAATTTATTTGACATTTATTTTTTGAAAAATTTTAAATGTATGTTGGAGCTCGAAGTCGAGACATGTAAATTTTTAAAAGTTTTAAATGAATGTTGAAGCTCGAGCTCAGCTCGGTTCGAACTCGGCTCGAGCTCGAGCTTGGTTCAAACTCGATTAAAATTATTGGGCTCGAGCTCGATAAAAATTTTAGGCTCAAGGTTAGGCTTGGCTCGAACATAGGCAGGTTCGGGCTTGGCTCGGCTCGATGCCACCCCTACTCTTTATGTGGTTGGATATGCACACGCGTGGTTTGTAAGCGTCAGCTGTGGTGGGATACGAGCGGAAGCAATTTAATCAACTTAAAAGTGAAGGGAGATTTAAGGCCTAGTTGTTAGAGCACCCTATAAGTTTTACTAGGTAAAGTGCACAAAAACCAGTTAGTGCACTTTGTAAGTTAGAAGGGAAAGTGAATTATATTTCCGTTTTAGGCATAACCTGAGGTAAAGTGAGGTAAAGTGAATTCACTCGTGTCGAGCATTGAATTCACTTTCCCTCAGTCCATTACATTGGGCTATTGGGCGGGCTGTGAAAAGGAAGTTGGAGAAAAAAAAAATTGCAACTTCTCGCTCGTGACCTTGGGCGATTTCAATCCCCCCTCTGCAATGTCTCCGGGGTTCTAGCTGAACCTCTCTTCCTCTCACCATCCCCAACACCGTTGACCTTTGGGGACTTCTCTCCCCTCTCTGCAACCTCTCTGGCTCGATTCGAAAGAAACTAGGGTAGACCCTTCTTCCTAGAAATCAAAGGTTAGTCTTCATCTTGTTTTTGAATCGTTCCTTTGCCTCTCATTTTATTTTTTGGCTCCATTTTTCGGAATCGTTCCTCTGCCTCTCTGTGCTTGCTATTTGAAATTCCATGGTTTTCTGATTCAGGAATTTTTTCCCAAATACATTTCCTAGAAATCTTCCCTTTTTCTCCTTTCCATGCCTTTTCTTTTGTTGTTTCTGCATTTGAGGCTTTAGAGTGGAGTAATGTTGGTTTGGTTTGGTTTTCAATTTTTTTGGGTGAAAAATAAAGCTATTGAAGTGGTATGCTTCGTAATTTTTTTTTGTTTTTTTTTTTTGTTTCTCCACCAAATTCTTCGATGCTTTATAGCTTTTTTTGTTTTCCAACTTTCATCATATTCTCTTTCGGTCCAATAAAATTCATCATATTGCAATAAGCTCTATCAATAGTATTAAATTATATGACTTCCTGGAGGAGATCAAACTTGTATATTGTACCCCACTTAGTTCAATTGATTCTACTAAGGTGGAAATCCATGCCCTCTGTCATAGCTTGAAGCTTTACCGTGGTTCCTTCTCTGCCTCCCCATTATTGAGGGTGACTCAATGGCTCTTATCAGCAGGGTTGCAAATCATGTTGCCCCTCCATGGAGGCTCTTGCAGTATTACAACAAGATCATGGACATAGCCTTGTAAGTGGAGTAATGTCGATTCTGAGTTATGCAACCTTGGTTTTGTTTTCGATTTTTTTGGGTGAGAGTGGTATCCTTTGTAAATTCTGTTTTTGTATCTATTGAATTGTTGGTTCCGAGTTCAAGACTAACTTTACCTATTACTAATTGTCATTTCGTTTGAGTTTTTTTGTTACTGTTAGTTAGTTGTTCTTCTGATGATGATTTCCAGTAAGGCTGCTTAAAGAGTAAACTTTAGATTTTTACGCAGATCAATTGGTCTTTAAAGAGATCAACTGATCTCTTTCTAGTAAGGGTAGGAGAAATGGAGAATTGTGTTATCATATGTTCAACTAATGGACTATGTTTTTTATTTTTTACGAATCAAAATAACCTTGTCTTTAGTTTGCTATGTTCTTTTGTTTTGGGTTTCTCCCCCTAGGGCCCTTGCATCCTTTCTTTCTCTCTTTAGTTGATTTGCAAATTGGATCATGTGCAATTTGCAAATTAACGTCTAAGTGGGGACTAAGTCTATCAAGTAGGAACTTGACTAGATTTGTCTTCTACTAAATCGCACTGTCTGCACACAATAACATTATTAAGTTATTTAGAGTCTAATTAATTGTTTTATTTCAGTTAAATAATTAATAGGCCACAAGGGTATTTTTATAATAATTTATCTTGAACCTTGTAAGGGTGAACCCTATTTAAGGGGTAAGAGTAATGAGAAAAAGCAAGTATTGATTTAGAGTAAACAAGGGTTTTGAGTTCTCCTCAACGAGCTCAGGGGTGTGCGTTCTCCTCAAAGAACCTAGGTTTTTCAAGCTTCCCTTTGGTTTGATTTTCTTCTCTTTTCTCTTTCTCCCTAGGAATCGTTGTGTTAGATCCGGGACCGTAACAACTGGTATTAGAGTGGGAACACAATGAAGGATTCTTCAACCCGAGAAGAAATACTTGCCATACTCCAGGATTTGCGCACAACAGCAGGTAGGATGTATCAAGATGTACGCACCCTAGTATGTGAGATGCGTCAATCTTCTATTAAAATGTTGAAGGAATGGTCTGCAATTGAGAGGCATTTCGCTGCCACAGAAAAGAAGGTCATACGACCTAAAATCTCCGAGCAAGAAAAATTCACAAAACGTAAAGCAGCAAACGCTGTCTTGGACAGGAAGAAAGGCCACGACCTCGAAAAAATCACAATTTCTGCACAGGGAAATCTTGAGGCGAACTCCAGCAGCAGGGACCTAGAAATCCAAAATTGGAGTCTAAAACCTCAAATCCAAAATCGTCCAAAACCTTGTCAGAACTTAATGATTTGGGTGCGACCTCAAATCCGAAGTCGAAATCTGTTGTAGAGGAACCAAGAGGCATGTTCGTCATTCAACCTCAAGGTTCTTCGGACCAGAACTATTCTAAATTTTGGCTACGACGTCCTGCTGTTCGCCATCGAAAAAGGGTGAGGCTCCATCGGAAAAAAATTTGGTGGGTTTTGGCTTCAGAATGACACTTCTCCCTCTCACTCTCGCTCTCAGTAGCCCAACAGGAAACCAACCTCAACGCATTTTGGGGTAAGTTCCTAAAACGCATTTTTATGTCAAAACGCTTCTTCCATGGGGTTGATGGGGCTCAAATGGCCTGAGTAGTAGCAACGCTGCTCGAATTTTATGGAATTCCAATTTTTGCATCTGAATGGAGATATGGGACTTTTTTGGAGATTCCGGGAATGCTAAAAAAATTTCTTGGGGTGATTTTTTTTTTCTGTTGATGCAAACAATACTTGTGCATCTGTTCTTTGTCAAATTAAAAATGTTGAGCTTAATTTTTTGGGTGATATGTATGCTGCTCGACCATTGTTCTTGTCAATTCTTCAACCAGGGGCATTTGAGGATGCTTTTATACTCTTCAAGCGACTGCCTTAGTTGAGCATAGTTGCTAGTTCTTTTACTTATTGTACAATAATTGATGGGTGTCTTAAACTAGGAAGGATTATTGAGGCACTTGAGATATTTGATGAGTACAAAAAGACTTCGATGGATCTTCTGGTACTACTAGTTATAACTTCATCATTGGAGTGCTCTGCAGAGAAGGTATGGTGGAATTGGCAGCTACCCAATTTTTTGAACTCAGAAAAAATGGGTTGCCATTGCATGATTTTATTTATATGAAATTGATGGATGCCAAGTTTAATGAATTGTGGTGAAGAGGGTATCTTCGAGTTGCTTCATTATATTGAACAATTAGATTATGAGAAACTTTGTTTGTTGTATTATAATGATGTTATTAGTTTTTTTATGCAAGAAAGGTTGTCATTATGCAGTAAACAAGCTTCTAGTTCATTACATGTGCAAACAGAACGTAAATGGAGCTCTTCAATTTCTAAATTATAGGGATGAGGGAGGTTTAAGCGCCCTAACAACAATCTTGTATGCACTTTCCAGGCAAGGGAGAGATCAAATTTCTCATGAGCTTGTCCTGGAAGCTGAAGAAATGGGAATGGTTTTGGATGTTGTTGTCTACTATGTTCTGGTTGATGGGCTCTGCAAATAAGGATGTCTGCAAGAGGCTTTAGATCTCTGTGAGAGGATGAGAGTCAAGGGTGTCCATCCCAATATAGTTACTTATAAGGTAGTGATTAATGGTTTGTGCCATGAGGGATGTCTGGTGCAAGCATTTAGGCTGTTTGATTCAATAGAGAAAATTAATGTTCTTCCCTTTGTTGCTACATATTCAACTTTGATAGATGTTGTATGTCAAGAAGGACTTCTACAAGATGCAAATGAATTATATAAAAGAATGGTTCTCAAGGGTTTGATTCCAAATACACATGTCTACACCTCATTAATCAATGGTAATTGCAATTACGAATTAATTGAGCAAGCACTTGGTCTTGTTATTCACATGGAAGAAAGTGCCCAAATACCCGATGCCTTAACAGTTAGTTATGTGCTTGGTGGTTATTCTGTCAAAGGTGACATGGAAGTTGCACTTGCATTTTTTGGTGAGTACCGAAGTCGGGGAATTTTACCTGACTTTTTGGTCTATTTTGGTGAGGGGACTGTTTACCAAGGGTAGAATAGAAGAAGCAAGAACCATTATGAAAGAGATGCTCCAAAGTCCATCAATAGTAGAGTTGATAGATAATGCAAGGAATGAGATTGAAATAGAGTCACTAACATATTTTCTTGATGGTTTAACAGATCATGGAATTATTCTCGAGGCAATCAATGTGCTTGAGGAAATGTTTGAAATAAAGGTGGAGTACTAGAATACTATTCTAAGGAGTTTGATGTTTTTGGGAATGGTAGAGAAAGGGCTGTGGGGGATGATTTTTAATACTACGGATAGGAACAAATCAAATTCTGGACAGTCTCATGGACAACACTGATGTTGGGCTCTACACAAAGAGGGCATCCTAGCAAGGCCATAGAGCTCTTGTCAGAAAAGAAGTCGGAAACTATGGATCCCAATTCTGTAATTATATCTGGCCTTCTTTCTATATGTTCACTGTTAAGGAAGGTGAAAATGGGTCGAGTAGTACAAGCTGGCCAATGTGAGGACCTTGGACTGGCTCCACCGGGTGACAACTGTGACTGCAGGGTGGTTGTTCTCAGTACAGCAAGGTATGAACATAACAGGTCACTTGAAGAGGCTCATGGGTTCTTCCAAAAAATGATGTTTGATGTGCCAATGCCGAAAACAGTGTTGTAAGATAGACAAGAAAACAGTGTTGTTGTGGTTGTGTAGAAACCAGTGTTGAAAATAGTGTTGCACCACATTTTTCAACATGATATACCAGTGCCGTTGTTCGGTGGTGTTATTGATGTTGCAGTGAACTAAGGTGCCAAACATAAAAAAATGCAACCTAAGAGAAAGGATTTTGCTACAACAAGTGCCCTTCTTCTTTTTGGACAGACCGAACGTTTGGACTTATTTAGATGGACAAGTATGTTTAATTTTCTAATTCATGCTCATAAACATCACAACCTAGAGCGATACATGGAGATACACAATAGGATTGTCTCAAAGTACTTAGAGAAACCTGGTCTGAGAATCTCGCCTGCTGGCTGTCAAGCCCTTGTGAGAGGCTTTGAAGTCCATGGTATTAATAGAATTGCTCACTTTTTGGACCACTGGGGAATTATCAACTATATGGCTTCAACTTTACAACCTCAATCCAAGGTTGTGGGTCCAATTATCCAAGAACAGGCAAATGGGGACCTTCAAGTTTCTTCTATTGCATTGAAATCTATTGATAGTTTGATCCATTTCGCCAAGTCAAAAAGAAATTATCGGTTCGAAGATGTGTATTCTGTGCCCTCAATAATATTTTGCTACATAGGTCTCCACGATCGGTTGTAATATTTTGCTACATCAAGTCATACTGGAAGCTTGTAAAAAAAAAACAATATGGTGGAATGCTCCTGTTTTGTCGTCCAAAGGGTTGACCCAGATACTGCGGATGCTACTTGGGACCAAGTGGAGACGTCGGCAAGGGCAAGCAGAGCCTACCTTCGAGCTTGAGGACAAGCTCTTTCTCCCAGAGGGTGTAATTTTATGCACACAATAACATTATTAAGTTATTTAGAGTCTAATTAATTGTTTTTCTTTAATTTAATTTATTTTATTTCAGTTAAAGAATCAATAGGCCATATTGGCATTTTTGTAATATTTTATCCTGAACCTTATAAGGGTGAACCCTATTTAAGGGGTAAGAGTAATGAGAAAAACCAAGTATTGATTTAGTGTAAACAAGGGTTTTGAGTTCTCCTCAACGAACTCAGGGGTGTGCGTGTCAGAGCTGGTTGGTTACATCCACCACTGATGGGTTAGGTACTTAACTTTCCACACTTAACAGACCGGTGTTGTATTGGATAGGCGTTTGACATGGTATCAGAGCTGGGCTCCACGTTCCGCATTCAAATCCCGATGGAAGCTGTAGGGAATGGGAATGGTGGGTGTCAGAGCTAGGTGGTTCCGTCCACCACTGATGGGTTAAGTACTTGGCTTTTTGGTCTGTTAAGTGCGAAAAGCCAAGTACCTAACCCATCAGTGGTGGACGGAACTACCCAGCTCTGACACCCACCGTTCCCGTTCCCTACCGCTTCACCCAGGATTCGAACGCAAAACGTGGTGCCTAACTTTGATACCATGTCGAATGCCTAGCCAATACAACCCAAAAGACTGGTTTGCTAAGTGCGGAAAGCCAAGTACGTAACCCATCAGTGGTGGACGGAACCACCCAGCTCTGACAATGCGTTCTTCACAAAAAACCTAGGGTTTTCAAGCTTCTCTTTGGCTTGATTTTCTTTTCTTCTCTCTTCCTCCCTACAAATCGTTGTGTTAGATCCGGAACCGTAACACTCAGTACTTCCATATTCAGTAGGCAAGAGCAATAAGGTCCAACCATGAGATGTTGTAGATACAGTCAAGATCACGACCTCATTTTGTATCAGAGGTGATCAATGGAGAAACAAAAGAATGCTGAATTATTAAGTGCATTTCAGAATCTCCAAATGACTGTGTCCCACCACAGACAAAAAACCATGATGCATTCTTTCAGTTACAAACCATAGACTATGTTGAATTTAGGACCCCATGAATATTATCTCGAGCAAGGGGAGAGAGAAAGAAAAAAGAGAAAAGGAAAAGAGTGCTCTCGGGGTAGAGAGAGGAGAAGAAGAAAAAAACAAAAGAGAGGAGAGGGAGATTTCTTTCACGTTAATGAGAGAAGAGGAGAGCTTGACTGAATGCCTCAACCAAGACCCCTATTTATACTATTTCCAATACATAATTAAGGAAACTCCTTAATCAATTAGGATTTCTACTTTCCTTTATAATACATCTAAGGAAGATAAATCAATCATATAAATCAAGGAAGATATGCAAATCTTTCCAACTCATGTTGGGAAAGATACCAGCTTGTCATGTACATGTGGGTCCCACTTAATCCTCAAATCTTCCAATGTATTCCAGCTCATTCCAGCTCATGTGGTGATTCCTCTTGGCTGACATCCTCATGGTGGGTCCCACATTGTAAGACTCCCCCTCAAGCTAGGGGTGAAAAAACATCGTAGATGCCCAACTTGCTGCAGATGGTGGACAAAATTTTATGAGTGATTGGTTTGGTGAAAATGTCTGCAATCTAGTTCTACGAAGATATATGCTGGAGGGATAAGATGCCTGTAGTGAATTTTTCCCGTATGAAGTGACAATCTATTTCAATATGCTTTGTTCTTTCATGGAAGACTGGATTCGAAGTGATGTGCATTGCGAACTGATTATCACAATATAAGTCCATAGAGGCTTCTTTATAGAATCCTAGTTCAATAAGAAGGGATCTTATCCGTATGAGTTCACTAACTGTGTGTGCCATGACCCTGTATTCTGCTTCTGCACTAGACCGTGCCACTACATTCTATTTCTTGCTTCTCCATGTAACCAAGTTCCCTCCAACCATCATACAATATCCCAAAGAAGATTTTCTATCATCCATGGATCCTGCCCAGTCAGCATCTGAGAATCCTTCGATGTTGAACTGACCATGATTTTTATAAAGTTCTCTTCCTCGTGCTCCTTTCAAATATCACAATATCCTTTCTAATGCTTGCCAATGACTGAGTTATGGGTTGTGCATATATTGGCTTACCACACTGACTACATATGATTGAATGTCCCAATTACAGCCATACTCTAACAATTAAAGATAAGTCCCAACATAATTAAATAACTCAATACAGATAAATGACAAACATAACTCAAACTAGAACTCTTCTAGGACGCGACAATAAGATAAATATGCCTTTGTGAGTCCTTCTTGATCTTCCAACTTATGTGATAAGGATGCCAGATCGTAGTAATCATGGTGGGTTCTACTTCTTATGTACTTGGGCCTATCTTGTGGGCTTTCCTTGGTTGTTTGGCCCTTATTATAATACTCTTAGATATGTGGGTCTTCCTTGGTTGTTTGGCCCTTATTATAATACTCTTAGATATGTGGGTCTTCCTTGGTGTTGAATTTATGGAAAAGTGAAATACTTCATTGACATCAATAACTTGTTGTAATCAGAGTACATGAACCTCTATTTATAAGAAGGTAGTAGAGTCCAATTGCAATAACACAACCCTTGTCCCAATCACACCCAAACTCTAACACTTAAAGATAAGTCCTAACATAATTAAATAACTGAATATATATAAAAGACAAACATAACTAAAACTAAAAACTCTTCTTTGATGTGACCGTAAGATAAGATACTTTTGTGAGTCCTTCTTGATCTTCCAACTTATGTGATAAGGATGTCAGCTCATGGTAATCATTGTGGGTCCTACTTCTTATGGGTTTGGGCCCATCTTGTGGGCCTTCTTTGGTCGTATAGCCCATCTTATAATAATCTTAGATCTGTGGGCCTTCCTTGGTCGTGTGGGCTTGAGCTTATCTTCCAACACTCCCCCTCAAGCTGGGGGTGAGAGAACAACATGAACTCCCAGCTGGTTGCAAATGATGTATATAATATTTTTGTATAAAATGGCACATCTTCCAATACTCCCCCTCACGCTGTTGCATCCTTCATTGAGGCCTTGCGTCATAATATAAGTGAGAGTAAAAATCACTCCTAGTCAGTAAGCCATTGCTCCATACTCCAGTCCTTATGCTGGATGTAGGGCACACTCCATCTTCTATCGGAAGTGTGTCTATCGTCATTGCTCTGTAGTGTCCACCACAGTGTCCCTCCAAAGGACAACGAGTCTCAAGTGGTAGGAGACATAAAAGCCATTACAGGGGGGGGGGGGGGATAACGTAGATGTAATAATAAGTTCCCCTGTCATGGACTTCCAACCACAAATAATTTTGATATTTTTGATGGGGATGAAGTTCCTCCATCATGGACTTCCAACCACAAATAATTTTTATCTTTTTTACGGGGATGAAGTTCCTCCATCATGGACTCCCAACCGTAAATAATTTTGATCTTTTTGACGAGGTAAAATAAATGATGACATGAGGCCACCTCTTCTTCAATAATAATGTCCCCAAAGAGATGTAATAGCTGCAGCTGAATATAACACGACCATCTTCCAACACATATAACACGAACCAAATAATAAACTTTGTAAAAGAACCCATGAAATAATCCGATATAAAAAATTCTTCTTTGATGCACAAGCTTCATCTTTTGTTCTCCCCCTTTCTTGAATATTTTGGTCACATAAACTTATTCACAACATATGAAATAAAATACCTCTTTCTTGTACTTCTTGTACTTCTCCCCCTCAAGCTGGGAGGTAATGGCAATTATCCCAGCTTGAACCAAATATCATAGATGTAGCCATAAACCCAAATAATAGAGATGTATAAATAAGCCCTCAAACCAGGGAGAAGTGAGATATTTTCTGATATATCAACGCAAACAGTGACGCAAAACATTCGTCTTAAATTCAGATTTTTAATGTAACAGAATACTAGCATGACCTCTGATTCTTCCAATTCGAATATATATTTCAATGTATATCAGATTGACATGAAATGTTTTCCTTATGAAAGTAGACTTAAATAAATTTCATCCAAGTATAACTTAACTTCATGAAATATAATTTTCAGAAGATAAATAATCTGATATATTTCGGTCTCTGTTATCTGGCCAAACTAAATATTGTTTCTCCTATTTTTCAAAAATGACCATTGACTCTTCAAAGATCAATATCTCCTTATAAAAAGATCATACCGAGGATTGGTTGAATAGGTAAGAAAATAAACTTACGTAGCTTTCTTTTGATATATAATTATCCATTTAAAGTCTCTTTATTTATAGCATAAAATACCTCGAAATTTCAAGCCTTCTGCTGCTGCTCGAACCTCTTTTTTGCAATCTGACATTCGTTCTTTCAAATATCGATATCTCTCAATAGATAAATCCGATTGGAACAAATAGGTTTTATTTGTAAAGTAGACTCCAATATATTTCCGTAAATATATAATTTTAAATATAAAAAACTACTTATAGAGGAAAAAACGCAAAGCAATCTACAGTGTAGAGACTGAAAAAAATAACTACCAACCTAGACTTAGGGTTTAGGGTTTAGAGAAAATGATCACAGAACCTGCTCTGATACCATGTTGAATTTATAGCAAAGTGAAATACTTGATTGACATCAATAACTTGTTGTAATCAGAGTACATGAACCTCTATTTATAATAGAGGAAGGTAGTAGAGTCCAATTATAATAAAACTACCCTTGACCCAATTACACCCAAACTCTAACACTTAAATATTAGTCCTAACATAATTAAATAACTGAATATAGAAAAAATACAAACATAACTCAAACTAAAATTCTTCTTTTACGTGACCATAAGATAAGATACTTTTGTGAGTTCTTATTGATCTTCCAACTTATGTGATAAGGATGCCAACTCATGGTAATCATTGTTGGTCCTACTTCTTATGGGTTTGGACTTGGGCCTTCCTTGGTCGTGTAGCCCATCTTATAATAATCTTAGAAATGTGGGCCTTCCTTGGTCGTGTGGGCTTGAGCTTATCTTCCAACACTTGGTCGTGTGGGCTTGGTCCTATCTTCCAACAGGTTCTTTTCTTAGGGCAATAGGATGAGTATCATCTTACGGGCCAAAAATAACAAGAGAAGATGGTCTTACCTCGGTGGGATCTGTAAACTTAGTAGGTGTGGTGTCAGCCAGTGTTTTTGGGGGCTGAGTCATTTCTGTAATACGGGGCACAATCGGTCGAGGAGAACCTAGTACTGAAGATAGACCTAGAGGAGCATTGTCAAAATAATATGCATAGTCTTCAAAAAATGTGACATCCCTAGACACAAGTAAACACTGAAGAGTGGGATTATAGAAAACATAACCCTTTTGGGTGTGAGAGTATCCTAAAAAGATGCACTTGATAAATTTTGGATTAAGTACTCTATGTTTTGGGGAGGAAATATGGACAAAAAATTGACACCTGAAGACTCTCAAGGGTAGTGAAAAAGGATCATCATTGAGTAATAATAGAGAGTAAGGGAATTTGTTACCAAGAATGGAAGATGGTAGCCAGTTTATGAGAAAGTATGTGGTAAGGATTGCACGTGGCCAATATGGAACTTTTATGGCATATAGTAAACCATGAGCTACCTCAAGAATATGACGGTTCTTCCGTTCGGCTACACCATTTTTTTGAGGGGTGTATTCTTTGGCATTATCTGATTGGAGTATTTTAATTTTCTGACCAAACTGAGTGAGTACCTTAGCATGAAAATATTTAAAAATCAATGGTATTTCAGAATGCTCTTTAAATAGAAATAACCAAGTGGTACGAATGAAGTCATCAATAAATGTGGTAAAATATTTTACTTGAGAAATGTTTGAGACGCTCAAGGGTCCCCATACATCAGTATGAATTAAGGTAAGCGGAGTGACACTTTTAACCTCTGGTCAAGGTGAGTATGTTGACCTCTGATATTTACTCATTTGACAGACTTCACATTGAAACTCCGACCTTGTTTTTTGCGTAGGAGAAAAATGATAAAGAGATTGAGCGGACTGATGTCTCAACCGGTTGTGCCATAACCTGGTTTTAGTTTCACTGGTAGAAATGATATTTAACCCCCCCTTGTTCACGGCCTCCACCAATCACTTGCTTCGTTATAAGATCCTGAAACACACATGAAGTGGGTGAGAAGGTGATGGAGCAATTAAAATATTCGGTGAGTTGACTAACTGATAAAAGATTTAAAGGGAAGGTAGGAACAAAAAGGATATCAGTGAGCAGAAGTGTCGGTGTAACAAAAGTGGATCCTTTCCCTTGAACTTTAGTTTGGGAGCTGTTAGCTATGGTAACATATTTATGTGAAGGACACTGAGAAACTGAGTGTAATAAATATTTGTTATCTGTAAGGTTTTGGAGTCAATTATCCAGGATGAAGAAGAGGCAGATAGCATACCTGAAGCGGTGGTGGTAGTGGTAGTTGAGGAAGTGCTTGGAGTAAACCCATCATTGTTCTCATTTTCTAGAACATCTCATACTCTTCATCAGTCAATGTTTTCTTTGCTGGAAGTGTGGTAGACTGATCTTCTTTTGTTTCACTCACTAAGGCTTGGTTAGCCTTATTCTCGTCTGGTTTGCCAGTGAGTTTATAACATCTTTCTCTTGGGTGGCATGGGATGCCACAGTAGGAGCAATCTTTCAAATGGAAGCATTGGTCTCTAGAGTGGCCAAAATTTTCACAATAAGTGCATTCCCTTCCATATGTTCTGTCAAACCCATGCCTTCCACCTCTTCCTTGGCATCCTCTATAATTTCTGCCTCGGCCTTGGCCAGATGATGATCCCCTATGACCAGAGTACATAGTGAAGGATAGTTATGGTTTTAGAGGAAGAGGCGTCTGGAATACGGAGAAGTTTGGCACATACATCATCAAAGGCTGGAACCGCGGAAGAGCTAAGAAGTTGACTCTTAGCAACATCAAGATATGGTTTGATGTTAGCAAGGCATATGGCCGTGACTAAGGCTTCTTTTTGTTTGTTTTGGATAGAGACATCTGTGGAGGTAGGCTGGGCAATTTTCCACTCTTGAGGAAGACCTCTACATCGAGCCAAATATTCAAGGACATTGTCTCCTTGTTTAGTGGTAAGCATTCTTTGGAGAATATCGTATGGCCTGTGTAAGTTGTCAGAGCTAAAAAAAAACCTAGTAAAAAAACCCAGGTATAGGTTTTTTTAACCAAATCAGTTAATGGAGAGGCTTTAGCATAAAATCTAAAAGATATTATTTCTAATTTTTTTGGAATAATCACTCATAAAAGGCTCAATTCCATTCTTCTTTATTATGGAATCTCACTCCCACAAAGTTATAACTCTTTATGCAAAAAATTCAACATTAACTGGTCCAAGATGCAAATATTTCCACAACCTCATAAGATGAAGATATGTATAAAAATATCTATAAACCATCCTTTTAATATATGAAAACCAGTAGCATAAATCAATAATATCATAAACAAAAATAAACTTATCTCATGAGCTTCAATCTTGCTTCATGAAGAGCCTTCTATGATCATATATTCTTAGATCATTACTTTGACGTGGGGATTCTAAATTGGTTGCTCTGATACCATGTTAAATTTAGGACCCCATGAATAATATCTTGAGCAAGGGGAGAGAGAAAAAAAAAGAGAAAAGGAAAAGAGTGTTTTCGGGTAGAGAGAGGAGAAGAAGAAAAAAACTAAAGAGAGGAGAGGGAGGTTTTTTTCACGTGAATGAGAGAAGAGGAGAGCTTGATTGAATGCCTCAACCAAGATCCCCTATTTATACTATTTCCAATACATAATTAGGGAAACTCCTTAATCAATTAAGATTCCTACTGTCCCTTATAATACATCAATCTAAGGAAGATAAATCAATCATATAAATCAAGGAAGATATGCAAATCTTTCCAACTCATGTTGGGAAAGATACCAGTTCATCATGTACGTGTGGGTCCCACTTGATCCTCAAAATTTTCAATGTATTCCAGCCCATTCCAGCTCATGTGGTGACTTCTCATGGTGGGTCCCACCATAGTTGCATGTCATGGTGGGTCTCACCATAGTTGCACATCATGGTGGGTCCCACATTGTAAAAAACTAGAAACATTTCCTTCCTCTCCTTTCCTTTTTCAGCACTTACAAATTATGCTTGACTCATTGTCTACTTTTTATGAGCTTTAGATGACTGGAAGGAGGAAAGACAAAGGCAGTATGGATGAAACTTCAAAGAGAACATATGACACATGGACGTGTGAGGAAGACAGTCAAATGCTTGATTTGCTCATTGAGTAAGTTAATTTGGGTAACAAATTATCCAATGGAGTACGAAAACATGAATTTTTCAACGACTGTGTCAATATGTTTAATTTGGACTCAATGAACCAAAAGATAAATGAACAGTTGAAAAACCGCATGCGGTCTTGGAAAAAAACCTATCAGATATGTGGGAAGATGGGCCCAAGCCCACATACCAAGGAAGTGTTATGGACTCTATAGCAGGTCGAGTGCTTAGACGACGCAAGTGGGTAAATCATGTAATTTTTTGGGTTATGCACGTTGTTGGTTTAGATGTAATTTTCTTTATTTTCGTGGGCCTTGTTATTGGCCTTTGCTTGTACTCAAACCCTAGTCCTCTCTTATAAGGGGAACGATGGCTTGAATGGAAGTAAGCTTGATCATTAGTCCTAATTCAGAGATCGAATACTCTCTCTTCCAAAGAGGTCCAAGGTGCAAGCTTCCTTCGTTTGGAATTTAGGACCCCTTTTCCATAATCACAAGCAAAAGAAAGAAGAAAGAAAAAGAGAGAAAAGGGGAGAAGAGCTCTCGGGTAGAGCAGAAAAAATTAAAGGGTAAAGGATGAGTTGCACCAATCAAGGAGAGGGAGAGAGAGAACCAAACTCGGGATTGAATTTGTTGCTTGATTAATTCCGAATTACAACCTCTCTATTGATAGGAGAGGAGGAGGTAGAGTCTTCATACAAATTCTCATTCAATCCTAATTACATTCGAACTCTAACTTCTTCAAAATAAGTAAGTCTCAAAATAGATAAGTCTCAATATAAGTCTATTCAAACTAGGACTCCTAGAAGACTAGGAGTTCTTTTTTATCCACGTGAATATAAGGGATAAGCCAACTTGTGGCCTTATCCTAGTGGGCCCCTCATGATTCTCCAACGCACCTTGATAATTGTGACAGCTCGTGAGATCTTGTGGGCCCCACTTGATCTTCAAGTCTTCTCAATCAACTCAGCTTGTGCTTCTTGATTTCTTTACTCGAGCTTGATTTGGGAGAGGACTCTTCTTGGTGTCCCAAGTCCTCTAGGATTCTTCTTGATGACCTACGTTGTCATGGTGGTCCCACCAGCTCGAACACTATGGTGGGCCCCACATTGTAACATTTTGAAAGCTTGAGTCTTCTCAACCATAGGGCATTCTAGAAATCCCAAACCTCACTCAAGGACGAATTCCAATCTGGAACCTATAGGAGATCGCCGAGTGACTTGATCCATGGTGAGGGACCTTAACAACGTGGTATCAGACAGGACCACCGTCGAAGATTTTTCTTCTCTGGATGATTTGTGAAATAGTATTGAGGAAATTCGTATTGAAGGACAAAACCAAACAGCAGCACTTCGGACAGAGAATGCAGCACTCTGCACTGATTTTCTAGAGCTCCGGGAGACTGTTCTGCAACTCAATCTTCGAATTGGCGAGTGGCTTGCTAGAGATGTTGCTATTTCAAGTAGTTCCAGCAGACCATCCGACCAACAGCCCCTCCATCAACCATCTACCCAACCTCTTCTGTGTCCAACATATCAACCAACAGGGGGTGTCCACTGCCCAAACCACACCACCGTTCCCAGGCACACCAAGCTCGATTTCCCCACTTATGATGGGTCCTCTGACCCTTTAATATGGTTACATAGGTGTGAAAATATTTTTTGGAATCAAAGAACCCAAGTGGATGAACGGGTTTCCTTAGCTGCTTTCCACCTGCTCGATGAAGCGCAGCTATTGTACCCCCAGTTTGAATTGGAACACCACATCAATGATTGGGATACTTGTAAGGAGTATTGCATGCTGAGGTTCAGGGCCCCAGCAAGAAGTAACCCTCTGGGGGATTTGGTGAACCTAAATAAACCGGTTCAATAGAAGCTTATCAGAAACAATTTCAGGAATGACTGAAAAGAGCAAGCAGGTATGTTCGTCCTGATCAGTATGTTAATTTATTTACTACTGGATTAGTGGAAGCACTTCAGTTGGAAGTGGAATTATATGTGAATCTGGCACGTGCCCTTGACGCCTAACAGAGGGTCTTTAAAGAGTCCATGGTGAGTCGGCCCCCATGGTAAGGCCGTGTGGCCACTGGTGCACCAAACCCCCCTAGCTTCCCTACACGGCATGGATAGAACAACTCTCAATCACCAGAGACACACAAGTCACCGCCGCCCAACCCCTTCATTCACCGCATTACATGAGCAGAGATGGAACAAAGGAGGGCCAAAGGACTTTGTTACAATTGTGATGAACAATTCATTCCTGGGCACCTATGCAAATGTCTGTTTTGTTTAGAGGTGGATGATTCAAAGGACAACACACCACTTGAGGAAGCCGAAGAGCTAGTGTTAGGATCCTCACTAGCCATGGATCTTGTCACCCTCCTCTCTTCTCTTCCTTCCATTATCTTGCTTGACGTTGAGATGGAATGAGGGTTGAAGGGGATTGAATTTCGGAAAGGAGAATTGGGGAAATTCGGAAGAGAGCTTGAAGGAGCTCTTGACCTGTTTATCTAAATTACGTTAACTAGAGTGAACTCAATTCATAATCTTCATTACCCTAGCCGTCCCCTTAAATAGGGTGGAGGACGTCCAAAACCCTAAAGACCTCTTGGGTCAATGGTTCAAACCAATAAATGCTAAACCAACCCAAACCAAAGACAAAACCAAACCAAAGACAATTACATGGAAATTGAAAAACACATTAATTAATTCCTACGCCTGTTGGTAACTCGTGATGCTATAGAGTCCATAACATCACCCCCCTCCTGGAGAAAGAGCTTGTCCTCAAGCTCGAAGGAAGGATATAAAAGTTGAAATGTTGATAACGGCTCCCATGTGGTGTCACTGGGATCGGCATCGGCCCACTGGACTAGAATTTCCCAATCCCCTTGAATGTGGCGTGCTTGTATTACCTGAGCTGGAATAGAAAGGACTTTGCCCTCATGTAGTGGCGGCAGTGGAGTGTGTAGTAGGGGCGAGTCACCTTGGAAGGGCTTCAATTGGGAGACGTGAAATACATTGTGGATCTTTGCTTCCGGTGGGAGCTGCAAACGGTATGCCACGGGCCCAATTTGGTCCAATATCGGAAATGGACCATAATATTTTGGAGACAGCTTATGGCACTTGGCTGCAGTCAGGGACAGCTGGCGGTAGTGTTGAAGCTTTAACCACACATAGTCTCCAGGGCAATAAGATGCCTCCCGGTGCTTCTTATCATAAAAGCGTTTCAAAGAGTGTTGGGCCGCTTGCAGATGTGTACGTACCTCAGTGAGCATAGCATCTCGTTCAGCTAATGCTTGGTCCAAAGTGACGACTTTGGATGCCCCCGATTCATATGGTAACAAACGAGGTGGATCTCTTCCATAAACTACCCTGAAAGGAGTAGTACCCAGTGCTGTGTGGTAAGAGGTGTTATAGCAAAATTCTGCCCATGAAAGCCATTTCACCCATTGTCTAGGTGCGTCCCCCACAAAACAACGAAGATACATTTCAATAGTGCGATTGACAACCTCTGTTTGTCCGTCCGTTTGTGGGTGATAGGCTGACAAAAATGCCAATTGGGTGCCCTGTAATTTGAATAATTCCTTCCAAAAGAGACTGGTAAAAATTGCATCCCTGTCACTGATAATGGATGAGGGAATTCCATGTAATCTGACAATGTTGTCCATAAATAATTGAGCGACCTGAGCAGCAGTATATGGATGCGCCAAAGCAAGGAAGTGCCCATATTTTGAAAACCGATCAACGACGACAAAGATCACCGATTTACCTGATGAAATGGGAAGTCCAACAATGAAGTCCATGGAAATATCAGACCAGATTTGAGATGGTAGTTGCAGAGGTTGCAGTAGGCCGGCTGGACTTAAGGATTCGGCCTTGTTTCTTTGACAAATCTGACAAGCAGCTACATAATCAGCAATTGTGCTCTTCATGCCCTTCCAGTAAAAGTCCCGACTGATTCGGAAATATGTTTTCTGTCGACCCTCATGTGTGCTATCATGGATAGAGGACAGGATTGTGTGAAGAAGTGGTGATGTATTATGTAAAAATATCCTATTTTTGTAGAGAATGAGACAATCCTGAATCGTCCAATGAGGAGCAGCTGTCCCCTGTTGAATATCCTGATATAAAGACATAAGATCCGGATATTGATTTACTTCCTCACGAATAGAATCTAATAGCAGTGCACGTGGGTGACTGATAGCATAAATTTGAGTGGTGGAAATATCCCGACGTGATAAGGCATCAGCCCCCAAATTCAAACTACCTGGCTTATAATGAACCGTAAAATCAAAGCCCATGAGTTTAGTTAACCAATGCTGCTGTGGGGATGTGGTGAGGCGCTGTTCCAGAAGATACTTGAGGCTGCAATGATCTGTACGAATGAGAAACGGTCTTCCCCAAAGATACGGTTGCCAATGTTGGACAGCCTTGGCTAACCCAATCAATTCCCTCTCATATGCAGCTAACTTATGGTGGTGTTGTCCCAACTGACGACTGAAATAAGCAATGGGGTGCCCCAATTGTTGTAACACTGCCCCTATACCTCCCCCGGAGGCATCACATTCCACCACAAATTCTGCCTCAAAATCTGGTAATTGTAGGACTGGCGCTGAGGCTAAGGCCTCCTTTAACAGGTTAAATGCCTGTTCTGCTGAAGAAGACCAGTGGAAGGCATTTTTTTTGAGCAGGTTGTTGAGTGGTGCTGCTATCTGTCCATAAGATTGGATAAATTTTCTATAATATCCTGCTAAGCCCAAAAAGCCCTTTAATGCTGTAGTGGAGGTGGGAACCGGCCAATCTGTAACTGCCTGAATCTTGCTCTGGTCAACTTTCACGCCCCCAGCTGATATGACGTGGCCCAAATATGCCACCTCAGATGTACCCATAGCACATTTTGATTGATTCAAAACCAAATGATGAGAGCGTAGAATGGTAAATACCTGGTGGAGGTGGTGGAGATGTTCTTCCCAATTTTTGCTGTAGACCAGAATGTCATAAAAAAAGACTAACACATAGTGGCGCAGAAGTGATGAAAAGACCTCATTCATGAGGGCCTGAAAGGTGGATGGTGCATTGGAGAGACTGAAGGGCATGACGAGGAACTCGAAATGACCGTGATGTGTGCGGAAGGCAGTCTTCTCCACATCCGCCTGGTGAACTCGTATTTGATGATAGCCCGATTTCAAATCTAATTTGGTAAAAATTGTAGCACCATGTAACTCATCCAGCAACTCGTCCACAACTGGAATGGGGAACTTGTCCTTAACTGTGTGCAAGTTTAGTTGCCTATAGTCGACACAAAATCTCCAAGATTTATCTTTTTTACGTACAAGTAATACTGGTGAGGAGAAAGGAGATCGACTGGGCTGGATCACACCCTGAGCGAGCATATGCATGCACTGTCGTTCTATTTCATCTTTCTGGATATGTGGGTAACGATAAGGCCGCACCACTACTGGATCAGTTCCCAACTTTAAACGAATGCGGTGATCGCAATGACGCACTGGTGGTAGACCTGTAGGGTCATTAAATAAATCCGCAAATGCTGTAAGTAAAGGAGCTAACTGATCATCACCCGTGTGTTGAATATGCAAAGTGTGAAGTGCGTAAGGGACCTGTGCCACAATGCCTTGTAATGTAATCTGGCCCTGTGGTGCTGAAAATGTCATAGTTCGAGCCTGAAAGTCCCATAATATCGGTCCTAATAACTGGAGCCATTTGACCCCGAGCACCAAATCAAATCCAGCCAATGGAATGACTAGTAAATCTGCCTGAAAGGAATGCCCCTCAATGGTGAAAGGGGTGTTAGCACATAACCCCACGCTAGCAATTTTGGCCCCATTGGCCACTGAAACTGAGAGACCCCTTTGTTGTTGGATTTCCAATCCCAATTGTTGCGCGGCTGGTTCACTGATAAAATTATGTGTGCTGCCCGAATCAACTAAAGCAAGTAGCATGAGATGATGTAACCTGGCCTTTACCTGCATGGTATTAGAACTACGCAGGCCATGCATGGCATGGAGGGAGAGCTCTGTTTCCTGTTGTACCTCTTCCACAATTTCATTTTCAAGAAGCTCTTCTGAATCTTCTTCCAATAATTCAATACTGAATAGACGTTTACAGGTATGTCCGGGCAAGAATTGTTCGTCACAATTAAAACATAGGCCCTTTGCCTTTCGAGCATCCATTTCCTGTTTAGTCAAAAATTTACGTGGCATAGAGTATGGAGGAACATTAGTAGCCTGATCTGCTCGGTTAGGGGCAGAGGACCCAAAACGTGGACCAGATGCAGTACCCTGTGTTCTGTTTTGCCAAAATGGTTTTCTTTGTAAAGACTCTTTTAGAACTCTCTGTTTGTGCTCCACAGCCCTGGCATAATTCATTGTAGAGTCCAAATTTGTTGGACCCAGTAATTCCACTTCCAATCTGACTGCCTCTGTCAATCCAGCATTAAAAATCTGAACATGTAGGTGAGGAGGAACAAATTCACTAGCTCTGGCCAACCTTTCTTGGAACGTTTTTTGGTAAACCTCTAAGGTGCTGGCCTGTTTGTAGTTGATCAATTCCCCCACTGGGTTGCTGCTAGCTGGAGGTCCGAACCTTAACTGGCAAGCATGTTTAAAGTGCAGCCAATCCTGAATGGAATGGACATTTCGGTAGTGATGGAACCACATGAGCGCTTCATCGAGCATGTGGTAGGCGGCCAAAGTAACCTTGTCCATTTCCACCGTTTGTTGATGATAAAAGAATTGTTCACATTTTGTGAACCACAGTAAAGGATCTTTAGAGCCATCATATGTAGGAAAGTTAAGTTTAAAGTACCTGGGAACCGTTGATGGTGCTTGTGCGTGAGTGGTCATTGAACCCATTGGTTGGCGCAAGGGTGGATTTGGTGGTGGCGTGAATTGGTGGTGGGGAACTGGTTGTTGTTGAAAATTGGTTGCTGGTGGTGGCGTTGGTGCTTGAAGTGCAGCAAGTTGTCGTAGGATGGATTGTAGAGATGATTCCAGAGTTTGTAAGGTAGTATTGATGTGAGAAATTTCAGTACCTTGAAGAGTGGATCATTGTTGAAGGTCTGAAAGGACTTGACGTATGTCCTCTGGAGAAGAGGAATCACCGAGGGTGGACCTGTCTGATACCACGTTGTTAGGATCCTCACGAGCCATGGATCTTGTCACCCTCCTCTCTTCTCTTCCTTCCATTATCTTGCTTGACGTTGAGATGGAATGAGGGTTGAAGGGGATTGAATTTCGGAAAGGAGAATTGGGGAAATTCGGAAGAGAGCTTGAAGGAGCTCTTGACCTGTTTATCTAAATTACGTTAACTAGAGTGAACTCAATTCATAATCTTCATTACCCTAGCCGTCCCCTTAAATAGGGTGGAGGACGTCCAAAACCCTAAAGACCTCTTGGGTCAATGGTTCAAACCAATAAATGCTAAACCAACCCAAACCAAAGACAAAACCAAACCAAAGACAATTACATGGAAATTGAAAAACACATTAATTAATTCCTATGCCTGTTGGTAACTCGTGATGCTATAGAGTCCATAACATCTAGTGATGGTTGAACCAGCCATTTCCGTACATGCTATGACGGGGTTGTATAGTACAAACACTATGCAGGTCCATGACGCCCTCCAACACCTCATGTTGTTGGCCTTAGTTGATTCGGGCAGCACACACAACTTCATCAGCCATCCAGCAACACAACAACTTGGTTTTCATATTCAGCAGAACTCTGGCACTTCGGTTTCTGTAGCCAATGGTGACAAGATTTCCAGTGCTGGAGTTTGTTCAGAAGTCCCCTTAGTCATTGAAGGACACCAATGCATGGTAGACTTCTTGGTCATTCCGCTCGCTGGGTTTGACTTGGTATTGGGTATCAAATGGCTACAGTAGTTGGGTCCAATTTTATGGGATTTCAAGTCCCTCACTATGATCTTTACTTCTGCCCAGCAACCCATTATCCTTCATGGGACTCATGCACCATTCCCTTGTACTCTCCAACATTTACAAGTTTTGGACTCCGACCGCTTTAAGTTACATTCAGTCCTAACAGAATTTGTAGATTTATTTCAGGATCCCACAACTCTCCCACCTATCCGAGCTCATGATTACCGGATTCGTTTAAAATTGGGAACTGAGCCAATAGTGGTGCGTCCATACCGCTACCCCCATTTACAAAAAGATGAAATTGAGCGGCAGTGTCAACAAATGTTACAACAAGGCATTATTCAGCCCAGCCGGTCACCTTTCTCTTCTTCAGTCTTATTAGTAAAAAAACAAGACAACACTTGGTGTTTTTGTGTGGACTATAGAGAGATAAATGCCCAAACCATCAAGGATAAATTTCCTATTCCAATGGGGGATAAACTCTTGGATGAATTACATGGAGCACAATTTTTTACTAAACTGGATTTGAGATTTGGTTACCACCGGATTCGGGTACACCCTTTAGATGTGGAGAAGACTACCTTCCGCACACATCATGGCCACTTCGAATTCCTCGTGATGCCATTTGGGCTATCCAACACCCCCTCCATATTTCAAGCCCTTATGAATGAGGTATTTCGGCCTCTCTTACAAAAGTACATTCTGGTTTTCTTTAATGACATTTTGATCTATAGCAAGCAGTGGGACGACCACATTTTTCATTTGCGCCATGTCTTCCAAGTGCTGCATTCACACCATCTATCTCTCAAGCTCTCCAAGTGCTCCTTTGGCACCACCGAGGTGGCCTATCTCAAGCATGTCATATCTGCCTTCGGGGTTCAGGCAGACAGTAGTAAGATTCAGGCAAACAATAGTAAGATTCAGGTGGTCGTCGACTGGACTCCTCCACATTCAGTCACCACCTTACGGGGATTCTTAGGCCTGGTTGGGTACTATCGGAAGTTCATTCGAGACTATAGCCCGCTGGCTGATCCTCTCACAAGTCTACTTAAGTGTAACTCCTTCACTTGGTCTGAAGACGTTGCATCCTCCTTTGCCCAGTTGAACCACGCCTTAGCCATAGCCCCTGTGCTCCAACTTCCAAATTTTGAAGAACAATTTATTGTCGATTGTGATGCTTCCGGGGGTGGCATTGGCGCAGTCTTACAACATCAAGGCCATCCTATTGCATATTTCAGTCAGAACCTTCCCACACACCACCACAAGTTGGCCGCTTATGAATGAGAGATTATTGGCCTCGCTAAAGCAATTCAGCATTGGCGGCCCTATCTTTGGGGTCGACACTTCCTTATTCGCACAGACCACTTCAGTTTGAAGTATTTATTGGAGCGACGCATCACGACTTCCCCCCAACAGCATTGGCTTAGTAAATTGATGGGCTTAGATTTTAAGGTTGAATACAAATCGGGGCAACTCAACAAGGGGGCCGATGCTTTATCACATAGGGAGGTGTCCGAGCCACAGATCCATGCCATCAGTCAACCAAAGTTCCTTCTGTTGGATTCCCTTCGGGACAAAATTCAGCAAACTCCTGAGCTCACTGACCTGTATGAACGGATTGAACAACATGCCATGGACAACAAGTGGATAATCCAAGATCAACTCATTCTCTACAAGAACCGTATTTATTTACGGCCTACCTCAGCATTTCTCAACACCATCGTCTCCACCTATCACGACGACACTCATGAAGGCCAGCAAAAGACACTCTTCAGGCTTAGCCGTGACTTCTACTGGTCAGGAATGAAAAGCATGGTGTCTGATTATGTATCTGCTTGTCAATTTATTGCCGGGTTACTTCAGCCTCTCCAGCTCCCTTCTCAGATATGGGCGGATGTTTTCATGGATTTTATTGATGGCATACCTAAGTCGTTTGAAAAATCTATTACCTTGGTTGTGGTGGATCGATTCTCAAAATATGGCCACTTTCTTCCTCTGTCGCATCCGTATGCAGTGACCCACATGGCTCAGATTTTTATGGACCAGATTGTTCGCCTCCATGGCTTACCGGAATCCATTACGAGTGACCGTGACGCTATTTTCACTAATACTTTTTGGACGGAGCTTTTCCGTTTACATGACACCAAATTGGCCTTCTTTTCCTCCTACCACCCTCAGACTGATGGACAAATGGAAGTGGTCAATCAGACCATTGAGATATATTTGCATTGATTCATGGGAGATCATCCGAAGAGTTGGGTCCGTTGGCTAGCCTGGGCAGAATTTTGTTACAATACCTCCTACCACACAACCCTCCGGACTACACCTTTCAATGTGGTTTATGGTTGTGAACACCACCCCCCCCCCCCCCCCCCCCCCCCCCCCCCCCCGATTCCCCATCTCTTATCTTATGTGGCTGGATCTTCTCACATGGCAGCTCTCGATCAGGCTTTTTGCGAACGTGATCGTATGCTTGACTTGGTCAAACATAATTTGCAGCAAGCCCAGTCTTGGATGAAGCAGATATATGACAAGGGCCATTGGGACCTCTCTTATGCACTTGGGAACTGTGTATGGCTTCGTCTTCAACCCTACCACCAACTCTCTCTTGCTGCCACCAAGCGTCATAATCTTTCCCCGAAATTATATGGTCCATTTTGGATTGTGGATTGTGTTGGCAGTGTTGCTTATAGGTTGCAACTTCCCCCGGATACCAAGATTCATGATGTTTTCTACATCTCCCTTTTGAAGCCATTCAAGGGAGACTCTCCTCTGTTGCATACACCCTTGCCATCATTGGAGGATGGTCGTGTGCAGCCCACTCCAGCTTTTATTTTGTTGGCTCAACGTGTCCATGACTTGTGGGAGATTTTAGTCCAGTGGGTAGAGACTGACCCTGCTGAAGCCACACGGGAACCATTAGACGACTTCCATGTTGTTTATCCCAACTTAGAGCTTGAGGAAAAACTCTTTCTCCTGGAGGGGTGTGATGTTATGGACTCCATAGCAGGTCGAGTGCTTAGAAGAAGCCATTGGTAAATCATGTAATTTTTTGGGCTAAGCGGCAAAAATCGTATTGAAAGCAAGGGAACCGTGGACCCAAAAGGGGGGAGCCGTGGACCGAAAACAGGGGAGAAACAGAGGAGCCGAGGGCGAAAGGGGAGGAGAGCTCGAGAGAGTCTCCCTCCAGTCGTCGACCATTCGGAGGGAAGACCCGAGAGGGCTTCCTCCGAACACCGTTCGTCATCGTCGTCCACCCCCATCCTGCAACCGAGAACAGACCCGAGGAGAGCTCGAGAGAGTCTCCGTCGCGGCAAGTTCAACGCTGCCATTTTCTGCTCGCCAAGTCGAGAGGTGACCCGAGAGGGCTCCTCCGGCGCCGATTCCACATTCCAACCATCCACTGGCGTCGATTACCCATTTCTAATCATTTCTTGAGCTATACCGACTCCGACCAAGACTCAAATGACTTTGGCTCCATTCCGTCGAACGTCGTTCGTCACCTTCATCCGTGGGTTTCCATCCTTCTTCGTCGGCGTCGTCTCTTCCTCCGGCCACTCGCTCTTGCAACCCGAAGCCATCAATTTTTGGAAATTGCAGCACCTGTGAGAATGAACCTGTGCTACCCCAGTGAGAGGCAGGAGAAGGGGAGTAATCCATCATTTTGTAATTTAATTTTCCCATAGTTTGAAGTTAGATTTTGAATGTTTATTAAATTTGATTTGAGAACTAATGTTTATCAAATATTTGTTTTCCGGATATTTGATTAAATTAGCTAGTTAGGGTAGGATTGTAATTTAGGTTGGATTTTGGTATTTTAATCCGATTTCTATCATTCACTCTATGCACCCGAAAGGGGCTAGACGCAAGGATTGAGAAATCGGATTCGTGGTTACGTGGCGCTCAAGAGAGGTATGAATCACGGTAAAATCCAGAGTTGATAATTTTAGCATCATCACAATAGGAAATTGATTCTCTGCATTCTATTGTAATCCGATCTCTGTCATTAACTCTAGGTGCCTGAGAGGGACTAGACGCAAGGATTGAGAATCCGGATTCGTGGTTACGTGGCGCTCGAGAGAGGCATGAATCATGGTAAAATCCAGAGTTGACGTTTCCTGTCGTGCAAGTAGTTAATTAGATTATTGCTTGATAATTTAGGATATAATTAGTGTTTAGTTTAGATTAATTCATCATATTTGGTTAGACTAGTTGACTGAAGAATACACAAAATTCAGTCCTCCCAGTGGATATGACCCTTGCTTCCCGCTAGATTACATGAACGATTCGTACGCTTTCGAGGTATAAAAGTCGATGTAATTAAATTTCACATCAAGTTTTTGGCGCCGTTGCCGGGGAGGCACGTATTAAGTGTATTTCTTTGTTCTCCATGGTCTTAGGTAAGGATAAAAACAAAAAACAAAAAAACAAAAAACATGCTTATGACTCCTATTGGGATGTCTCCATTTCGCCTAGTGTTCGGCAAAGCATGTCATCTACCTGTTGAGCTTGAGCATAGAGCTTATTGGGCCATTAAGGCTTTGAATTTTGATTTGGCTCAAGCGGGTGAGGAGAGGAAATTGCAATTGAATGAGTTGGAGGAGATACGTCATGATGCTTATGAGAATGCCAAATTTTATAAGGAGCGAACAAAACTTTTACATGATAAATCTATTTTCCGCAAATCTTTTACTGTTGGGCAGAATGTTTTACTTTATAACTCACGATTGCATTTATTTCCAGTGACGCTGAGATCCAGGTGGTCAACGGGTCGGTCTTCTTAACGATTAGGGACTCAAACCATATCATGAGAATGTCCCCACACCGGAGGAGGTGATGGTGATTTTCTTGGAGGAACCTGTCCTTTCATCTTGACTGCGTCAGAGTCTTGCTTACAACTATAAACTTAGCACATTGTGGGCAATCCCCACGTTTCCATCCCTTTGTACATTATAGTTTTTATTTTTGGTTTATTCATTCTTATTGGGATAACCTTTGGTGTACTCTGGTCTTGATTGATTGGAGGTCCCCTGGCGATGCCGGCCCGTCATGGACTCAGGATACTCTCTTGCCGGCTGAGAGCGTAAATGGTTCCGGTAGTCGATCACCAGACTTGTGGTCCCTAGTTTGAGAGGTCTGTACTCAAACATCTGTTCTGGGATTGACCAGTTCGAACTTGAAGTATTGAATGAAAACCTTATGGTGAGTAACTCAAGGACTGTGTTCAGCGCGTGATTCCTGCTGCCTTCAGTGGCCAGTCACATGGAGATTTCTTCAAAGTGTGATGTGGAATAGCGGTTTCATCTACGGATGATTACCTACGGGTATGGCTGATACGAGTAAACCTTCTTCGAGGGAGACTATGTATCATTCTTGGGGGTCTTTATTGACTCTTCGGTATTATTGTTGATGACCAAACACATATGGTCCCACCTATGGATTTAGGAGCCCTGAGGGAGCTTAACCCTTACTCTGCTGAAGTATAACTAGCTAAGTTGTGAGTCAACTGGAGTAGTAGCTACTAGATGAGAAGACTGGCACCAGAACAAACGTTAAAGCCAGCAATAAATCGTCTAGTAAATCAGATATTTTAGTGATTGTTAGTTGGTTTCTTTGATGATGTTTGCTGATATCTCTTTTCCTTGCACTGTGTTGGCTTTGCTTTACTTCTCATGTGCCAATGGAGCATATGGTTTCCATGAGTTTTATTATTCTTTAGCTGTTATTCCTTTTATAGTCGTTCTAGAGTTTTAACTTTTCCCCATTGAGGACAATATAAGGTTTAGGTTTGGGGGAAGGGGGGGGGGGGGGGGGGGGGGGGGGGGGGTGGGGGTGGGACTGACTCTTTTATGTCTTAGCAATGATTTTCTTTTGATTTCGTGATTTTCAAATTGTTCCTCTTAGTATGTGGTTAACTTTAATAGAGTTAAAAATAAGTTGCTCAAATGTGTTTCAAATTTTTTCGTAAAGCTGTGTAGAATGTGGCTATTAGAAATTTGATATCATTTGTTGTGATCCATGAGAATTCAGTGGGATAACTTACTATTGCATTAGACTTGGAACTTAGTTGCAAAAGAGAACATGTAAATCTAGTGTTGATCTATGCAGTCTGAATAGTCTTGTATGCCTGTTTGAACTCATTCCTTTTTATATCTCAGTGAAATTCCTTGTGTAATGTATGAATGCAAATGGAAATATTTTTGCTTGCAAAAGACAGATAACCTCAGAAACAGCCTGGGCAAACCCAAGGACATGCATCGAACAGTCGGTTGCTTAAAAATAAGTACATGTGCAGTGAAGACGAATACAAAATGGTGGTAATACCAAAAGTATTCAGTGAAACAAAAATTACGCTGGTAATAGAAAAAATGCGTTGGTAATAGCGTAAAATGGGTTTAAATCTAGAAGCAATGAGTTTCCTTAACTTTGATGATGAATTGTAAGTTGAAAGAAGTTGTAGGTCAAGATTGAAATTGGTATACTTCTTTTGTTGAGATTGTCAGACAACAAGCTTACTCTACTATTTTCTCTTAATCGTGATGTAACCAGGATTTTATTGTTATTTGTTGCCTCTTTGTTCTGTTGAAGTAGATTTCTTATGGGTACACATTGGTTCAGGTGGAGTAACAATGAGTGTATTTGGATTGATAATGTGCTATATTTTACACAGGTTTTTAATTGAGTTGGGTTTCAAATGATTTTCAGATATTTTACGATACTAAGTGTTAGTCATATGCTAATGAGGAGTAAATTTTCTTCAATTTTCTTTTTATATTGTTGATTTAGATGAATTTTGTGGGTAAATTCCAAGCAAACCCTCACGAGACACAACTCGTTGACTACTATAAAGTAGGGGTTTAACGGCTTGTTGCATGCGCTAAATGCAATCGTGTTCCCTACGAAAGTGGCATTTTGTTTTCCTAGGCTTAATTTTGGTTATGTTGTTGTTTTGCTAGGGACTAGAAAGACTTAGGTTTGGGGGTGTGATAGATGTCAGATTCTGATATGAGAACTAGGTTAATTATAATTGAATAACCCTTATAATTGTGTAATAGGTGGTTATTTATCGGTTTTCACTTGAAACGTGCATTTATTGAATTTGGAATTAATCACTGCTTATATTACATATTTTTCTCTCCTGAATGATATTTCATTACTTTTAGGGTTTATTTTCTTCCTAAAATGATTTTTATGGATTTAATTTTGGAATTTCTGGAGAATTTTGTGTGGAGAAGAAGATATTTACAGAAATGCCATTAGAGGGGGAGGTGATTTTTTAGGGCAAAATCGTTTTGAAAGCAGGGGAGCCGTGGACCAAAAAGGGGGGAGTCGTGGGACCGAAAACAAGGGAGAAACAGAGGAGCCGCGGGCAAAAGGGTAGGAGAGCTCGAGTGAGTCTCCCTCCAGTCGCCGACCGTTCGAAGGGAAGACCTGAGAGGGCTCCCTCCGAACACCGTTTGTCACCGTCGTCCACCCCCATCCTGCAATCGAGAACAGACCCGAGGAGAGCTAGAGAGAGTCTCCATCGCGGCGAGTTCAACGCTGCCATTTCTGCTCGTCAGGCCGAGAGGTGACCCGAGATGGCTCCTCCGGCACCGATTCCACATTCCGACCATCCTCCGGCGTCGATTACCATTTTCGACCATTTTCGGAGCTATTCCGACTCCGACCGAGACTCGAGATAGCCCGGTCAAATGACTTCGGCTCCATTCTGTCGAACACCACCTCCATCCATGGGTTTCTATCCTTCTTCGCCGGCGTCATCTCTACCTCCGGCCACTCGCTCTTGCAACCTGAAGCCATCAATTTTTGGAAATTGCAGCACCCGTGAGAAAGAACTTGTGCTGCCCGAGCGAGAGGCAGAAGAAGGGGAGTAATCCGTCATTTTTTAATTTAATTTCCCATAGTTTGAACTTAGTTTTGAATGTTTATGAAATTTGATTTGAGAACTAATGTTTATCAAATATTTGTTTTCTGGATATTTGATTAAATTAGCTAGTTAGGGTAGGATTATATTTTAGGTTGGATTTTGATATTTTAATCTGATTTCTATCTTTCTCTCTATGCGACCGAGAGGGGCTAGACGTAAGGATTGAGAAATCGGATTCGTGGTTACGTGGCGCTCGAGAGAGGCACGAATCACGATAAAATCCAGAGTTGATAATTTTAGCATCATCACAATAGGAAATTGATTCTCTGCATGCTATTGTAATCCGATCTCTATTATTAACTTTAGGCGCCTGAGAGGCGCTAGATGCAAGGATTGAGAATCCGGATTCGTGGTTACATGGCACTCGAGAGAGGCACGAATCACGGTCAAATCCAGAGTTGACGTTTCCTGTTGTGCAAGTAGTTAATTAGATCATTGCTTGATAATTTAGGATATAATTAGTGTTTAGTTCATATTAATTCATCATATTTGGTTAGGCTAGTTGACTGAAGAATACACAAAATTCAGTCCTCCCTGTGGATATGACCCTCGCTTCCCGCTAGATTACATGAACGATTCGTACGCGTGAGAGGTATAAAAGCCGATGTAATTAAATTTCACATCAGGCTCTCCTCTTTTTTTCTTCGTATTCTCAGCATGATTTTTTTTTATAGTTGGTCCATGAATTTTCTTTATTCTCGGCTTCATTTGAAGTTTGATTTGCTTCGTTCAGCCCGAGTTTCAACAGCTGCCTTGGTAAAGTATTTTTGAAGTTCTCCTCATTGTCATCGGCCATCTAGAACTGTTTACAAGCCGTGACAAAAGTGGGCACGCATACATGCAGTAGAGGCACCCCCACAATTGGTTCTGGCCCCAGCCAAGGCAACTGTTATTCCGACACTGGCCAAAGCAACCGCTCTTCTAACACTAGCTGTTATGCTCCCAGATCTAACACATGGATTCGTAGGGAGGAAGAGGAGAAAGATGAAAATCACGCCAAAGGGAAACTTGAAAACCCTAGGTTCTTTGAGGAGAACGCATGCCCCTGAGCTCGTTAAGGAGAACTCAAAACCCTTGTTTACGCTAAATCAATGCTTGTCTTTTCTCATTATTCTTACCCCTTAAATAGGGTTCACCCTTACAAGGTTCAAGATAAAATATTACAAAAATACCCCTATAGATAAAATATTACAAAATGCCCATGTGGCCTATTAATTATTTAACTGAAATAAAATAAAGTAAATTAAGGAAAAAATAATTAATTAGACTCTTAATAACGTTATTGCGTACATAACATTACACCCTCTGGGAGAAAGAGCTTGTCCTCAAGTTCGAAGGTAGGGCCAGCTTACCGACGTCTCCACTTATTCCCAAGGAATATCGGTTGTATATGTGGCAGCCCTCTGGACGACAAAATTAGAGCATTCCAACTAAGAAGCAATTTTTTTTTCTTTTACACTGCTAGCATCACTTGCTGTAGCACTCCCCAATATGAATAAGCAACCAAACAACAAGTTGAACTATCTCCAGCTCCAAACTGGCAACTTGTGCTTCGACATTTGTCCCCAACCAAAGTATGTTGAAGGTCTAACTTAGCAACAACATTGTTGCTCGAATTGGGCTCAGAAAAATATTCCTGAAATGCAGGTCCAATTAAAGGGGTATGATCAACCCCATAGTAATTATGTTGTTGCCAAAAGAGGGACTTGTTTGCAATTTCAACATACAAAAATTCATCACTGAAGGGATCCAAGTGTATCCTCCCAATTGTTGGAAACATTTTCCCATTGGGAACAAGAAACCGATCTCTTGCAATTACATATGACTCTAGCATTCTTTCATTGACAAGTAAGGTGCCCATGGGCTCTGAAATGAGTATATTTGCTTTTTCAGGCAGCTTGACTTCCTCAACTTTGCCATAGACAATCGTTATTATTTGTCCCAATGATAGATTTCTTGCTATCAGTCTACGCGCATGTTCATCCATTTCAGATGCCTCCATGTTATAGACTCAATAGCACACCGAGTCACTCAGAGGAGGAGACAATGACTCAACGAGTCACCTACTTTTATTTTCATTATTTATGTTGCCTTAGTTTCAATTTTATTGATTATGTAATAAGACTTGGATGTAGGGGTATAGTTGGGTTTTATAACCCTAACCTATCTTGATGTGAATTACCCTATTTAAGGGGTAAGGAAGCAGAAATAAAGTAAGTTCGGATTTAGAGTAAATTAGGGTAATTAGGTTCTTGCTCAAGCTCCCTATTCTAGGGTTCTTGGCGTGACCTCGCTCTGGTTGTTTGGTGAATACATTGGGGGTATCTAAGGTGATTGTGAGAGGAGGAAGAAGAGGAATTACCTTTCTCTTCCAAACTGCAAGAGAAGACTATCTCTTTCACCGAAATTCCAGAAAGGGAGAAGGGTCGGTGTGAGCTAACCAGGAAGGAGGACGAATTCTGGTTGCTGGATTGGTGTTGACGTCAAGAGGTAATTCTTAATCTTGTTCCAAGTATTGAAGATTAGAATTCTTTTTCTTTTTATGTAAGGTACCAGTATTGCATGGTAGAGGAAACCCTACCTTGACGTGAGTCATAAGAAAGGGGGTTCCACGTTGGGGCCTCAAGGAGCTCTATTGATTCTCTGGTTTCATCCATAATTAAGAAAAGGAAACTCTTTTTTAACGGAAATGAATTCAGCAAAGAGAATAGGTTGTTATTGGGTCATTATGGTGAGTCAAACCCTCTTAATGTGCTGGATTCATCTATACCTCGCCGAGTTACTAGATCCATGGTTAGGGACCATAACACTCCACAGCATAAACATGCCTTGCACCAGTTTGAGCTTCAAATAATGAAAGAACTCCACTACCAGCACCAACGTCAACCACAACACGATCATGGAAATCTAAACGGTTCTCAATCACTGCCAAATAGTTATCAAGATTTCCAGAATTAACTGCACCGTTTTCATTCCACACTACCACTATTTTCAGCACTGGTTGCTGGCTGTCTAGCAGCAATTTTTTTTGCATAGCCACAATAGCACTGTGTCCTTGGCTGTCGAGCAGCAATGTGTGCTGCACTGCGACAGCAACACTGTGTCCTTAGCTGTCTAGAAGCAATGTATTCAGGACTGCCACAACAGCATTATTTGTTTGGCTGGCTGGCAGCACTGGATTCAGTAGTGGCACTGTTGGCAGTTCCGTGTTCTGTAGTGTCAAAACAGCAGCAACATTTATACTCTATTCAGACGTCGCCCAGAATTTAATAGTTTTCCTGTCAACAGCCATAAAAATCATTCCCCATAGCATAACATCAAAATATGGCCAAGAGAACCTTCATCATTGATATCTGCCAACAACTTCTCATAATCAATGGTATTAAGACAATCTTTACCAAAGACAACCCCTCTGCCACATATGATTTCATTTGAGTTGAGATCAATGGCTGGTAATTCATTGAATACACCACGAGCAGCATCAATGTTTCCCCCATGCACAAGCACATTCAAGTCTTGTCTCATTTGGGCAAAGTCAGAATTTTCCAGGAGGTGCTCAACTGCATTATATGTTTCAATTTATAGTTTCTGCTGGGGTGCCCTTATCTTTATTGCAATAGCAGCAGCAATATTAAATATCAGCATCATCTTAAGCTCAAGAGCTCCACTAATGGTACATGTAGTAAGAACATGAATTATTTTTGTTGCTGTCCTTGTCCAGCCAGAATTAGCTATATCCTGCAGAGAGTATTTGTTGTGCCACAACAACAGATAATTGTGCACCATAAGTCACTGCTGCTACTACTCGCATAATTATCAGAACTATTTTCAGCAGTGGCACTATTGGTAGCACTGTGTTCTGCAGTGTCAAAACAATGTCGTACAATCCACCAATGCATTGGATTGAGCTGGAACAATAGGTGGAACTTCTATTCTTCCAATAAATACTGCTATGTTGCTGGCCAAAAGATGGACTTATCAGTTTTCAGTTGTCCAACTTGTGTTCACAGATATGAACAATAGTAATCACTGCAGCATGTCTCTAATTCTCATGAGCTATAAATGCACCCTATGATTCATTTTCATTTTCTACATATTCTAGGTGTTGCTTATCTTCATCACTTCTAACCGGTTTTATTTTTTTTTGTTGAGTCCATTTCTGCATTGCCACAGCAACAACAAATTTAAAAATGGAAAATGGCTCTCCTGTCCAACCCAAGAATGCAACAGCAGTAGAAATTGGAAATTGAGTCAGACTATATAACCCAGCCACAAAAAAAATCATTCATCCACAAAACCATTCCCATCACACCCAAAAGAAAATTATCTCCATTTTTTTCCACGTTGGCTCCCTTCTCATATTCAGAATTCCCACCAAATAGAAAATTTTCTAAGAACAGGGCATGAGCTTCATACATATCATCCAAAAAGATAAACACTTCTATCTCGTATTCAGAACTCCCACCGAACAGAAAAATTTCTACGAATAGGGCCCGAGCATCATACATGGGGCCATAAAATTGCAGCACACAGTTGTCAATTTGACCAAGAACATGCTCATTGCTACTGTTCTCAGCAGCAGAAAAATAAAACAACACCCATAAAAAAAATTTTATCACCCCTGGAATCCCTAAAAAAATTCCAGCTTGTAATTCAGACACACAAGTCAGAATTTCAGAAAATGTGATTTGTTTCTCTGCTTTACGGAATAGAGAACCTCCGTCTACAAATTTTGAGCAGCGTTGTTGCTGCTCAGTCCCTTGGAGCCCCATCAGCCCCATGGAAGAATCATTTTGACCTAAAAATCGATGGCGTTTTAGAAGCTTACCCCCAAATTTCTTCTCCCACTGTGGTTCCCCTTGCTCTCGTCGCCCTTTCTCCCATTTTCTCCTCGCCTTGACGATTGCCGGAAAGACGGACCCCGGAGGAAATGTATTACAGTTGGTTGCCCGCTGGGTTTTTTCGACGGTGAACAGCACCCCTTTGGGGTTTCTCCGCTTGGAAATTTTTTGAGATGGATGTGTCTAGGATTTGTTTGTGTCTCCTGCGGAAGACGTATGGCTTCCCGTGAGAAGGGGGTTGTGGAATATCCCTCTGATTTCCAAAAATTGGGGTCCTCGCCATCTGATTTCGAAAGTTCCGAGTCCAATTTCGGATTTGTGTCCCCAATTTTGGATGTCCCCTCCTCTGGAAAGACTTTGAATTTTTCTGGCCCTTGCTTCCAGTCCGAGATAGCGTCTCCTACCTTTTGTTCTATGCATATTTTGTGCTTGGAGATGGTGGAATTTTCTGGCCCTTGGACTTTCTGCCCGTCCAAGATAGCGTCTCGAGCGAGTTTAGGTCATATGACCTTTTCTGTGGCAGCAATGTTCTTCCTTGCAGAAATTTGAATGGAAGATGCACGCCATGCTGCATCAAATGCTAAACACCATGCACGTATTCCTTCCAATTGATCGTGCAGAGAATCGCTCATTGTGTTACCAGTTGTTATGGTCCCAGATCTGACACATGGATTCGTAGGGAGGAAGAAGAGAAAGACGAAAATTAAGCCAAAGGGAACCTTGAAAACCCTAGGTTCTTTGAGGAGAACACATAACCTTGAGCTCGTTAAGGAGAACTCAAAACCTTTGTTTACACTAAATCAATGTTTGTCTTTTCTCATTACTCTTGCCCCTTAAATAGGGTTCACACTTACAAGGTTCAACATAAAATATTTAGAAAATACCCCTATGGATAAAATATTACAAAAATGCCCATGTGACCTATTAATTCTTTAATTGAAATAAAATAAAGTAAATTAAGGAAAAAAATTAATTAGACTCTTAATAATGTTATTGCGTGCATAACACCAGCCAAAGCAATCGCTTTTTCGAGGGTAGAGGATCTGAGCGGTAGAACCATTGAAGAATCCTCCAACCTCTGCTTCTTATTCGAAATGTATCCCAAGGTGAAAGTGAGAGAAGAAGTCGAACCAATTGCTTCTGAAAGTTGAATGACAGAAAATAATCCCTTGAGAAAGTTACTGAAAAAGTGGTTGTTAATCATCGGAAGTCGTTTGGAGGGTGCTCCTATCATCGGAAGGTCACCGATATCATCAAAAGTAATCTACCATTATCACATATATCATCAAAAGTCCTCTACCATTACCATCGTTCTTTGTTATCTTTGTTAGCAGACCTGTGATTTCCATGATCTTGTCTCGTTGGCAATAGCTGTTAGCAGACCTCTTGGCTGGTGTAGTGGATTTAATTTGCTGAAGTCACTACTACATTGTTGGAAAATTTTCTTGTTGGCATCTTCATTTGAAAACTTTCCCAACTCGTTGCAGAGTCACAACTGAGATGGATTGGTGCCGAAGCATAAGCGGAATGTTAAAAAGAGACTTCCGAGTTGCTGGTAATTGTTGTTTCCATTTTGGTCTAGCTATGAAGACCAGTGACCTGATTCATTCTGAGATCTATTATCCTCATTTTTCCGGATTTATTTCTATTCTCGAACCAGTGAATTATCTCTGCTCTTGTCAAACCATTTATTTTTGGAAGTGGTGAGGTGGTTGTTGCTGGCTAACTACTGATTTTTGGAAGTTCTTCACTAGCCTTTCCATATCGAGATACGGATCCCGTGAACATTCGATTTTTTTTTTATCTTCCTAAGTTCAAAAGGATCATGAATTTGTTTTCAGAAACTCCTCTGCCATTCCAGAGATGACGGACTTCACGATGCCCTTCTTATTTCGAACCAGCTACTATTTCCTTTTCCAAAAACTATCTGATTGTTGTCCGAGATCTCTCGCAGTTGTCCAGTTTCTGCTCAACACCAGCTTTGCCACGGGGAAGAAGATGATTGTTGACCAAATATAAGTTTCCTAAGAAACCTGAATTAATCAGCGTTGGGCCGAGCTTGTTCTGACTGAGACCTGGACCGGGCCGAGTTAACCTAGCAACCCAAGAGTTTCTCCCTTCTGTTCTATAGGCAACTCGGGTCAAGTCAACCCGGTCCGAGTCAACTGACTTAGCCCACTTATTTTTTTGCCTCAGTTATACTGGTCCGGTTCCCAAGTTTTATACATATTTCTTTCGTGACTCAGCTATATTGGTCTACTATTTGACTCAGCGCAACTCGATTCTTTTTCTCTGGCTAGATTATTATTTTGAAGTATTGGCAACATATTCCTTGGTCAACATATTATTTGGTACAGATACTCGCATCAGATTATTTCACGGGTCCTTTTACAAGGATTTTTATTATTTAGTATGTGTTAATGGGCCCAGGCCCATTTCAGTTGTAGTTATTGTGTCTCTGTTACAATGTGGGACCCACCATGGTTGCACGAGCTGGTGGGATCCATCATGAGGACGTGAGCCAAGAGGAGTCATCACATGAGCTTGAATGAGTTCGAAGATTTGAAGATCAAGTGGGACCCACAAAGATACCACGAGCTGGTATCCTTACCAACATGAGTTGGAAAGATTTGGCAATCTTCCTTGATTGATGTAATTTGGTTAATCTTGATTGATGTTATTAAGGATATTAGGGAATCCTAATTGATTAAGGATTTTCCCTAAATATGTAATGGAATAGTATAAATATGCATCTCGGATTAGAAATGCAGTTTTATCGGTTTGAAGATATTTTGACCGAAACCAGCTTATGATGAGATTGATACATGAGAAGTTATAATTTTGTGGGAACAAGATTCCTTGACAAAGAAGATTGATAATGAGCCTATTATGAGTGATTTTTTATTCGTTGAATTTCAGAAACATGATTACTTAGCGTTTATGTTAAGTCTCTCCATTAACCGAGTTGATTGAAGAATGTTACTTGGTTTCTTATATCATTGTTTGTTGGAGAATTGTTTAAATTGATTTACCGAGTATGGCTGAAGAAAATATGAGTAACAAGAGTGATATACTCAGAATTACTACTATACCCTTGCTAAGGTTATCAAATTTCATGAGCTAGTCCACATCGGTTAGAAGGTTTCTTATAACAAATGACCTACTTGGTCACCTCACCAACTGTGGACCGCCAATTGATGAAGAGGATATTTTTTATAACAAGTGGCTAAAAAATGATACTTTGGTGATTATTTGGCTAATCAATAGCATGGAAGAACATGTCTCCAACAATGTTATTCATCTTGATACTGCTAAGCAAATTTGGGAGACATGTGCTCAGCTGTATTCTAGTCCCCATAATCTACATAGGCCATATGATTTTCTCCAAAAGATGTTGAACACTAAACAAGGTGGGAATATCCATGAATACTTGGCTCACTTTAGAGGCCTTCTTTAAGAGTGGAAATTAGTTGTGCCTACTACCACAGACGTCTAGGTACAAGAAAAGAAGAAAGAAGCATTAGTCATGGCTATTTGCCTTGCAAATATTAAACCATATCTTGAGATTGCTAAGAGTCAACTTCTTAGCTCTTATACTGTTCCCACCTTTGATGATATATGTGCCACACTTCTTCGTAGGGGTGGCATCGAGACGAGCTGAGCCTGAACCTGCCTATGTTCGAGCCGAACTCGAGCTTCAATATTCATTTAAAACTTTTCAAAAAATACATGTCTCGAGTTCGAGCTCCAACACACACTTAAAACTTTTCAAAAAATACATATCAAATAAATTATATATAAAATTATGCATACATTTTACATAAAATTAGGCATACATTTTACATAAAATTGGGCATGACCTCTACTTAAAATTGGGCATAAGGGTGGTATCGAATCGAGCCGAGCCCGAACCTTCCTATGTTCACGAGTTTGATTTAAATATTTCGAACTTGAGCTCGAGCCTAAATTGTAATCAAGCTCGAGCCTAATAATTTAACCGAGTTCGAGCTTCAACTTACATTTAATAGTCTGCATAAAATATATGTCAAATAAATTATATATAAAATTATGCATACATAAAAAAAAAAAAGGAATGATAGGGGAAGTTCGGGATTGAATCTCGATAATGGATTAGAATGCACCAATATTAATCTTTTTTATCCCAAATATTGTCTAGCTTATTTTGTAATTTTTGAATCTGGCCATAAATTTACTATGGCCTCCTTAGTGCCCTTGGTTGTAAATTTATATTATAGGAAAAACAAGAAATGTTTTTCCTAGGATACATATTTCCAAAAAAACCATTAAATAAAATCATATTACTAATATTGACTTACTAGAAAATTAAAAAAAATATTTTAAAATTTTCTTAGGAAAGTTAAATGGACCTCTTATTGCCTCTTCCAAGGAAATAAATAAAAATTAATAATCAATTTAATATATTACTATAATTATCAATAAATTTTTAATCAAATAAAATGTCAAAGACAAAATTGCTGTGAAAATTGCCTCATGCTAAAAGTATTACAACATCAACTATCAAATACTTATTCAAAAAAAATTTATATGATTTTCTCGCCCATCTTGGTAAGAAAATATTACTTAGAAAATTATATAATTTTTTAATAAGAATTTCCAATTAGAAAAATATTTCCAAAAAACATGAAGCACTAATAGTCCCTAGAAACGTATTTCTACTAAAAATGTATTTTCAACATTTCTTGAAAAAACCACTAATGTGGTTTCGTTTTTAATAAATTTTATTACCAATACTACAAATTATTTTGTATGTCATGAAATTTATCTTTGTGATGTGTCAATTAAATTGAATGGGTATTCTAAATGAATCTTATTTACTTAAAAATCCATATTAATAACAGAGTCTCAATTAATATGATCAAGTTCATCTCCTTTACATACTGCCCCCTACTTTCATTTGGTTTCGACCTTTTAGCCCTCACAAGTTACAAAGACTTGCAATACACTTTAAGTTATGAACAAGAAAATTTTTTAAGCTGAGCACAAGATTTAAGAACATGGCGCAATTGTACAAGAAAATATTAAAAAAATATTTCTCATGTATAAAAATATCTTTTTTTATAAAATATTTTATATTTATTTTCCCCAATTTTCACTTTAATTATATTTTTAATTCATTTTAAAATTTTAAATATATAATTTATTTTTTTCCTTCTTCTGCTCTCCTCTTCTTTCTATTTGTTTCCTTTTCCTTTTGTCCTTCAACTCTTATTTATTTTTCTTTTCCCTTTTCCCTCTCGTCCATTTTTTTCATTTTCCTTTTTTCCCTTATTCTCCCATTTTTTCGTTTTCATTCCCTTTTTTTATTTATATTTTTAAAATATTTTATATTTATTTACCTCATTTTCCACTTTAATTATAATTTTAATTCATTTTAAAATTTCAAATATATATTTTAATTTTTCAATTTTTACTTCCACTCTTCTCCTCTTCCTAATAGTTGTTTCCTTTTTCCTTTTGTCTTTCAACTCTTATTTATTTTTATTTTCCTTTTTCTCTCTCCTCCTTTGTTTTCATTTTCCTTTTTCCTTTTTTTCTTTATATTTTTATAAAATAGTTTATATTTATTTCCTCATTTTCACTTTAATTATAATTTTAATTCATTTGAAATTTTTAAATATATATTTTTATTTTTTATTTTTCCTTCACTCTTCTCCTCCACTTTTTTCATTTTCCTTTTTTTTTTTTCTTATTCTCCCATTTTTTCCTTTTTTTCTTCTTTATTTTTTTATTCCCTTCATTTTCCTTTTCTTTATTTATTCCTCTATTTACAAGAGGTTTATTAGTTCCACATGGGTAAAAAGAGGAGAATGGCATGAGAGGAAGGCTTATAAAAGCCTAACTGGAGGTAAGTCAAAGCGTGCATACTTGGATGAGGTGAATGAGTGATGAGTTTCGACTCGATGAGTTGAAACTCGGAGACATCCTATCCTGATCCCTGCTCTTGGTTACTGGGTCTCGTTAAGTTAATGAGCCGGCTCGCAAGTTTTCAAACCAAACCATGGTTCGTTCGAGCTCGGCTCAATAACTTAAAAGAACCTCATTTGGATCTCTTTGAGATCTAGAAAAATCGAATTGAATCGAGCCGGAACCGAGCCGGTCTTCAGCAGCTTACGAATCGGCTATTCTAGACACTTCTTCCTCTAATATTGAAGTATCATCCGCTATGTACTCTAGACATAGGAGAACATCATTTGACCGTGGCCGAGGCCTGGGCAGAAATTATAGAGGAGGATGAGGAAGAGGTCGAAGGAATGGTTTGGACAGACAAGATGGGAAGGAATACACTCATTGTCGGAGATATGGCCACACTATAGACACATGCTATTATTACAAGGAATGCTCCTACTGTGGAAAATATGGCCACTCTAGAGAAACATGTTATAAAGCAAATGGCAAACCAGACTAGAATAAAGCCTTATTGAGTGATACAAAAGAAGATCAGTACCCCACATCAACAGAAAAGAAAACCTTTACTGATGAAGAGTATGAGTTATTCCAGAGAATGAAAATAATGATGGGTTCTTCTCCAAGTACTTCCTCAACTACCGTTGCCACCACTGCTTCAAGTATGCTATATGCCTCCTCTTCCTCCTGGATAAGTGACTCAGTATCATTTGAGCATCTTACATTTAACAAAAAATTTATTACACTCATTTTCTTTCACCCAAATTTGTTATCATAGCTGGCGGTTTTTAAACCAAAGTTCAAGGGAAAAGATCCACTTATGGTACACCATCACTTCTGCTCACTGATATATGTTATGGTCCCTAGCTATGGATCTAGTAAATCGGTGAAGTCCTTATGGATCCAGCATGTCAAGAGGGTTCTTGATCAAGGTAATGATGCAAGACTCTCTTTTCCCTTGCTGTTAGCGTGAGGCATGAAAAGGAGTTTCCTTTTCTTAAACCTCTACGTAATTAGGAGATCAAAGGTATTGTTCGTGACCCCAACAATGGAACCCCTTCTTGAATTCATGTCAAAGGTGTAGGGTTTCTCTCTTGAGCACTGCTATGACTTCGTAAGAAAAGATATGAATTCTAATCTTACTACACTCGGAAAAGAGGTTAGATTTACCTCATTAATTTGTTGTGCGATATCCAACCCAAAACACCTTCTCTTCCTTATTCGGAATGAAGGAAAGATCCTTACTTCCTTGCTGCTAGTTCGTAGAAGAGCCACAAACCCTTCTCAAACTTCGGAAAGGAGTAATTAACTCTCTCCCTCTCTTGATCTCGAACACTCTTAATGCAATCAGAATAAGATGAAAAGAATGAAGATCAAATCAAGCACATACCTTTGGAGCTAGTCAAGGAGAACTCCCAACCCTAGAGCTCATCAAGGAGAACTCCCAATCCTGTTTAATCTAATTCCAAACTTGTCTATTTTTTATTTCCTTACCCTTTAAATAGGGTTTTTGACGTCATAGTGTTTTAGGGCTAAAAATACCCATTCTACCCCTGCGTCCCTGCTCATTACATAATTAATGAAAAATTAAACTGAAAGCAATATAAGTTATGAAAGTTAAACTAGTGACTCAGTGAGTCATGTCCTCCTTTGTGTAACTCGAAGTGCTATTGAGTCCATAACGTCTGCCTCCCCTTGGAGAAGGAGCTTGTCCTCAAACTCGTAAGCTGGGTAGACCTGTTTGAAGTTGTCGAGTTGCTCCCAGGTAGCTGCTTCTGGTTCTGTATCCGTCCACTGAACTAGAATCTCCCACTAGTCGTCAACCAAACATGCGTGTACCACCGCCGCGGGGGTCAAAATGACGCGTCCATTGTCCAACGGAGGTAGGAACGGAGTGAAAGTAGACGGTGATCCCGTATATGGTTTGAAGAGTGAAACATGAAACACATCATGCAGCTTGGCCGTGGCTGGTAGTTGAAGTTGATAGGCCACTTGTCCCACACGCCGAATAATGGAAAAAGGCCCAAAATATTTGGGGGATAGCTTGTGCGCGATGGTCCCGCAATGGACTGCTGGCGTTATGGTTGTAAGCGTAACCACACAGTCCCCTACCTCGTAAGAAACATCTTGGTTTTCCTTGTTGTAGGCATCCTTCATGCGATCCTACGCTCGTTATAGGCGATCTATAATAGTCTGTAATAACTGGTCGCGATCCATGAGGGCTTGATCAATGGCGTCCACGTGGGTGGAGCCTCTAGTATAAGAGAGAAGGCGAGGGGGCTCCCGTCCATAAAGAACCCTGAAAGGAGAGGATTGCAAAGCGTAGTGGAACAAAGTATTGTAACAATATTCAGCCCATGGTAGCCATTGAACCCATTGCTTCGGTCGATCTCCCACAAAGCACAGGAGATACATTTCAACGGTGCGATTAACCACCACAGTTTGGCCATCGGACTAAGGATGATACATGGAGGAAAACTTCAATTTGGTACCGCTCAAGCAAAAAAATTCCCTCCAGAAAGTACTTGTGAACACCGCATCCCGATCACTGACAATCGACTCTGGTATGCCATGTAATCGTTTAATCTGCTCAAGAAAAATTTGTGCCACTCGTGTTGCTGTAAATGGATGAGCTAACGGAATAAAATGGACATACTTGGAAAACCGATCAACCATCACGAATAAAAATGACTTCTAGGCTAACAGTGGAAGACACTCAACGAAGTGCATGGAAATATCGGCCCATACCTGGGTAAGGAGGGTGAGCGGTTGTAGAAGACCGAAATGACTCAAATGATTGGATTTTTTACGTTGACATACCTGACAAGCGGAGACATATGACGCAATGGAAGTCTTCATAGCCTGCCAATAAAAATCAGCCTGAATGCGCTGTAAGGTTTTCTGAATACCTTCATGTGTACTGTCATGATAAGCCGAGAGAATGGCTGGAATCAACTCGGACATGTGGGGAAGGTAAATCCGCCCTTTGTAAAAAATAAGGGAATCCTGGAAGGACCACTTAGAATCCATAGTCCCCTCGTTAACCTGTCTGTGCAGCTCCTGTAGAGCAGGAAGCGTGACCTGTGCATCACGCATCAAGTCTAGGATGAGGAAACGAGGCTGACTGATATCACATATGAGTTGATGATGTTCAAAATGACTAGACAAGGTATCTGCTGCCTTGTTTAATCTCCCCGCACAGTATTCAACAGAGAAATCAAAGCCCATTAACTTACTGATCCAATGCTATTGTGGCGAAGTCGTGAGGCGCTATTCAAGTAAAAACTTGAGACTATGATGATCAGTACGAATGAGAAATGCACGGCCCCATAAGTAAGGCCTCCAGTGTTTGACGGCCTTTGCCAATCCGATTAATTCCCATTCATATGCAACTAATTTTTTATGACGAGCTGCCAACTGTCTGCTGAAATACGCAATGGGATGAGACTGCTACTGTAAAACGGCCCCAATACCCCCACCCGAAGCGTTACACTCAACCATAAATAAGTCATCAAAATTCGGAAGCTGTAAAATAGGGGTGGAGGCGAGAGCATTTTTTAGGACCTCGAAGGACTGTGAAGCCTCCTCGGTCCACTAAAATGAATTCTTTTTTAGGAGATTTGTCAAAGGGGCTGCCATAGGCCCATAATTCTGAATAAATTTGCTGTAATAACCCTCTAGACCCAAAAATCCCCGCAGAGCTGAGCAACAATGTGGCTGTGACCATTCCCGAATTACCTGGATCTTCTCGGGATCAACAGTGGCTCCCTCATGTGATATAATGTGGCCAAGATAAGCAACATGAGATGCCGCGAAGGAGCATTTTGATTTCTTCAAATAGAGTTGATGTGCTCATAATAATTCAAACACAATCTGTATATGCGATGCATGCTCCTCTCTGGATTTGCTATATATAAGTATATCATAAAAAAAAACGAGTACGAATTTTCGAATGTAAGTGCTAAATCCTCGTTCATCAGAGCTTGAAAAGTTGAAGGTGCATTTGATAACCCGAAAGACATAACCACAAACTCAAAATGACCGTGATGTGTGCGGAATGCTATTTTCTCAATGTCAGTGGGGTGCATGCGCAGCTGATGATATCCCGAACGTAAGTCCAATTTAGTAAAGACCAATGAGCCATATAATTCATCTAGGAGCTCCTCCACGACTGGAATCGGAAACTTATCCTTCACTGTTCGGGCGTTTAATTCTCGGTAATCAATATAGAATCCCCATGTGACATCATGTTTCTTCATAAGCAAAGTGGGTGAAGAGAATGGGGACCGGCTGCTGCGAATAAGGCCTTGTTGTAACATCACCTGGCCTTGTATCGTCGAATGACCACCACGTTAGACCCTGGTTTCAGACAGATCTGGTGATCACAGTGCCTCAAGGGAGGGAGCCCTGAAGGCTCATGAAAGAGATCAGAAAAATCCTCAATAAGACTATTAAGAGTGCTATCAGGAGTGTCCCAGGCGTGCATAGAATGAAGGTGATGCTGGTTTTCTAGTTGACTCCCCTGTAAGAGCACGTGGCTACCCCGCAAAACAAAACTCATAGTTAACGCCGAGAAGTCCCACAGAATGGGTCCCAATGTTTGTAACCATTTTATGCCCAATACCATATCAAAACCCGCCAAAGGAATGACAAAAAATTCAGCATGGAATAAAGAAGTGCCAATGGAAAAATTTACTGCCTTGTTGATCTTGTAGCTAGGAACTTTCTCCTCATTGGCCACGGAGACTATGGCAGGATCTGTAACTGCAGGTGCTGAGCCGTAGTTAAGCTAAGAAAATTGTGGGTACTTCCCGAATCCACTAGTCCCAGCAGTTCCCGATCGAGGGCCTGAGCTCTAACTTGAATAGTTTTGGGCAATTTCTGCCCAGTAATGGCATGCAAGGATATTTCTGGTGGTTCCTCCTCTACAATCTCCTCCGTATCATGTGAGTAATCTGCTTCATCTACTTCTAGCCAAAACAGCCTTTTGCACTGGTGACCCGCTTGCTACTGTTCATCGCAGTTATAACACAGATTCTTTGACCTCCTCTCCGCCATCTCAGCACTTGTCAATTTTTTTATATACCGAGGTGGAGGATTACTAGATCTTGTATCCCCTGCCATACCCTGGGTGTTTTTCTGAGGAGGTGCTCCGCTCCCCTTGCCATGCTGGTCGTCTGTGTTGGATCTTTTGGTGAAGTTCCATTGCCCGAGCTAGATTCATTGATCTGGCTAAGTCGACAGGTGCATGTAGCTCCACCTCTAGCCATAATGACTCATTAAGGCCTGCCGTAAATAAATTTACATGCTGATCCACCCGAACCATCCAGCCTGCCCTTGCTAAATTTTCCTGGAATTGTTGTTGATATAGCTCAATTGAACCAGTTTGGCGTAACAATACCAAATCCCTCAAAGGTTGCAGTAAGCCGGAGGACCAAAACGCAGAGTGCATAATTCCTTAAATTCTTCCCAATCTACCAATAATCTATCTGCCTCAACTTGTCGATACCAAAGTTGTGCTTTCCCCAATAAGTGAAAAGTAGCCAACCCTACCATATCATGAGCTGCAGTGCTTTGGTGGCTAAATTTTTTTCACACCTATGCAACGATCTTCTGACCCATTAAAATTAGGGAAATCAATTTTATTATACCTGGGTACGATGCCTCCTCCTTGGTTGAAGGGTCCTTGCTGGCCAAGGAAACTGGTGCACCCAGAAACTCATCTCCCCTTCTGTTATGTGACTGATCCTCTCCTCTTTGTTCCAGAATGGTGTTTCTTCCCATCGTTAGACCAGTTGTTATGCTCTCCACCCTTCCATTCAATCTCTCCATATCGAGAGTAATTTTAGAGAACATCTCCAGGAATTGATCAATTTTTTTGTTATTCTCTTCCTTATCTCTGATCATCATCTCCCTTAAATCATTTTTGTTGATCTCCGCCGTGTTACCCTGCTCTGATACCAATTTGTTATGGTCCCTAGCCATGGATCTAGTAACTCGATGAAGTCCTTGTGGATCCAACACGTCAAGAGGGTTCTTGATCAAGGTAAAGACGCAAGACTCTCTTTCCCCTTGTTGTTAGAGTGAGGCTTGAAAAGGAGTTTCCTTTTCTTAAACCACTACATAATTAGGAGATCCAAGGTACTCTTCGTGACCCCAACAATGTAAACCCTTCTTGAATTCATGTCAAAGGTGTAGGGTTTCTCTCTTGAGCACTGCTATGATTAACGTAAGAAAAGGTATGAATTCTAATCTTACTACACTCGAAAAAGAGGTTAGATTTACCTCATTAATCTGTTGTGCGATATCGAACCCAAAGCATCTCCTCTTCCTTGTTCGGAATGAAGGAAAGATCCTTCCTTCCTTGCTGCTAGTTCGTAGAAGAGCCACAAACCCTTCACAAACTTCAAAAAGGAGTAATTAACTCTCTCCTTCTCTTGATCTCGAACACTCTTAATGCAAGCAGAATTCAAAATGAAAAGAATGAAGATCAAATCAAGCACATACCATTGGAGCTCGTCAAGGAGAACTCCCAACCCTAGAGCTCGTCAAGGAGAACTCCCAATCCTGTTTAATCTAATCCAGACTTGTCTATTTTCGATTTCCTTACCCTTTAAATAGGGTTTTTGACGTCATAGTGTTTTAGGGCTAAAAATACCCATTCTGCCAATGCGTGCTTGCTCATTACATAATTAATGAAAAATTAAACTAAAAGCAATATAAATTATGAAAGTTAAACTAGTGACTCAGTGAGTCATGTCCTCCTCCTTTGTGTAACTCGATGTGCTATTGAGTCCATAACAATATACTTTTTGTTCCGACCTTCCCTTTGAATCTTTTATCTATTAGTCAGCTCACCAAATATTTTAATTGCTCTATCACCTTCTCACCCACTTCATGGGTGTTTCAGGATCTTATAACGAAGCAGGTGATTGGTGGAGGCCGTGAACAAGGGGGGCTCTACTATCTGGATATGCCAAAATAAATAATGTTTCCACTAGTGAAATTGAGACAAGGTTATGGCACAACCGGTTGGGACATCCATCCACACAATCTCTTCATAGTATTTTTCCTACTCTTAAAGCAATATAAGAGTTTAATTATGAAGTCTATCAGATGAGTAAACATCAAAGGACTACATATTCACCTCATCCAAAAGTTAAAAGTGTTACTCCTTTTTTGTTAATTCATACCGATGTATAGGGACCCTTGAGCATCTCCAATATTTCTCAAGTCAAATATTTTATCACCTTTATTCATGACTTCACTCGTACCATTTGGTTATTTCTGTTTAAAGAGCATTCTGAAATACCATTGATTTTTAAATAATTTCATGCTATGGTACTCACTCAGTTTGGTCAGAAAATAAAAATACTTCGGTCTAATAATGCCAAAGAATACATTTATAAAGAACTTGACTTCTTTTGTCAAGAAAATGACATTATCCATCAAACATCATGTGCCTGCACTCCTCAACAAAATGGTGTAGCCGAACAGAAAAACCGTCATATTCTTGAGGTAGCTCGAGGTTTACTATATGCCATGAAAGTTCCATACTTTTATTGGCTGCATGCAATCCTTACCATATGTTTTCTCATAAATCGTCTACCATCTTCCATTCTTGGTAATAAAACCCCTTACTCTCTATTGTTACCAAATGATTATCCTTTTTCACTACATTTGTAAATCTTCAGATGTCAATGTTTTGTTCATATTTCCTTCTCAAAACACAGTAAACTTAATCCCAAATCTATCAAGTGTATCTTCTTAAGATACTCTCGCACACAAAAGGGTTATGTTTGCTATAATCCCACTCTTCAACGTTTACTTGTGTCTAGGGATGTCATATTTTTTGAAGACTCTTCATTCTATTCTGACTGTTGAATTATTTGTTTGTATCAACCGGGCCAATCCTTGTATAAGATCCGTGCGGATGCTTTCCTAAAAGGTTCGAGCCTTTTAGCATACTGGTTTCAAGATGGTATTAGGGCAGGTTGGTCCCGTGTTCGAGTCCTGCTCCCACCGATTTTGTCCCAGGTATTTTTGATGAATTTGTCCCGAGTTTTTTCGCTGAATTTGTCCACTGGTTTTCCCAGTGTGGGGGAGTGTTGAATTATTTTTTTGTATCGACCGCGCCAATCCTTGTATAAGATCCGTGAGGATGCATTCCTAAAAGGTTCGAGCCTTTTAGCGCACTGGTTTCAACACTGACAATCCTCCTCCAGGCCTTTCTTCAGTACCAGGTTCTCCTCGACCGGTTGTGCCTTGTGCTACAGAAACTACTGAACCCCCAGAGACACTAGCTGACACCACACCTATTGAGTTTATGGATCCCACCGAGGTAAGTCCATCATCTCCAATTGTTTTTCACCCTCAATATGACCCTCATCCTATTGCCTTGAGAAAAGAACCTAGATCATGCACTAGACCCTCTACTTCTCATCCCATTTCAAATTTTGTGTCTCTTCATCATCTATCCCTTCAATGTTGTCAATTTTTTTCTTCTATCTCCTCCATGTCTGTTCCACAGTCCTATCAAGAGGCACTCAAACATCCAGGGTGGAAGGCGGCGATGGATGAAGAAATGCAAGCACTTTATGAAAATCAAACTTGCTCTCTAGTTCCCCTTCCATCAAATAAGGAACCCATCGGTTGCAAATGAGTTTATACTATAAAACACAATCCAGATGGGTTCGTTGCACGGTTGAAGTCTCGCCTTGTTGCTAAAGGTTATACATAATGTTATGGTGTTGATTATGGCGAAACCTTCTCTCTAGTGGCAAAAATGAACTTGGTACTTTTGTTATTATCTCTGGCGGCTAATTCTTCCTAGCAGGTATATCAACTTGATATGAAAAATGCCTTTTTGAATGAGGACATCAAAGAAGAAATTTATATACAACAACTACCTGGGTATGTGGTTGAGGGGGAATCAGTATGTCGACTAAAGAAATCTTTGTATGGTCTAAAATAGTCTCCTCGTGCATGGTTTGAAAAGTTTAGCCAAGCCCTCATACGGGCTGTATTTCACAGATGGTCGGGAGATCACTCAGTATTTATTAAAGACACTCCTCAAGGCAAGGTAATTTTGGTAGTATATTTTGATGTTATTATTATAACCAGTAGTGATCCCGAGGGCATCCAGCAAACAAAAGAAAAGATATGTGCTGAATTCAAGACAAAGGATCTTGGACTACTCAAATATTTTCTGGGGATTGAAGTACTATAATCCAAACATGGAATTGTACTATCCCAAAGGAAGTATGTCCTTGACCTACTAGAGGAGACAGGAATGATGGGATGCAGACCAATAGAAACTCCTATTGATTCAAAAACAAAATTATGTGCAAGTACTAGAGAAGAGGTATATATCAAAAAAAATCAAAGGTTAGTGGGAAAACTTATTTACCTTTGCGTAACAAGGCCAGATATTTCATATGTAGTAAGTGTGGTAAGTCAATATATGCACAAACCACAACTCAGTTATTGGCAAATACTAGAAAGATTATAGAAATATCTGAAAGGAGCTCCAGGAAGAGGGCTTCTCTATAAAAATCATTGTCACTTCAACATCGAAGGATTCTCAGATGCAGACTTGGCCGAATTCCTGGATGACAAAAAATTTACTTCGGGATATTGTATGATGGTTAGAGGGAACTTGATTACATGGAGAAGCAAGAAACAAAATGTAGTTGCACAGTCTAGTGCAGAAGTTGAATACAAAGCCATGACACACACAGTTATTGAAATCCTATGGTTCAGATCTCTTCTCACTGAACTGGGATTCTACAAAGAAACTCCTATGGATTTATATTGCGATAATCATACAACAATACATATCACATCAAATCTAGTCTTCCGTGAGAGAACAAAGCATATTGAAGTAGACTTCCACTTCATACGAGAAAAATTCCAAACAGGCATCTTATCTCTCAAGCATATATCTTCATAGAGCCAAGTCAAGTTGCAGACATTTTCACCAAACTAGTCACTCCTAAAATTTTGTCTGCCATCTACGATGTTTTCTCTCCCCCAGCTTGAGGGGGAGTGTTACAATGTGGGACTCACCATGGTTGCACGAGCTGGTGGGACCCATCATGAGGACATGAGCCAAGAGGAGTCATCACATGAGTTGGAATGAGTTGGAAAATTTGAAGATCAAGTGGGACCCACAAAGATACTACGAGCTGGTATCCTTACCAACATGAGCTAGAAAGATTAGGCAATCTTCCTTGATTGATGTAATTTGGTTAATCATGATTGATGTTATTAAGGATATTAGGGAATCCTAATTGATTAAGGAGTTTCCCTAAATATCTAATGGAATAGTATAAATAGGGGGTCTTCGTTGACGTCTCTCAACAAGTCCTTTCCTCTTCTCTCCATTCGTCCAAGTTCCTTTGCAAGCCTAAAGACTCTTCTCTTCTTTCTCTTTCTCTCTTTTCTTCTCTAGTTGAGCTCTCTCTTTCCCTCTCTTCTCTTCTTCTTCTCTTCACCTCTCACACTCTTTCTTTGCTCGAGGTTCTAATCAAGGGATCCTAAATTCAACATTATCTTTGGATTAGACATTATTATTGAAGAAGAACTTCTTAGTTGGTTTTCTTCTCTAGTTGAGCTCTCTCTTTCCCTCTCTTCTCTTCTTCTTCTCTTCACCTCTCACACTCTTTCTTTGCTCGAGGTTCTAATCAAGGGATCCTAAATTCAACATTCTCTTTGGATTAGACATTATTATTGAAGAAGAACTTCTTAGTTGGTGATTTTTATCAACATTGGCTATTCTGATGGATGACGAAAGCCAAGGTGGCCCCAAAATATTATCTTTTGGGTAATTACCCGTTTCCCCCGTTAATTGGCATTTATTACTCCTACCACTTGAGAGTCGATGTTACGGTCCCAGATCTGACACAAGGATTCGTAGGAAGGAGGAGGAAGAAAATGAAGATCAAACCAAAGGGAAGCTTGAAAACCCTCGAGCTCGTTGAGGAGAACTTTAAGTCTGCTTACTCTAAAATTAACCTAATTCTCAATACTTCAATGCTTCAATACCCCCCTTTTCATTACTCTTACCCCTTAAATAGGGTTCACCCAGTTAGGGTTTCATAAAATATTCCAAAAATATCCCTATAAATAAAATATTCCAAAAATACCCCTATAAATAAATAATTCCAAAAATACCCCAGTGACATAAGACTGAAATAAAATAAAATAAAATAAAATAAAGAAAAAAACTAAAATAATAATGTTATTGCGTTGATAACAGTCGATGTCTAGGGTTTAAACACGATGATGGAGGAGTTTTATTACACTTCTGAGCATTGCATATCGATTCACTACCTATAGAAGATCGGAGTGTACCCTACATCCAACATGGGTTATGACTGGAGTATGGAGCAATGTCATACAGCTTGGAGTGATTTTACTCTCGCTTATCTTATGACAGTTGAGCCTCATGGAAGAGACCACCCGCATGAGGGGGTGTATTGGAAGACATGGAGGACTACCATTTTATATGAGAAGATCTTAGACACCATTTGCCGCAAGTTGCGAGTTCATGATGTTCTCTAACCCCAGCTTAAGGGGGAATGTTGGAAGATGGGCTCAAGCCTACACAACCAAGGAAGGCCCACATATCCAATAGTGTTGGAAGATAGGCCCAAGCTCATAAGATATGGACCCACCATGATCACGTGAGGTGACATGATGAGTCATCACATTAGCTGGAATCCTTATCACATGACTTGGAAGATTTGGCAAATCTTCCTAGATTAATGTAATTGATTTATCTTCCCATGATTTATGTAAATTTGGATAATCATGATTGATGTAATTAGTGATTGAGTCATATTTGTGTTATTTTTATTTTTATTATCACATTGTTTGCGTAGTACGTTGGGTAATGAATTTAAACAAATATAACTACGTATATACGTTAGTTTAAGAGTGAAAATTTAAACACTTTTAATATAATAAATTCATCAAATTTTTTTATATTATAAAAGCAAATATTTGTGTAAATATTTTACTTTTTATATATTAAGTTAATAAATTAATATTATTTTGATATTACTAATAGATATTAAATTAATAAATATTTTATAATATCCTTTTTATATACTATTTAAAATTTAGATATTACAAAATTACAATTTGATTACAATTTTAAGAGTATAAAAATAAGCATTTGTTTAATCATTTATATTTAATTTATTAACTTATATTAATTTAATTTTCTAAAAGTCAAATATATAAAAATATTTTATTAATAAATAATCTCTCTGCACTTTACACTGCACTTTCCATTGTGCACACTAACACAAACAAATACTTTACACTGCACTTTATATAGTGCACACTAACACAAACAAGTGATTGACTTTCACTTTCACTAGGTAAAGTACTTTCACTTTCCCTCTCACTTTCCCCATCACTTACAAAGTGCACTAACCCCAACTTAAGAGTATGGTTTGGCATATGAAATCTCAAAAAGCCAATGCTTTCCAAATTAGTTGTTGTTTGTAGTTCATACTTCGTATAAGAACATATGGAACTATAAGGGTGCTTTCACAAAGACATGATGTAGCATACATATTTTCAACACGTGAACTGAATAGGGTTTATACCATAGAGCATGAAGAAATATAAAAATGTTTATATTTTTTTATTTTGTTTATTTTTATTTCTTCTCACTTCTTCCTCTCCTCACTTCACTTCCATTGATACTTTTAATTCTATTAAGTACGGAATTAGTTTCTTTTAGCACATAAACTGAATGTGGTTTCTCTCCTCTCTCTTCAAACATATGAAAATTTTCTAAAACCTATTGCCTAATGAGGGATTTGTTTCATAAATCATATAGAATAAGAGAGTGGGTTTCTCACCTGCCTCACCAAACATGTAGAGATTTCTCATCCTATTGGCCAATGTAAGAGTAGTCTCTTCGGTCATTTGGAGGAGTTAGTGAACAGGATTTGGTAACTCTATGCTCAAGCAACCTAATTGAGATTAGTCTCTTTCATCACTTGTAAGGAACTCTCATCATTCTACAAAAAAAAGAAAAAAAGAAAGGGGACTAGTAACTTCATGATCAAGTAACTTAGCTGAAATTCCATTTGCAACCATGGGTTTTATTGGAACCACAATAACACTTACAAGATTGAACAAACTATATTTTGAAATCTATCAAGGTTCCTTAAAAACATCAAACCAAGGAACCATACCTTTTCAATTAATTGAGGTTTTATCAAGAACCGCAAACTAGGACACCAAGCCTTTATACTTCATCAAGGTTCCTTAAGAATTGCAAACTAATGCATTGGGCCTTTACAAGATAAAGATAAAAAGAAATATATATAAAAAATAAATAGCTAATGGAGTTACATAATTTTTATCACCGAAACCTCTACTAGATTGAATTCTTCTTGGATGTGGACATATCCAATAATTTTAACATTGGAGTACTAGAGTAATTGGTTTGCAAGTTGAGGTGTGTTGGAAGACATCTCAAAATGGCATCAAAGTAAATACCTCCCCCATGTCAAAGGAGGTAGCAAAGGAGGTTGTTTAAAGGTCTTCTCATAAGGATGACACAAAGGTATAATTAAAGTAGATGACGTATATCTACTTATGTCTTTTCTGTAGTCATTGTAAACCTCCTTTTACTACTATAAATAAAGGTTCAAGACATGCAGTTGATTATTAAGTTTCCCCTCTTCTCTCTCAAATTCATCCCTAGAAGATTCTCCTCTCCCGTGTTCTCTCTCTCCATCTCTCTAGCCAAGTTCTCTTTCTTTCTCTCTTCTCCTTTCTTCTCCTCCTTTTTCTTCTTCTCCTCTTTCCCTACCTTGGTTGAGGACTTTGTCATGGGATCCTAAATGTCAGAGTGGTTCTGTCCACTCTTGTAGGCGGTAGCTTTCTGCACCTAACAGATCGGTCTCTTGGATTGTATTGGCTAGCTGCTATCATGGTATCAGAGTTGGGCACGCCACATCCCACATTCAAATCCCGTGAGAGGCGGTCAAGAATGGGCAAGGTGGGTGTCAGAGTGGCTCCGTCCACTCTTGTAGGTGGTAGCTTTCCGCACCCAACAGATTGGTCTATTGAGTTTTATTGGCAAGCTGCTGTCACTAAATTTAACATGGAATTAGAGCAGTGGATTTAGGATCCCCACATCAATGGTTCCATCGATCAAGCTTTAGATGGAGTTCTCCTTGTTGATGAAACAATTTTTTTTTAGCTGTACCAAGATAAGTTCTTTTTCTCTTATGAGATTATTGTTGATATTTTTTTATCTCAGAAAGATGGTTTATTGATGGCTTTATCATCTAATATGAATAAGATTATAATCTTTGCTTTGAAAGTGGCTTGCCTATAGTGATTATGTTTGATTTTTTTTCTCCAAGCAAGGCCAATTGTGTTATTGCTCTCTTGCATCTTATGTTGATGTTTGTGACTGAAGTTAGTTAGTTGTTGCTCTTCTTTCTTCTTCCCAAAGAGCTCGGAAAAGGACTGTTTTAGAGCGTCCCAAGGAGAATTTTTTGTTAACAAGGTTGTTGGTTCTTTGCAATGATTTTTGTTTTTTCATTGGGTGTATTATCCTTTTTGGAAACTTAACTAAAATATTTAAGTAAAAAGAGCAAAAAAGGTTGTGATTCAATCATATAAAGCTAGCGCATATTTAGAGAAGGAAAGATTGCTTCTTAAACCAAGCCGAGAGGTGCTATTTTAAGAGAAGAAATTGCTATTGTTTTTGGTTGATTTGAAGCTTTCTCTTATTAAAATATTTAGAGGTATTTATTTCCTAATCTATTTAAGGAAAGAATAAGCAGAAATCGTGATTTTTTCAATTGCTAGGTGGTGCATTTGACAAAGAAGGCAAGTTTCCATTTTGAAAGATACCTGAGCTGGATTATGATTTGATTCAAGTTTGATTACATATTTAATTTGTTTTGAGATAATTTCCTGATTGAGAAAGATTGTAATCCACTCTAATTGGCATGAGCAACACGTAATTAGTTTTATTTTCCTGTTTGGCGCTTGTTTAAAATAGGATAGAAACTTACCTTCTATTCTCTCTTGGTTGAAGATCTTCTCCAATCCGATTTGCCTATTTAACTTCATGTGTGATAAAGGTATGAGATCTACCTTCTATGAGATAGCAGGTGGACTTCTCTTTGAAAAATGATTGATGATGCATATTATTTGGGTTCAAGTTGCTTCTTTCTTCTCAAGTTCATTAATATATTTGCTTCGGTTTGCTTCTCTAGTTGTTTGTTGGATTGATATATTGCACATAAGAAACTATTTAATTGTTTGAAGACTATATGGGAAGTAAGAGTGATCTTCTTAAAATTACCACCATACCCTTGATAGGGTTGTCTAAGTACCTGAGCTGGTCACAATCAGTTAGGAGGTTTCTCATTACTCGAGACCTCTTAGGCCACCTAACCAAACCAGCTCCACCAATTGATGAAGAAGATATTTCTTATGTGAAATGGCTCAAGAATGACACCTTAGTCATTAGTTGGCTGATTAATCGCATGGAAGAACATGTAGCCAACAATGTTGTTCACCTAGAGACAAAAAAAAATAAAAATTGGGACACTTGTGTTGAGTCGTACTCTAGTATGGAAAACTTACAGAAGTTATATGGTGTTCCAAAACATGTTCAATACAAAACAAGGGGACAATCTTCATGAATATTTGGCTCGATTAGAGGATTGATTCAAGAGTGAAAGATTGCTCTACCCTACACCACTGATATCTTAGTTCAAGAAAAGTAGTGGGAGGCCTGAATAGCTATTATTTGTCTATCAAACATCAAGCCATATCTTGAAGTAGCTAAGGCTTAACTTCTCAACTCCTCCATACTTCCATCATCTGATGACATAAGTACAACATTACTTCAGATACCAGTTCTTTCCTTCACCTCTCATACTGAAGTATCATGTACTATGTACTTAGGTAATAGGGGTACATCTTCTACCACCCGAGGGTGCGGTAGAAATTATAGAGGAGGATGAGCAAGAGGTGGCAAAAGTGACTTTGGTTCTTCAAGGTTAGATAAATGGGTCTACACTCACTATGGTGGCCTAAACCATCTGGTGGATACCTGTTGGAAGCTTCATGGCAAACTAGACTGAATCACTGCCATACAGGCCTCAGATAGTTTTGATTTTCAAGACTACATGGATTACATCACTGAGAAAGAAGAAGAACACACGTTGGGAAGAAAAGAGGAGGAAGAATGGGGTTCTGGACTTATTTTCAAACCCTCCCCCTTAAGGTATATTTATAAATGATAAAATTACAATATTATAATTATGCCCTTTACCCTAATAAGAGTGAAGAAGAGACAAGAAACATAAACTAATTACATCAATGATACCCTAATTACATAATATCTTCCACCACTCTTGCTCAAGTTGGGAGGTAACAATGATCCCAACTTGAACCAAATATCATAGATATAGTAATAATCTCCTCCATCATGGTGTCCCAAGGATAAGTGCAACACTAGGGATACTCTTAAATAGTAGAAATGGCTGATAATTCTAAACCAACCTTAAATGATTTTGAAAAAATATAGTGATAATAATCTCTAAGTGGGTAATGCACGTCATTTACAAGACAGTGATAAAAAAACCCAAGGGTACCAATAAAAAGTCTCAAAGAACTTAAAAACACCCATATATGTAAGAAGGACCAACCGAAGGAACACTCCAAAAGGGTTGGCCAAAGGGGTAAGTGAGAGTCAAATAAAGGATGGACCGAGTCAACCTGACTCGAGTTCGAGTTGACCCTGTCTGAGTTGACTCGATTCGAGTTGGCTTGAGCTAACTCAAACGGAACAAAATCAGTAAGCAACACTTGGGTAGCTAGGTAGCTGGGTTAACTCGACAGATTAAATTCAAAGAACCACCTAACATGGCGGTAGTTCAATTCAGAAATAGAGTCTTCATCTTTTGTTGGAAGATATGATGTAATGAGGTCATTGAAGTAATTACTTTATGTTTTTTGTCTCTTCTTCACTCTTACAAGGGTAAAGGGTATAATTTTAATATTAGTACTTTTATCATTTATAAATAGAGCTTAAGGAGAGTGTTTGGACTAAGCCCATTATCCTAATCTTCCTCCTCTTTTCTCCAAAGTCGTCACTCTTCTTCTTCGCCTCCTAAAACCTTCTCTCCACAACTCTTCTTCTTCTTCTCACCCCTTAATCCTCTTCTACTGTGATTATATATTATGGAATCCCAAGTTTCAATATGGTATCAGAATAGGCAAATATCTAAGATGGAAAAGGAGAAGAATATGGAGAAGAAGGGGAGGAAGAATAAGAATAAAAATAAAAATAAAAATAAAAAGAGTAGTTTCTAGTTTTTTCTTTAGTCTTCTTTCCCAATTTATATTTTTCATATAAAAAAATATATAATGTTGGAAATATATTTGACTCTAGTTTCCAACTCAAAAAGAATTTTTGAAATTAGATTTTTCTATAAAGAGAAATCAACATTTGAAGCAGCAAAGTTCAAGCAGTAGAAAAGTTTCATGCAACAACAGAAAACTTCAACTTTCGCGCCATTTTCTGCTATCAAGAATGATAATTTATATGGAGAATTATATATCAAAAGAAATATATGTAAGTTTATTTTCTTACCTATTCAACCAATTCTCAATCTGAGTGTTTTTTATGGAGATATCGATCTCGGAAGAGTCAATGGTCATGCTGGCCAAAGAAGAGAGTATTTAGTTCAGCCAGATTACAAAGTCCGACATCTATAAGATTATTTACCTCAAAATAAGTATATTTATTGAAGTAAAGTTATAATTTTATGGAATTTATTTAAGTATAGTTTCAAAAGGATAAAATTTCATCTCAATCTGATATGTATTTAAGGAGATATTCGCATTGGAAGAATCAAAGGTCATGTTGGTTTCCTGTTGCATGTGAAGACCCGAATTTAAGCCGAATTATTTTTTGTTTTTTTGAGTTGTTGTTATTCATCAATAATATCAAGAAAGTATCTCATGATCTACCCTTAGAAAGTTTCTATTTTTTAACTAACAATATATGGAAAGAATCTTTAGAAGATCATCTTATTTTCAAAAATATTTGTTGATTTATTTGTCAAAGAGAAGAAGTGTTCCTATTCTGAATTATTGGAATTTCCCAAAAAAAGTAGTTACTTGATTTAATGCTAAAAATTATAGAAGTATCTATGTAAGGAGATTCTGATCTAGGATCAGATTCAAAACGTGTGTTTCTTCTTTGGTTATGAGAAATCCTTGCAGTATATTAACAACATGTTGAAGCAGCACTCAATGTACTTATCCCTTTATGAAGTGAGTGGCCTCACTCAGCTATCACTCAGTGAAATACTTTCAAGCTATAACTAGTCCAGCCTCAAGCTTTGCCTTCAGTTTTTTACCTTGCCATTCAGAGTTGGTTTTATTCTGTAATTACATTTCTAAGCGTGGAAGCAACATCCATTACTATTTTATTCACTCTTCTTTTTTTTAGAAGTCCTTCCAACTGCTTTCGGAACCAGCAACACTCGGTTCCATTATTCTTTATGAAAAGATTAACAAAACTTGGTTCAACTTATTCTCAACTTATTACTTGGTTCCAGCTTATTATTTGGTGCACATCTTCCTTGTTCATGGATAGACTAGTTGTAAATTATCTCATGAGTCTTTATTACTTTTAAGGACTTTTACTATTTACCAGTTATCCGCTACTATATAACAACATATTTGGTATGTGTTATGTTATGGACTTGATAACCGGACAAGTCATCCAAAGGCGACACGGGTGAGTTGGTGACTCAGAGGATCATTCAGGAACCTTAGCATTTATATGTTTACTTTATTTCATTATGTAGTAGCATGTATGCCAGCAATGGCATTCTTGTAAAAACACTAAATTGGGTCCTTGGCGTGATTAGCCTTTAAGAGGGCTTATGAAAGGGAAGAAGTCAAGCATGAATTAAACCTAAATCAGGATCAACGTTCTCCTTTAATGAACCTAGGATCGGCGTTCTCCTTGATGAACCCAAGTTTCATGTCTCCCTTCGACGAGCCCGACTTCTTCTCTTCACTCCATCCATTATTTCATCCATTCTCGGCAATATAGGTCGACCAGGCAGGTATGTTCACCCTGGTTCATCCCTTGCTCCCCTTGACGATCCTTCACTTCGTCGAGTGACGAGGTTTATGGTCAAGGACCGTAACACTTTGGTATCAGAGCAGGTAAGTATGGGGGAGTCTTCATGTTATGGACTCAATAACACACCGAGTCACTCAGAGGAGGAGACAATGACTCACCAAGTCAACTACTTTTACTTTTATTATTTATGTTGCTTTTAATTTCGAATTTGATTGATTATGTAATAAGACTTGAAGGTAGGGGTATAGTTGGGATTTATAACCCTAACCCTAACCTATCTTGGCGTGAATGACCCATTTAAAGGGTAAGGAATGAGAAATAAAGTAAGTTTGGATTTAGATTAAAATAGAGTAATTAGGTTCTTGCTAGGTTCCCTATCCTAGGGTTCTTGGCGTGAACTATCTTTGGTGGTTTGCTGCATCCCTTGGGGAGTCTTTGAGGAGATCGTGGAAGAAAAAGGAAGAGGAATTATCCTTCTCTTCCAAGGTGCTATAGTTATCCATCTCTTCCACGAACCAGCTGTGAGGGAAGGAGGTTTTGCGTGAGCCTTAGGATCAAGAAAGAGGTTTTTGAGTCACTGATTGAAGGAGGTCTTCAAGAGGTATTTTTATCTATCTTTTCCGAGTTTAGAAGAGCAATAGATTGTCTTCTTTACGTAAAACATTGGTAGTTGCATGAATTCAGAAACCCTACTCATTGACGTGAGGTATAAAGTGGGGTTTCATAATTGGATCCTTAAATAGTCTCTTGATTGATTTGGTGCATCTATAATTGAGAAAAGGAAACTCCTTTTTCAATTATAATGTGTGAGGGAAGTAAAAGAGAGTTTCTTTTCACAAAAACGTGTTAAGAATCCCTCTAACAGTGCTGGATTCTTATTTGACTCACCGAGTAACTAGATCCATGGCTAGGGACCATAACAACTTGGTATCAGAGCAAAGTAACCTGACAGATATTAGCAGCCATGAATTACTTGAAGCTATCCTCAAAGGCAATGCAGATAATGAGAAAAGATTTTCTGAATCGGAGGAGAGGTTCTCTAAGGTTGATATTGGTATAGAGACCTTGAATGGAACAATGCACAACATGGAGATTGATCTGACTACTGGAAGGAACACAACACCAGAGCAAAGAAGAGGGGACCATTCATATAACAGAAGGGGAGATGAGTTTACGAGGCGCACGAGTTTCTTTGACCCTTCATCCCGAGGGGACCATTCCACCTGGGAGGAGGCACTGTACCTAGGTACACTAAACTCGAATTTCCCACTTATAATGGGTCAGAAGACCCTTTGGTATGGCTATATCACTACGAATTTTTTTTTCCCATCAAAGAGTACCAGCATATGATAAAGTGGGGATGACTATTTTCCACTTACTGGGAGAAGCACAACTCTGGTATCAGCAAGTTGAGGTGGAAAGACCAGTTGTGGAGTGGGAAGAATTTAAGAATTTAAGCTCTCTTCATTTTGGTCCTCCAGCGTACAACAATCCCTTGGGTGATTTGGTTCTGTTACAATAAACTGGTTCCGTGGAGCAATATAAAAAAATGTTCCAGGAAAATTTAGCACGAACAAACGGTATGGTACGAATGGACTAGCAAGTGGCGTTATTTACAGCAGGCCTGACGAAGGCATTAAAGCTTGAGGTGGAGCTCTATGCATCGATTACATTATCACACGTGATGAATGTAGCCCATGCTTTAGAACTGCGGTAGAAGGCCCTGCACAGATGACCAACATGGTCAGGGGAGAGGAGCACTTCCTCCACCTGGCAAAGCAGACACAATTATCCTCAGGGGGTTCAGACCACAACACCTCCTCCCAGACACACTCCGAGCACCACTTTACTAGGGGATACGAAATCGAGCAGTCATCCACCTCAGTACATAAAAAAAATGGACAAGTGCTGAGATGATAGAGAGGAGGTTCAAAAATCTGTGTTACAACTGTGATGAACCATATCGGGTTGGTCATCAGTGCAAAAGATTGTTTTTAATTGATACGATTGAAGATGATGATATCGAGGTGATAGAGGATATGATAGAGGAAGCACCACCGGAAATTTCCTTGCATGCAATTACTGGGCAAAAATCATCCAAAACCATACAAGTCAGAGCTCAGATCTTCGATCAGGAACTCGTGGGCCTAGTGGACTCGGGGAGCACCCACAATTTTCTTAGTTTGTCGGTGGCCCAGCACCTGCAGTTGCAGATTCTTCCCCATCTGACGGTCACAGTCTCAATGGCCAATGGGGAGAATGTTCCTAGCTACGGAATCAGGAAGGCAGTAAATTTTACTATTGGCACTACTTTGTTTCATGTTGAGTTTTTTGTTATTCCTCTGGCTGGTTTTGATATGGTGTTGGGAATCAAATGGTTACAAACGTTGGGACCCATTTTGTGGGACTTTTCTACATTGACAATGATTTTTGTCCTACATGGTAGCCAAGTGCTCCTATAAGGAAGTCAGACAGAAACATAGCAGCACATTCATTCTTTCACTGCCCCGGATAATTCAGCAGGTAGTATTGATGGTCTTATTGATGAGTTCTCTGACCTTTTCTATTAGCCTATAGGGCTTCCCTAGCTCAGACAGTGTGATCACTGGATATGTTTGAAACTAGGGTCAGATGTGGTAATTGTTCGTCTCTATCGGTATCCTCACCTCCAGAAAGATGAGATTGAAAGACAGTGTCAGGCGATGCCACAACAGGGCCTTATTCGTAGCAGTAGGTCCTCCTTCTCTTCACCAGTTATGTTCGTGAAGAAACATGATGGGACTTGGCGCTTTTGTATCGATTATCATGAGTTGAACACGCTGATAGTGAAAGACAAATTTCCCATTCCGGTGGTGGAGGAGCTCCTCGATGAGCTACATGGATTGTGGGTCTTCACAAAATTAGAATTACGGTCTAGGTATCATCAAATTCACATGCATCCAATAGATATTGAAAAGACGGCGTTCTGAACACATCACGGCCACTTTGAATTTGTGGTCATGCCTTTTGGGCTATCAAATGCTCCTTCTACTTTCCAGGCGCTGATAAATGAGGTATTTAGCTCTTACCTTTGGAAATTTGTACTTGTTTTTTTTTTATGATATATTAATATATAGCAAGTCTCGAGATGACCACTTAGCACATTTGAGAATTGTATTTGATTTATTGCGAGCACACCAATTATATTTGAAGAAGTCCAAATGCTCCTTTGGGGCATCTCATGTTGCTTACTTGGGCCACATTATTTCCCATGAGGGGGTCTCTGTTGATCCCGAGAAGATTCAGGCTATCAGTGAGTGGCCACAGCCTCAGTCTTGCTCAGCTTTACGTGGATTCTTGGGTTTGGCAAGCTATTACCGAAAATTTATTTGGATTTATGGTCCATTGGCAGCACCTTTGACAAACCTCCTTAAAAAGAATTCCTTTCAGTGGAACAAGAAGGCTTACATGGCATTTGACGCACTCAAGAATGCTCTTGCATCTACACCGGTGTTACAACTTCCAAATTTTGATGACTTGTTTGTGATAGAATGTGATGCTTCTGGTGGGGGCATTGGGGCCGTGTTGCATCAGAACTCCCACCCCATTGCTTATTTCAGTCGACAGTTGGCCTCTCGTTATCAGAAATTGGCTGCATATGAACGTGAGCTGATCGGGTTGGCCAAGGCGGTCCAACACTGGCGATCGTATTTATGGGGATGTACTTTTCTCATCCGTATTGATCATTATAGTCTCGAGTTCTTACTTGAGCAGCGTCTCACGACGTCACCACAAAAGCATTGGATTAGTAAGTTGATGGACTTTGATTTCTCAGTGGAGTATCGTGCGGGCAGATTAAACAAGGCGGTGAATGCCTTGTCCAGACGTTTTGAACATCAGCAGCTCGTCTATGCCGTTAGCCAGCCACGTTTTCTCATTCTAGACATGGTCCATGATGCGCATGCCACACTTCCAGCACTACAGGAGCAGCACCGCAAAATTTCCAATGGGGAGATGGATTCTAAGTGGTCCGTTCAGGATTCACTAATTTGCTATAAGCAGCGGATTTACCTTCCAACCACATCCGAGTTGCTTCCAGCCATTCTCTCGGCTTATCATGATTTTACCCATGAGGTGTTACAGAAGATGTTGTGGTGTATTCCGGTGGATTTCTATTGGCCGGCTATGAAGTCCTCCATTACTACATATGTCTCCGACTGTCATGTATGTCAAAGGAACAAATCAGATCATTTGAGTCCTGCGGGTCTTCTCCAGCCTCTCGCTCTCCCTACTCAGGTATGGGCAGATATTTCAATGGACTTTGTGGAGGGTCTTCCCCTCTCAGCCGGGAAGTCTATTTTTTTTATGGTGGTTGATCACTTCTCCAAGTATGGTCATTTTATCCCGATGGCTCACCTTTACACGGCAGCTCGTGTGGCATAGACCTTCTTGGAGCATATTGTACGCTTACATGGCATTCCTGAATCTATTGTGAGTGACCAGGATGCGGATTTCATGAGTACTTTCAGGAGGGAACTATTTCAACTAAGTGGAACACAATTGAAATTTTCCTCCGCATATCACCCTCGGACAGATGGCCAAACCGAGGTGGTTAATCTGATCATCGAGATGTATCTTCAGTGCTTAGTGGGAGATCGACCGAAATAGTGGGTTCAATGGCTACCCTGGGCAGAATACTGTTATAACACTTCATTCCACTCGGCCTTGCAGTCCTCTCCTTTCCGAGTTCTTTATGGGAGGGACACCCCGAGGCTTCTCTTTATACCAGAGGCACCACCCACGTGGATGCCATTGATGAGGTGCGCATAGATCGAGATTAGGTGCTGAAGACGATTACAGACCGGCTACGAAAGGCTCAGGACCAGATGACTACAGCTTAAACAAGGGCCACCGGGATGTCTCGTATGCGGTTGGGGACTATGTGTGGCTACGTCTCCGGTAGTACTGACAACACCCTCTCGTCGGGCCAGCACGCCATAAGCTCTCCCCCAAGTACTTTGGGCCTTTTTCCATTATGCGACGTGTAGGGCAGGTGGCGAACCAACTAAAATGGCCGGACATAGAGAAGCGGCATGATGTGTTTCATGTCTCACTACTGGAACCTCACAAGGGGCCAGCCCCTTCTTCCCCACCGTTCCTTCCTCCAGTGGACAATGACCACATCATTCTGACACCCTATGCGGTGTTACGGGTGCGTGTGACGAATGACCAGTGGGACATCCTCATGCAATGGACCACTACAGGCCCCGAGGCAGTGACATGGGAGCTGTTAGAGACCTTCAAACAGGTCTATCCAGCTTACGAGCTTGAAGACAAGCTCTTTCTCCAAGGGGAGTGTTAGGTTCTTCCCGAGCCATGGATTAAGTTACCCTTCTTTCCTCTCTTCCCTCCATATTGGATCTTGACGCTGGAAGGGGTTTCTTGTTTCTTGAACATGGAATGATGGAAATAGGAATGGAATGATGGAGCTTTGAAGGAAGATTGACCTGGACCTCAGAGGGAGAATCCGACCTAGACCTCTGAGAGACAATCTGACCTATTTAATTCTAATTTCTCAATACTTCCTTTCCTTCTCCTTGACGTCCCCATAAATAGGGTTGAGGACGGAAATACAAAATAGACCCATAGGTCAAATGGTTCATGCCATATTACATCTAAACCAAACCAAACCAAATGGAATAACATTAAAAGTAAATTGACACAATTTAATTCCTATGCCTATGGATAACTCGTGATGCTATGGAGTCCATAACAGGGAGTTAGATGTTATGGACTCAATAGCACACCGAGTCACTCAGATGAGGAGACAATGACTCACCAAGTCACCTACTTTTACTTTTATTATTTATGTTGCTTTTAATTTCGAATTTAATTGATTATGTAATAAGACTTGAAGGTAGGGGTACAGTTGGGATTTATAACCCTAACCTATCTTGGCATGAATGACCCTATTTAAAGGGTAAGGAATGAGAAATAAAGTAAGTTCGAATTTAGATTAAAATTGAGTAATTAGGTTCTTGCTAGGTTCCCTATCCTAGGGTTCTTGGCGTGAACTATCTTTGGTGGTTTGCTGCATCCATTGGGGAGTCTTTGAGGAGATCTTGGAAGAAAAAGGAAGAGGAATTATCCTTCTCTTCCAAGCTAAAATAGTTATCCATCTCTTCCATGAACCAGTAGTGAGGGAAGGAGGTTTTCCGTGAGCCTTAGCATCAAGAAAGAGGTTTTCGAGTTGCTGATTGAAGGAGGTCTTCAAGAGGTATTTTTATCTATGTTTTCAGAGTTTAGAAGAGCTATAGACTATCTTCTTTACGTACAACATTGGTAGTTGCATGAATTCAGAAACCCTACTCAATGACGTGAGGTATAAAGTGGGGTTTCATAATTGGATCCTTAAACAGCCTCTTGATTGATTTGGTACATCTATAATTGAGAAAAGGAAACTCCTTTTCAATTATAACGAGTGAGGGAAGTAAAAGAGAGTTTTTTTTCAAAAAAATGTGTTAAGAAATCCTCTAACAATGTTGGATCCTTATTTGACTCGCCGAGTTACTAGATTCATGGCTAGGGACCATAACACATCAAGCCATGAGGAATTGTTGGCAAGGTTCACGGAAATGATCAACACCAAACAGGAAGAAATGGAGGGCTGATTAGCAGCTCTGTTGGATAGTCGAGTCTCTCAAGCTATATCTCAACAAGCAGTTGCGGTCACTAATAGGGTGTATGAGATGCTTTCAGGATGGACACCAACCCCGAGAGAGAGGGAAAGGGGCCCTTCGAATGGACAGGCCGCACATCAGGCTGGACGCACAGAGCACACTGCATATGGGGGAAATTTCAGTCCAGGCAGTGGGGTGGTCCTAAGGTACACTAAATTAGACTTTCCTGTGTTCAATGGGTTGCAGGATCCTTTAATTTGGTTGTATCGTTGTGAATTTTTTTCTAATCAAAGAACGGATGAAATAGACAAAGTTGGGTTGGCCGCCTTCCAGATGCTCGATGAAACGCAGCTATGGGGCCATCAACTCAAATTGGAACATCCTGGTCTAGATTGTGAGGAATTTAAGGAATTTTACACCATTCAGTTTGAACCGCCCACTCAAAGCAATCCTTTGGGCAATTTAGTACTCTTAAGACAAATGGGAAGTGTAGCACAGTAGAAAAAACAATTTCAAGAAAATTAGAGCGAGCAAGCAAAATGGTACGAATAGATCAACATGTAAGTTTGTTCACCGCTGGCTTAACTGAGGCACTATGATTAGAGGTGGAACTCCTTGGACCTACGGATTTGGCCAAAGCCATGAATTTAGGAAGAGCGTTGGAGGCCAAACAAAAATTTCAAACAAGATGACCAATGTGGCCAAGGGGAAAAATAGTTCGGGAGTGCTCTCTACAGCACCACCATGGAGAAGTAGTTCTGCTGTCCCAAATCCTCCCAACCCTAAAATTCCTCCATCCACTCCAACGTTCATCCGAAAATTAAACAGGGCTGAAATGGAAGAACGTAGAGCAAAGGGGTTATGTTACAATTGTGATGAACAGTACACGTTCGGCCATCAATGTAAGAAACTAATCTGGTTAGAAATTTAGGATGAGGAACAAGAAGAACCAGAAACAGAGCAGTTAGAGGTTGAAGAGCCTGCCATTTCCTTACACGCAATCACAAGAATCCAGACCGCCAAAACAATGCAAGTCTATGCCTTGGTCAGCGATCATCCAATTTTAAGTCTTGTGGACTGAGGAAGCACTCATAATTTTTTGAGTTTCATAGCAGCCAAGTATTTACAACTTCCAATTCAAACTCGGCCAGTAGCCTCAGTTTCAGTTGCCAATGGGGAAAAGGTTCCTAGTTACAGGTCAGCAAGGCAGTCGTGTTTACTATTGCTGGTCACCAATTTTCGGCGGAAATTTTTATCATTCCACTACTAGGATTTGATATGGTTTTGGTCATCAAGTGGCTCCAAATGTTGGGCCCAATCTTGAGGGATTTTGCAGCATTGACCATGAGCTTTGAGTTAGAAAATGCAAGGGTTACATTACAGGGCCATCAACCTAAGGTTACAGCCCATGTACATGGACTTCAACAACTGCACCCTCTAGAGAGCACTTCAGATATCTTGTTGGATGAGTTTACACACCTCTTTCAGGAGCCTATCACTCTTCCGTCATTGAGACATTGTGACCATCGGATTTTTTTGAAGGCTGGATCCAACGTGGTGGTTGTGAGACCCTATAGGTACCCCCACCTCTAAAAGGATGAAATTGAACATCAATGCAAAATTATGATAGAACAAGGCCTCATCAGACCGAGTACATCCCCTTTCTCCTCCCCAGTTCTATTGGTGAAGAATCATGACAATACTTGGAGGTTTTGCGTGGACTACCGAAAATTAAATGCCAAGACTATTAAGGACAAGTTCCCTATACCATTTGTGGATGAATTATTAGATGAACTGCATGGGGCCCAATTTTTCACAAAGTTGGACTTCCGCTCGGGGTATCATCAAGTCAGAATGTACCCGCCGGATATAGAGAAGACCGCTTTCCATACTCACCATGGTCACTTTGAGTTCATCGTCATGCCCTTCGATCTATCCAATGCCCCTTCAACATTTCAGGCCTTAATGGATGAGGTATTTAGTGTCTATCTCATAAAATTTGTTTTAGTATTCTATGATGATATTTTGATTTTCAGCAAGTCATGGAATCAACATTTAGCAGACTTACGTCTGGTATTCCAACTTATTCAGACTCATCATCTATACTTAAAAAGTTCCAAGTGTTTATTTGGTAGAAAACTGGTGGCTTATCTGGGTCACATTATTACAGCAACAGGGGTTATAGTGAACCCAGAAAAAATTGAAGCTATCATACATTGGTCACAACCGAGAAACCTTTCAGCATTAAGGGGATTTTTGGGCTTTGCAGGGTACTATAGAAAGTTCATCCACAATTATGCACCACTTGCAGCTCCTTTATCCAACCTGCTCCACCGAAATGCCTTCCAATGGAATGACGCCACTGAACAATCATTCTAGACACTCAAGCAAGCTTTGGCCTCCACTCCGGTACTACAGTTACCCGATTTTGAAACTGTATTTGTGGTAGAATGTGATGCATTTGGAGGCGGTATTTGGGCGGTGCTACAACAATCTCAACACCCTATTGCCTATTTCAGCCATCAACTAGCGCTCCACCATCATAAGTTACCGGCCTATGAACTAGAACTCATTGGCTTAGCGAAGGCCGTCTGCCATTGGAGACCTTACTTGATGGGCAGATTTTTTATCATCCGCACTGACTACTACAGTTTGAAGTTTTTGTTGGACCAATGCATATCAACTTCTCCCCAACAGCATATGATTAGCAAATTAATGGGCTTCGATTTTATAGTGAAACATAAGTCAGGTACATTGAACAAAGCTACTGATGCACTCTCACGTTGTTCAGAAGAACTACTACAACTTGCTGCCACTAGTCTTCCACACCTCTCTTACTTGATTCCATACGAGAGGAACACCAGCGCACACCAGAACTGAAGGAGTTGTCCCAACAGATTGCAGTGGGAAAAATCCCTTCCACATGGTCACTTCATGACAACATTATTCTATATAAACAGCGCATATATTTATCTCACACTTCTCCTTTGGTGGTTGTGGCAGTATCGTCTTATCATGACAGCACTCATGAAGGCCAACATAAAACATTACATTGGATCCGCGGGGATTTTTATTGGGCCGGTATGAAATCCACAGTTGCAACGTATGTGGTTGCTTGTCCGGTGTGTCAGCGGAACAAGACAGACAATTTAACTCCAGCCGAGGTACTGCAATCACTCGATCTCCCCACCCAAGTATGGTCGGACATCTCTATGGATTTCAATGAAGGTCTCCCTAAGGCATCGGGGAAGTCTATTCTTTTCGTGGCGGTTGACCGATTTTCAAAGTATGCACACTTCATTCCTTTGGAGCATCCGTATATAGCTGCAGTCGTAGCCCAAGTGTTCTTTGCAAATATTGTTCACCTCCACGGCATTCCAGAATCAATAGTAAGTGATCGAGATGTAGTCTTTACCAGTAACTTTTGGAAAGACCTATTCAGATTATGTGGTACAAAACTCAAATATTCCTCCGTGTATCACCCTCAAACAGATAGCCAGACTTAGGTGGTGAACCGCATCATTGAAATGTATTTGAGGTGTTTTGTGGGGGACAACCCTAAAAGGTGGGTGCAATGCATTCCGTGGGCGGAGTATTGCTACAATACATCGTTCCACACGACTTTACTAGAGACATCATTCAACATATAATATGGCAGGGATCCCCCACGTTTGTTTGCGTATGCTAAGGGGTCAACCAAGGTGGATGCAGTTGACCGAGCTCTTATTGGTTGAGATCAATTGTTGGACTATGTTGTCCAACATCTTAGAAAAGCTCAAGCACGCATGAAGGACTATTATGATCAGGGTCACCGCAATGTTCAGTACACTTCGGGGGAATTCGTATGGCTCCGTCTCCAACCTTACCATCATCCATTGCGGGCAATCGGCATAAGCTTTCTCCAAAATATTTTGGGCCCTTCAACATTATCCAACGGGTTGGGCAAGTAACCTATAAGCTCCAGCTTCCTCCAGAGTCCAAGTTTCATGATGTTTTTCATGTCTCTCTGCTCAAGCAATTCAAAGGATCAGCACCAACTTCCATTCCTTCCTTACCACCGATTGAAGACGGTAATGTTTCTCTCGCTCCCATCAAAATTTTGAGTGCTCGCCAGAATGCAGAAAGGAGAGAAGTACTAGTGCAGTGGACACACAAAGATGCCACAAAAGCCACTTGGGAGGACCTAAAAGTATTCCAGCACTTCTACCCTACATTCAAGCTTGCGGACAAGCTCTTTTCCTAAGGGGGAGTGATGTTATGGACTCAATAGTCAGACGAGTCATCCAAAGGTGACACAGGTGAGTTGGTGACTCAGAGGATCATTCAAGTACCTTAGGATTTATATGTTTACTTTATTTCAGTATGTAGTAGTATGTACACCAACAATGGCATTCTTGTAAAAACACTAAATTGGGTCCTTGGTGTGATTAGCCTTTAAGAGGGCTTACAAAAGGGAAGAAGGCAAGCATGAATTAAAACATAAATCAGGATTAGCGTTCTCCTTTAATGAACCTAGGATCGATGTTCTTCTTGATGAACCCAACTTTCAGGTCTCCCTTTGATGAGCCTGACTTCTACTCTCCACTCCATCCATTATTTCATCCATTCTCAGCAATATAGGTAGACCAGGCAGGTCTGTTCGTCCTGGTTCATCCCCTGCTCCCCTTGATGATCCTTCACTTCGTCGAGTGACGAGGTCTATGGTCAAGGACCGTAACATGTTATTTGGGCATGGACTCATTACCGCAACTGATATTGTGTCTTTTTGATTGAAATATTATTATTGAAGAAGAACTCCTCAGTTGCTTGACTTGGGTTCATTATTTATCAACTGTTGTTGGCATTGGTTCATATGATGAAAATTTTGAATGACTTCAGAAAATAAAGTACATGATGTTAAATTGTGGAGCCTAATCAACATCCTACACTAAGTCGGTACGTGGATCGATCTTCGTGGTAAGGTCACCGTAAGGGTTGGAAGGAGGCGGAGCCCCCGTCCGGTCCAGTTTTTACTCTTGTATCGCGGTTGCCCTAATTTTCTCTTTATAATTGAGGGGCGCCACTATTAGGGTTTTATTATCTTAATCCGAGGAGCATCTATAGTTGCAGCCCGAGAGGTTAGAGAGAAACACCTATCAACGTGTGATTTCTATTGTAAACTATTTCATCTTCATAGTGGATTACTACAGTGGTGAAAGATAGGACGTAGTCTCACCTTGAGGCGAACCTGTATAAATCTTATTGTGTTTTTTTGTGCTTTTTTTCCCTTCTTCCACATTTATTATTATTGCTCTCGTTAGTTTGGAATAAGGGCATCTAATTCCTAAGACATGATGGCCCCAACTTCTTCATCTTATCTTCCTATTGGTTCTCTGGTACCCTTTTATTATTTGGCAGTCTTTCTCCTACCAACCTTTATTTGACTCTCACTAACCCCTTTGACCAAGCCTTTTGGAACATTGCTTTAGTTGGTCGCTTTTATATATTTATGGGTATTTTAAGTCCATTGATACTTTTTATTGGTACCCTTGGGGTTTTTTTATCCCTATCTTGTGAATGACAAGCGTTACCCACTTTAGTGATTATTACCACTATATTTGTTTGAAATCATTTGAAGTTGGTTTCAACTTATTTTTTATCACCCATTTCTGCCCTTTGAGAGTGTTGTTGGAATATATGATGTAATTAGGGTGGCACTGATGTAATTAGTTTACGTTTCTTGTCTCTTCTTCACTCTTATTAGGGTGAAGGGTATACTTGTAATATTGGGAGTTATGATATCTATAAATATACCTTATGGGGAAGGGTTTGGATCAAGTCTATAACCTCATGTTTTCTCCCAATGGTGTCTCTCTCATTTTTCTCCATGACCTAAATCATGGAGTCCTGAAAATCAACATGGTATCAGAGCTTTGATTTTCAGGATTCCGACTATGGTTTTTTAGGTTTCATTCTCCTCTTTTTTTTAATTGTTGGATATTAATTTTTTTATTTTATTTTGTTGCTTGTGGTTTACTGTCAATGTTGTCTTCTTTTGCTTTCTGGTCTACACTTTTATCTTTGTTTCTTCACCTGTTTATTTTGGATGCTTCTCTTGTTTTTGTTCCTATTAATTTCGGGAGGGAAGATTTGCATTGACGAGATGGGAATTTGCTGCTACTTATTATCTTCTCATGCTCATCTCTTCTCTGACATTGGATCGAATCCACTTTGTTCAAAAACTAGCATCCAGAAAAATTCTGGTCTATGATCCTTGGTTCATTGGATCTCTGCTGTCATGATCGCTTATTGCTAGACCATTGCTGTCATCGTTACTATTTTCTGTTGCCGTTGTATCTTGCTTGTTGGCATCTTCTTTCGGAAACCAGTCCGGTGATTCTACTGTTGATTATGAGTATCATGTAGCTTAATTAATTCCTGTAATTCAGGCTTCAGTACGTTGCTTCTACTGCTGCTCATGGTATATCTGTCGTTGTTGATCCAGCCTGCTACCCACGATAGCTGTTGTTTCGTTTACAATCAAGCATATTTGCTAAGACTGTTATGGGATCTTGCCGATATTGACTTATCGTAGCAGAACAGAGTTTTTGGATATTTTATTTCTGAGTTGCTGGTTCATCGTTGTTTCAAGCATCGGTGACGAACCAGCAAGCGCTCCACTTCATAATACAAAGACCTGCTGAATTAACAGGATTTTATGCTATCTGGAAGATTATCTCGTTGGTACATCTTCTCTGATCTGGAAATCTGATCATCTATTATCATGGGAAGATAATCTTGAACTGCTGATTTCTCGGCTTATCTCACATTTGTGTTTCATCACTGCTTTCGGCGCCGCGGGGCAGAAGAAGAACTGTAGCAAAATTAAATGTTTCCCTAAGTTAGGAAACATTTCATCGGCTCACTGGATCTGCCCAAGTCTCGGATTGGACCGTTCTACTGAGTTAATCAGGGTCAACCCGGACCGTATCATCATCTCTCCCAATGCTGCCACCCGTCGCCATCGAAAACCGAAGCCACGGTCTATGCTCTCTTCGCCATCGCCGTCGAAAACCGTAGCCACAGTCGATGCTCTCTTCGTCGTCGCCGTCGTTCGCCCTAATGGCCACAACGCCGAACGTCCCAAGCCAATTGGCACCGAAGCACAGAAAGCAGGGGTTCTGCCTTTATCGATTTCACTCCCTTGTTCAGCAAGAGGTTGAGCAGGGGCTCTATTTCTGTTTGCACAAAATAATCTCACGGATTTGCGAGAATCTCATTCCCGTTGCCGTTGTCGGAGAAGACGACCCCAGACTCCGCCGAGTCATCTTGCTGTGACGCTGACTCTCTGTAATCACTGACACTACGGGGAGGAAGACGAAGACGTCTATCTATCGATGATTTATTTCAGGCGCTATTGATATTCTTTTCCAAAAATATTTGCCTCAGCCGTCATCAAGACGATATTTCCCTCTAGTTTGCTGTCGTTCCACTCTGCCGGCGGAATATCATGAAAAATCAGATTTTCTAAGTTAGAAACCTGATTTAAATCGACAATTCAATCAGTTGCCGAGTCTCGGACCAGACCTTACCGGGTCAAGCCAGCGAACCGGGCTGCCCTTCTTGCTTCTTTCGAGCAGCACCTGTCTACTGAGTTAACTCAGGCCAACTAGGTCAGTGTCAACTCAGTGGGTCAACTCGACCCAGGTCAACCTAACTTGGGCCACTTATTTTCTTGCATTGGTATGCGTGTCCAGGTCCTAAGTTCATACATATTTTTTATGACTCGGTTATATTGGTCTACTATTTTACTCGACACGATTCGGTTCTTTGTCTCTGACTGAATTATTATATTGAGGTATTGGCAACTTATTCCTTGGTCAGCATATTGATTGGTGCACAGACTTGCATCGGATTATTTTAAGGGATAATTTGGTACATGTTATTGGCCCCAAGCCCATTTTAACTGCTGCTATTGTGTCTCTTTGATTGAGACATTATTTTTTTATGAAGAACTCCTCGATTGTTGGCCTTGGGTTCATTATTTCTTGATTGTTGTTAGCAGTGGTTCTTTTGACGCAAAATTTGAATTTCTTAGAAAAATAAATCACATGGTGGCCTTAACATGTATCTTCTTCATTACCCATTACCCCATTACCCATTTGTTATTTGACAGTCTTTCTCTTACCATCATTTATTTGACTCTCACTTAACCTTATTGGCCAACCCTTTTTAAAGCATTGCTTTGGTTGTCCCTTTTATTCATATGGGTGTTTTAAGTCCATTGAGACTTTTTATTGGTACCCATGGGTCTTTTATTGTCGTCTTGTGAATGACAGGCATTACCCACTTTAGTGATTATTGTCACTATATTCGTTCAAAATCCTTCGAGCTTGGTTTCGACTTATGTTTTATCACCTATTTTTACCTTTTGAGAGTTTGCGTCCAGTTTCGTACTTATCCTTGGGACATTGTGATGGAGGAGATTATTATTACATTTATGTTATTAGGTTCAAGCTGGGATCACTGCCATTACCTCCCAGCTTGAGGGGGGGTGTTGGAATATATGATGTAATTAGGGTGGCACTGATGTAATTAGTTTACATTTTCTGTCTCTTCTTCACTCTTATTAGGGTGAAGGGTATACTTGTAATATTGGTAGTTATGATATCTATAAATATACCTTATGGAGGAGGGTTTGGATCAAGTCCATAACCTCCTATTTTCTCCCAATGGTGTCTCTCTCATTTTTCTCGATGACCTAAATCATGGAGTCAAGAAAATCAACAAGTGTAGAATTTAGGAATCCTTCATAATGATCTCGAGCCAAAGAAGGAGATGAGAAGAAGAAGAAAGAGAAGAAGAAGAGAAGAAGAGAGAAAGGAGAGAGAGTTTAGAGATTGACTTCCAAGAGAAGGGAGAGGAGAGTTTGGATGAATTTGAGAAGAGAGGAGAGAAAGTAATGTTCTACCTTGTAGAATTTAGGATCCCATCTGAAGAACTTTAGATCAACACGGAAGATGAAGAAGAAGAGAGAAAGGAGAGGACAAGAAGAAGAACGTAGAAGGAGAGAGTTTGGATTAAGGAAAGAAGGGTTTGAATCAAATAAAAAAGAGGAAGGCTGGACGAATTTTTGGAAGAAGAGGAGAGGGCTTAAATGTTCTACCTCTTAGCCAATGCCTTTATTTATAGTTTTACAATGCCCTTAGGGCTACAACTTGATAAAACAAAAGAAATTAAAGGAACACCTATTTACACCTCTATATCATCTTTGTGGAAAGTACCATATTTTACACAAATGCCACTCCTTTGACGTGTGGACCTCTTGTCTTAAGCTTGTGGGCCCATCTTCCAACACTCCCCCTCAAGCTGGAGGAGAAAAGACATCATATATACCCAGCTTGCCACATATAAAAGATATGATTTTAGATGTAACGGGTTTAGTGAGAATATCAACTACTTGCTCTTGAGATGAAACATGTTTGAGGGAGATTATTCCTTCTTGAAACTTCTCCCGTATAAAGTAACTATCCACCTCAATATGTTTAGTTCTTTCATGGAAAATTGGATTTGAAGTAATATGAATGGCTGCTTGGTTATCACAGTGTAGACCCATGGAACCACTTTTATAAAATCCTAATACGGTAAAAGGGTCCTAATCCACAATAGTTCACTAACTGTATGGGCCATAGCTCTGTATTCTGCTTCGGCGCTAGATCTTGCAACCATATTTGTTTCTTACTTTTCCATGTAACCAAATTCCCTCCAACAAGAATACAATATCCCGATGTAGATTTCCTATCATCAGGTGATCCAGCCCAATTTGCATCTAAGAAGCCTTCTATGTTGAAGTGTCCATATTTTTTATACATCAATCCTCTTCCCGGAGCTCCTTTTAGGTATCGTAATATTCTCTCTAAGGCCTGCCAGTGGGTAATTTGTGGTTTGTGCATGAATTGACTCACCACACTTAAAATATATGATATGTCTGGCCTAGTTACAGTGAGATAGATTAGTTTTCTCATGAGTCTTTGATATTTTCTAATATCAAAATCTTCTCTAGTCATGGTAAACAATTTTACATTTGTATCCATAGGTGTGTCAACTAGTCGCCAATCCTTCATTCTTGTTTCTTCAAGGAGATCCAAAATATATTTCCACTGAGACAATATTATCCCATGCTTGGATTGAAGAACTTCTATGATCAAAAAACATTTGAGTATAACTAGATCTTTAGTCTTGAATTCCTAACATATCATATTCTTCACTTCTTGTATGCTCTGAGCATCATCACCGATTAAGATAATATCATCAACATATACAACCAATAATATTTTCCCTTTGATAGTATCTTTAAAATATTCTGAATGATCAACATAACACCGATGAAAATCAAATCGTAGAAGTGCTTGACTAAATTTATCAAACTCTTGAATTTATGGAAAAAATAAATACTTACAATGACTTCACTAAATTATTATAATAAGAGTGCATGAACCTCTATTTATAATAGAGGAAGGTAGTAGAGTCCAATTACAATAAAACTACCTTTGTCCCTATTACACCCAAACTGTAACACTAAAAGATAATCCCTAGCATAATTAAATAACTCAATATAGATAAAAGACAAACATAACTCAAACTTGAACTCTTCTAGGATGTGACCATAAGATAAAGATGCCTTTGTGAGTCCTTCTTGATCTTCCAACTTATGTGATAAGGATGACATCTTGTGGTAATCATGGTGTGTCCTACTTCTTATGTATTTGGACCCATCTTGTGGGCCTTCCTTGGTCGTATAGGATTGGGCCTATCTTCCAACACTCCCCCTCAAGCTGGAGGTGAGAGAACAACATGAACTCCCAACTTGCTACATGTTACAGTCCCGGATCTGACACAAGGATTCTTTGGGAGGATCTGAGATCTGCCATGTGTTACGGGTCTTCCATGCATTACTGTAGGGATAGTAGGAAGACATGGGGAAGACGAAGATCAATGGAGGATGAGAGAATACATGGGTTTTTTACGAAAACCCTAACCTCGAGATCAAGAAGGTGATCTCAAGCCTGTTTACGTTAGATTTAACCTAATTCTCAATACTTGAATCCTCCTTTTGCTCATTACTCTTACTCCTTAAATAGGGTTCACCCTGTTAGGGTTTAATATAAAATATAACAAAAATGCCCCTATAAATAAAATATTCAAAAAATACCCCTATAAATTAAATATTCCAAAAAATACCCTTGTGGCCTAAACTGAAATAAAATAAAGTAAATTAAAGAAAACCAATAAAATAATAATGTTATTGTGTTCATAACATTTCACCCCCTGGAAGAACGAGCTTGTCCTCAAGCTCGAAGTTAAGTCTGCGCACCTGTGCCGATGTCTCCATCCCTTCTCAAGCGTCAACCACAGTATCTGTGGTAGCCCTCAGGACTAAAAAACTAAAGCATCCACCTAGAGAAGCATGTTTTCTTTTTCTTTTTTGTTTTTTTTTGTTTTTACATTCGGATCTCCCACTTGCAGTTTTATGTTTCTCTGCTAGACCTCCTCATCCCCAGTTGGTAGTAATTTCAAAATACCTAGGGCGACGATTGACTAAGAGCACAACTGTCCTATAGTTGGAGAGTGGTCCAGCCCATATCGCAAGATCTCCCTCCATGCGAACCCTCTTAGCTTGAACACCAAGATGATCTTGGTTCACTGCTACCACTTCCTTATTGCCAATAATTTTCAAGGTTTCCTTGGTGGCATTCCGCACATCACATCCGATTAGGAGAGGTGCCTTAGAGATAGCCCATAAACTGAAGTGTGTGATGTATTCATCATTGGTCATACCTCCATTTCCTACCTCAAGCATGTCTGGATCATTCCAACCACCAGGCTGCAAGCTCAGCATACACTTCCTTCATATCAGCGCTGGAGACCATGTCCTCTTCAAGTTTTCTAGCAGTCCGCAAAGTACTCAACCCCGGTTCTTTTGGCCTCTCCAAATCCTTAGCATAGCCCCCCGGATCATGAGTAGCAATCCCAAGGAAGTGCCCAAGACCATGAACATCACCATTAATTAAGCCACCAGCCACCAATGACCCGAGAATAACTTTCTCTGCTAGCTTGTGCATGTCCATCCAGCTTACTCCAGGTCTCATTGTAGAGACAACATCATTATGGGCCTTAATGACTGCATTATAGATAAGATGTTGATCAACCATAAATTTACTATACACAAGAAAAGAACAAGTTATGTTAGAACCATAAAAATGGTATTCAGCTCCCATATCTAGAAGTGCCATGTCACCATCGTGTAAGATCCTGTCATTTGGTGCAGCAGCATGCCCAAAATGAAGAACAGAGCTACTTTCACCAGTAGCACATATGCATGTGTATGAACAATATCTACAACCTCTACACATGTACACAGGATGGAGAAACATGCTCTCCAACTGATACTCTTTCATGCCCACTTTTGTTTTGCGCATAACCTCAATATGAGCCTCCAAACTTATATCATTACCATACTGTATGAGTTTAAGCTCCATTCCCGACTTAAATATACGGCATTCAGTCAAGATAGGATGCAATGTACTACGGTCTGTTTCAAACTTCTCCATTTCCTCAAGCTCTATAGGTTTGGAAAATTTGTTGCTATCAGTGTTAAGCCCGTACAAGAGAAACAAGAATGGCTTACCCAATCCTTGGTAGTGATCATAAAGCACCTTCACCATCTGATCAGTGTACCAAACCATGTTGACCATGTATCTTTGCTTGAAGTATGATAAGGTCTTTATTTCTCCCAGCCAAACAGCATAATCATCAGACAACCTATGAGCAAAGAGGATGGATTTTTCAGAAGCAATGTTTATTGCCCCATAAAAGTCAGGTTCCCTTACTCCAAATAGGTAAGCAAAATAACTATCTTGCCTAAAGAGTATGACATGGTCAGAGCAGTAGACTACAAACTTCAGAACAAGAGATCCCATCCTCACTGAGAAGGAGAAACTGTGCAGCAGTTGCCACGCTGGAAGGCTTAGTCGAGTGACCAATTCCAGAAAACCCAACAGAATGTCTATTAACATACACCCTCTGTGACAATTAAGCCCTTTCTCAAACAGAAAAGGAACAACTTCGTTGATCCCATTAGCAATGGCATTCAGCTCCCTCCAACATACTCCAGAAATTACATTTCCAGCAGGCAACTGAGTCATGGACAACAATTGAAAAGGAGAGGTAAAAGATGAGTCCAATTTTTGTGGTATCACTTGCAGTGCATAATGACAACCTTTTGTGCATCGGTGCACAGCTACCTGCCCAGTGATTACCTCTTGAATTCTTTGTGTTAATGCATAGAATCTCTTTTTACGAAATGCCCTGAAAGTGCCGCCAGCTGGTACTGAATTAGGAATGATAGTGTAAGCACTGCCTCCATTGATGTGGAATATTGAAACCACCTGTGAATCTAGAGGATCTGCCTCCCTTGAGACAAGTTGAAAGCTTATTACTGAAAATGAAGCTGCCAAAACAGGTCAATTGAAGATTGTGGAATAGCTACATGGCCTCCATTTCCACTAATCTTTGCTTGGAAGTGTCGCTAGTTTTTAAAGCCACTACCCCTGTGGGATCGTGAAACCCCAAGTGAATGCCAAAAATAGCCTCTACATTTTCCAAGCTCATGTTCCTTGTTCCTCAGCAGGTTGAAATATAAGAAAAACTATTCCCTGTACTGTACTGCTGAGTTGTTGAAGTATCCTTGTAGCTCCAAGGAGCATGCGAACATGTGCATCATGCCCACAAGCATGCATTGTCCCTGCTATTTTGCTTTTATGCTCCCATTCTACCAATTCCTGGATAGGTAAAGCATCCATGTATGTACAGAGAGGGGCGAATGGAGGAGAAACATGTCCTTCATCCATGTGTGCAGCAGAAATTGGAAGAGACGCACTGCTGCTATTCTCAGCAGTAGAAAAATAAAACAACATCCAAAAAAAAATTCTTGGCCGAACAGCATACATGGGAGCCAGAAAATTAAATAGAAACAATTCCGATGCCATTGGGGAGGAATTATGTAAAACATAGATGGATTTGAGAAAAGAGAAGAAGAAATTTGGGAAAATTCGTCGCAGGAGTTTACACCAGATTTTGTGAAAGTTCATTTGCCGTTGTGCTACCAAGACCGAGTTTGAGTAGAAATTTCGCCGACGGAGTCCCGTGCTTCTCTGGTGCCGAATCGCAGCCCGTTGGGGCTTCACAATTTGGGAGTTTTCCGTGTCAACGGTGAAGAACCGACCTTCTGCCGGCTCTGATAATGGATATTGGGAGGAAAAACCCAAATCAACTTTTATCGACAGATTGTGTCGGCATACCCCTCCGATTCGGATTTCCAGGGTCCTTCTTGGAGATTTTTGAGGTCCCCGTATTTGGATTTGGAGTCGCACGAGTATCATCCACAACCGACGATGTCTTCGCAGAAAACACTGCCAAATGCCCCAAATCGTGGTCCCCGTTGTACGGCTTTGGCTCTCCCTACGCTGAAATTTTGAAGGTTTCCGAGACATGGCCTTTTTGTCCATCTGGATTTGTGGTTTCCCCCAAACCTTCCGCAAGTGATTCGGCCGGTAAACGGGACGAAAATTTTGATTTTTTCGGCCCTTGGCCTATTGCCCCGTCCGAGATAACTTCTGCTACTTCTTGTGCGCATGTGGTCAGAGATTTGAGGTCGTGTGACCTGTTTTGCTACAGCAGCGAGTTCCTCCCTTGCATAACGTTCAATGGAAGCCTCGAACCATGCTCGTATTTCTTCCAATTCCTTACCCATAGCAATCTATCTTTCTTGGAATATAGAATAACCCCTTGTGTTCCCCGCTCTGATACCAGTTATTACGGTCCCGGATCTGACACAAGGATTCTTTGGGAGGATCTGGGATCTGCCATGGGTTACGGGTCTTCCATGCATTATTGTAGGGATAGTAGGAAGACATGGGGAAGACGAAGATCAATGGAGGATGAGAGAATACATGGGTTTTTGAGGAAAACCCTACCCTCGAGATCAAGCCTGTTTACGTTAGATTTAACCTAATTCTTAATACTTCAATCCTCCTTTTCTCATTACTCTTACCCCTTAAATAGGGTTCACCCTGTTAGGGTTTAATATAAAATATTCCAAAACTACCCCTATAAATAAAATATTCCAAAAAATACCCATGTGGCCTAAACTGAAATAAAATAAAGTAAATTAAAGAAAACCAATAAAATAATAATGTTATTGTGTTCATAACACTACAAATGATGTATATTATCTTTTTGTATAAAATGGCACATCTTCCAATATGACTTCATCTTCTAAAACTCCCCCTCACGTTGTTGCGTCCTTCTATGAGGCCCAACTGGCATAATATAAGTGAGAGTAAAAACCACCCACTCCTAGCTAATAAAATATTGCTCCATACTTCAGTCTTAATACTGGATGTAGGGCACACTCCATCTTTTGTGGGTAGTGTGTCTAACGGCATTGCTCTGAAGTGTCCTTCCACAAGACAACGACTCTCAAGTGGTGGTGGAGGGGGGGGGGGGGGGGGGGGGGGGAAGGTGTCCCAATTTGGACACCGACTCTCATGGTATCCCAACCATGATATTTTTGAGAGTTAAATTTATCATGGTGTCCCAATTCGGGCACCGACTCTCATGGTGTCACAACTGTGATATTTTTAAGAGTCAAATAAATTATGGTATGAGAAAAAGGTATTGAGGCCACCTCTTGTTCAATAATAATGTCTCATCCAAAGAGACATAATAGCAGCAGCTGTAATGTAACACGACTATCTTCTAACACATAACGCGAATCAAATAATAAACTTTGTCAAAGAACCCACGAAATAATCCGATATAAAAATTTATTCTTAGATGCACAAGCTTTATTTGTGATCCCCCTCTCTTGAATATTTTGGTCACGTAAAATTTGTCCACAACATCTGGAATACAATACCTCTTTCTTGTACTTCTTCTACTTCTCCCCCTCAAGCTGGGATGTAATGGCAGTGATCCCAGCTTGAACCAAATATCAAAGATGTAGCAATAAGACAAAATAACATAGATGAATAAATAAGCCCTTAATATAGAGAGAAGTGAGATATTTTCCTGATATATCAACTCAAAAGGTGACGCAAAACAATGGGTATAAATTCTAAGTTTTAAATGCAACAGAATACCAGCTTGACCTTTGATTCTTCCAATGTGAATATATTTTTAAATATAGATCAGATTGACATGAAATTTTCTCATTATGGAACTAGACTTAAATAAACTTCATCCAAGTATAAGTTCTCTTCATAAAATATAAATATCATAAGATAAATAATCTGATTGATTTCGGTATCTGTCATCTAACCGAACTAAGTATTGTTTCTCCTTTTGCCTGCATGACCATTGAATCTTCCAAGATTAATATCTCCTTATAAAAAACTCAGATCGAGAGTTGGTTGAATAGGTAAGAAAATATACTTACATATCTTTCTTTTGGTATATATCTCTACATATAAAGTTTCGTTCTTGATAGCATACAATACCTCGAAAGTTGAAGCTTTCTGCTACTGCTAGAACCTCTTTTGCAATCTGACCTTTGCTGCTTCCAATATCAATTTCTCTTTGTAGATAACTCCGTCTAAGAAAAAAAACTTTTTTTCTTGGAAAGTAGACTCGAATATATTTCCTTAAATTTAAAATTTTTAATATGAAAAGCTCATTATAGAGTTAAAAACACAAAGAAAACTAATAGGTGTAGGGACTAAAAAGAAACAAATACGACCCTAGACTTAGGGTTTAGGTTTTGGAGAAAAGGATCTCATTATCTCTGTGGGTTGACCAAGTCAACTCACAGAACCTGCTCTGATACCATGTTGAATTTATGGAAAAAATAAATACTTACATTGACTTCATTAACTTATTATAATCAGAGTACATGAACCTTTATTTATAATAGAGGAAGATAGTAGACTCCAATTACAATAAAACTACCTTTGTCCCTATTACACCCAAACTCTAACACTTAAAGATAAGTCCTAGCATAATTAAATAACTCAATATAGATAAAAGACAAACATAACTCAAACTAGAACTCTTCTAGGACGTGAACATAAGATAAAGATGCATTTGTGAGTCCTTCTTGATTTTCCAACTTATGTGATAAGGATGCCAGCTTGTGGTAATCATGGTGTGTCCTACTTCTTATGTGTTTGGGCCCATCTTGTGGGTTTTCCTTGGTCGTGTGGCCCATCTTATGGGCTTTCCTTGGTCGTGTGGCCCATCTTATAATACTCTTAGATATGTGGGTCTTCCTTGGTCGTGTGGGCTTGGGCTTATCTTTCAACACAAACCAAGCCCGAGGGACTGTTTAAGCCCATATAAAGATTTTTAACCAACATATCGACTCCCCCTCAACCACAGAACCAGGTGGTTGAACCATAAAAATTTCCTCACGTATATCACCATTTAAAAAGGTATTTTTGATATCCAGTTGATATACAGGCCATGATGAGTTAGCAGCAATAGATAAGATGATACATACCGAATTCAATTCGGTAACAGGAGAGAAGGTCTCCACATAATTTATCTCATAGCACTAAGTATAGCCTTTAGCAATGAGTCAAGCTTTAAAACAAGCAACCGATCCATCCAGGTTATGTTTCATTGAAAACACCCATCTACTACCAACTAGTCTTTTACCTTTTAGGAGTGATGTTAAGGACCTGATTTGATTTTCATATAAAGCATGCATTTCTTCATCCATAGCCACCTTCCATCCTAGATTCTTCATGACCACCTAATACGACTGTGGAATGAAAGTAGAAGAAAAAGAAGCAAGGAACTGAAAACACTTGGAAAACAAGCGATGGTGAGACATAAAATTTGAGATAGGATGTGAAGTAGTACAAGAACGACGTTCCTTTCTTAAAGCAATAGACCTAGTATCAAATTCAGGCCCAAACATAGGAGGAGGACTTACCTCTGGTGGATCCAAAAACTCCAGAGGTGAAGGTACGACCGGTGCATCAGGGGTTGGATTAAAATCAACATTGAAAGGCACAAGCGGACATGGAGTGGTAGAAAGAATTGTCCATCCTGGAGGAGCATCATGGGAGGAGTAGAAGAAGGTATCCTCAAAGAAAGTCACATCCCAAGAAACAAGCATCATCTGCAGGTAGGATTGTAACAGACATAACCTTTTTGGGTGCGATAGTACCCCCAAAAAAAACACCTCATAGACCGAGGATCAAGTTTATTTTTTTTGTGGGGAAGTAATATGAACAAAACATGTACAGACAAACACTTTAAGAGGAAGAAAAAATAGATCTTCACCATGAAATAAAATAGAGTAAGGAGTTTTATTATGAAGAATCAATGAAGGTAACCTATTAATAAGAAGGCATGTTGTAAATATAGCATGAGGCCAAAAAAAAGTAGGGTACCTTCATGGAGTAGAGGAGGCCCTGAGCAACTTCAAGAAGGTGACGTTTCTTCCTTTCAGCAACACCATTTTGTTGAGGGGTATAGGTACATGATGTTTGATGGATAAGACCATTACCCTCACAAAATTATTTGAATTCATTAGACAAATATTTCTTAGCATTATCAGACCTAAGGATTTGAATTTTCTTCCCAAATTGTGTCAACACCATAGCATGAAAAATTTTAAATAGAGGAAGAATTTTTGAACGTTCTTTAAATAAATATAACCAAGTCACTCAGGTAAAATCATCAACAAAAGTGACAAAATATTTAACTTGAGAAATATTTAAGACACATAAAGGTCCCCATACATCATAATGTATTGACTCAAAAGGAGAACCACTTGTAGTTGTAAGACGAGGAGAATATGTTGTGGACTCATTAGCACATCGAGTCACACAACGAAGGAGGCAACAACAACTCACTCAATAGGATTTATTTCTTATATCACTTTGAGGAGGATTTATTTCTTATATTGTTTTAAGTAGGAGTTATTTCTAATTACTTTTATATGTAGGGGCATTATGGGGAATTATTGCAACCCTAACCCTAAAACTCCATGATGTGACCTATTTAAGGGAATGGAATGAATGAAATAGGTAAGCACTGAGATTTTAGAATAACCTAGTGTAAACAGGTTGAGATCACCTCTTGATCTCGAGTTTAGGGTTTACTCCAAAAATCCAACCTATCCTTCACCCTCCATTGTCATCCATCTTCACCCAAATTCATCCATCATCATCCATACTAATAAGAGGAGCTTCCTGCCCCTTTTTCGAGCCCAAAGAGGAGGTCTGTCTTCCTTCTCGGCAGCAGCAACAAGAGAGGCCTCAATTCCTCCCTTATCAAGCAGAAAAGTGAGGATCTACATCCTCAGATCTTGAGCAGTCCTAGTGCAACGTGGGAGCTGATCACAACAACAAAGAGGAGGTAATAATCTATCCCAAACTCGTTTTTCAAGTTAATTCAGAAAGAAGGATTGCACTCTTAGCTAGAGCAGCAACAAAGAGAGCCAAACCCTCTTTGCCGTGAGCAAGAAAAGAGAACAGCTTGCTCTAGCAAGCTCAGTGTTGTTGTGGGGTATCCTACCTATCACAACAACTTGTTAGGACCATCAAAAGAGGAGCTTTCCTCCTGGCCGAGCACTGGTCAAAGAGAAAGACTCATATAGAGACCCTTGACGTGAAGTGAGCTTAAATTCTGAGTGTTGGAATCTCAAGTTCCTCATCGTGTAAGTCAATCCATGACTCGGGACCGTAACAACGTGGTATTAGAGCAGGGTAACATGGGGGATACTCTCAACAATGAAGAAATTCAAATCAGGATACAAAATATAGAAGGTAGCCTTCAAACAGTACAACCAGTGTTGGGCAAGGTTTGTGGTTTGGAAGAAGAGATGAGCCGAGTCATCAGCATGCTAACGGAGTTGAGGGCAGAGAGACATCAGAGTCCAGAGGTGAGAGAGGTTGCTCAACCATATCACAAAAGATGGGAGCAGTGGCCTAGGTGCACTGTTGTCCAAGGGCCACGGCATGGAGGCACAGTTCCAAGGTACACTAAGTTAGAGTTTCCCTCTTTCAATGGTTCAGTTGATCCCTTAATTTGGTTGCATAGATGTGAAATTTTTTTTTTGAACCGAGGGACTACTGAATGGGATAAGGTGCAACTAGCCTCTTTCCATATGACAGATGAAGCCATGTTATGGGTTACTCAAGTAGAGAAAGAGAGACCAGGGATGACTTGGGTAGAGAAAGAGAGACCAGGGATGACTTGGGGAGAATTTAAAAATCTATGCACAGTTAGATTTGGCCCTCCCGCCAATAGCAACCCCCTGTGGGAGTTAGTCCTATTGCGACAAACTGGTTCGGTGGAACACTATCAAAAACTGTTCCAGGAAAAGTTGGCACGTGCTGGTGAGAGTGTATTGGTTGACCAACAGGTCTCCCTATTCACAGCGGGTCTCAATGAGTATCTAAAACTAGATGTAGAACTCCTTATGCCTACGGATTTAGCTCATGCAATGAATATGGCCCGAGCAATGGAACAACGCCAACAGTTGCAGCAACATAAGCCGGGTTGGTCGGGTGAGAGGAACACTTCCTCCATGTGGCAAGGGTGCCGCTATAATTCATCTCAGGGAGCATCTCCAGCAGCACCATCCAGACACACTCCAACTATGAATGTTTCTCTCAACTTTTACAACAAGATTAGCACCAACATCTGCATCATCTACATCCTCATCCCCTTCTATATCATCAAACTCGTCACCCTGAACAGCCACTCCCATAAACCCTGAGACTCCATCTTCTGTAGGTAGTGTGTTTATCGGCATTGCTCTGAAGTGTCCACCTCCACCATTGTGTCCCTCCACAGGACAACGACTCTCAAGTGGTAGAGTAATATATGACATTAATGGGGGGAAGTAACATAGATGTAAAAATAAGTTCCTCCATCATGGTGTCCTAATCTTTGACATTTGATATTTTTGACGGGGTATTAAGTTCTTCCATCGTGGAATCCCAACCATTGACATTTGATATTTTTGACAGGGGTATTAAGTTCCTCCGTCATGGAATCCCAACCATGTGCATTTGATAGTTTTGACAGGGTATTATGTTCCTCCATCATTGAATTCCGACCATTGACATTGGATATTTTTTACAGGGACAAATAAATGAAGGTATGAGGCCACCTCTTCTTCAATAATAATGTCTCATCCAAAGTGACACAATAGTAGCAGCTGAAATGGGTTTGGGCCCATATAACACGAACAAAAATAGTCCTTGTAAAATTGACCCATAAAATAATCTAATACACATATTTGTACCAAATAATACACTAACCAAGGAATAATTTTTCAATTCTTCAAAATAATAATCCAGTCAAAGAAAAATTTACCGAGTCGCGTCGGGTCAAATAGTAGACCAATATATCCGAGTTGCTGTAGAAATATGTATAAACATTGGTCCAGACACGTATACCGAGGCAAAAGTAAGTGGCTCGAGTTGACCTGGACTGGGTTGACCCGGACCAAGTTGGTCCAAGTTGACTCGGTCAACTAGTGCTGCTCAACAGTAGCTAGAAGGGCAGTCTTGGGTTGTTGGGTTGTTGGGTTGACCCGGTCCGGTCCGGGTTCAAGCAGGCGCTCAACCCGAATTTAATATGTTTCCTAACTTAGGAAACATTAAATCTTTCAATAGTGATTCTTCTTCCCAGATGCCGAAGGTCTCTCGGCGAAAATAGTCCAGAAAAAAAAACTTGGCAAGGATAATATATTCACTTATTCAATTTGGTTTCCTAACTTAGGAAACTTTTATTTGTGAAACATTACCTTTGTCTTTTCCTCGATGTCGAATAGAGAGGGAGGCCAGAGTGTCTTTGAAAGATACGAATTCGAAAAATCAGCAGCGTGGTCATCCAGAAATGGCAACACCTTGTATAAAAGCTCTATTCCCGGCAAGGCAAAAATAGAAACACAACAGAGAACCGACAACTTGGGAGAATATCTATCATAGAGAGATTTCCGGTTGAGTTTCCATGGCAGATTGGAACCTCAGCATAATGGCAAGGCAGCACCTAAGTTTGGAATTCGAAAGTTGTAATGGATTGTAACAAAGCTGGCGTTAACGGGCGATGGAGACAAGCCAGAGAAGATTCCAGTAATGAAGGAGACTTCAGAAAATGAGATCAATGTTGATGAAAATTTCAATCCGCAATTGGCAAGATCTGTCATGTGTTAATCTATAAGTTTATGGAAGATAAACTAGCAAAGAGGTGGCTACGAATGTGCTGACGGTGGGTCTTCCGGAGAAACTTTTCTAGTGCCCCAGCCTTTGCACTGGTGATGAGTGCCAGTGAAAGCAAAGACTTCATCGGTTGAAGCAGAAAAAAAAACAAGAAAACTAAGGCTCAAATCGGTAGTTTCAATTAGAGAACCAAGAAAACTAATAACAAGATGACGAAAGACTAAGCAACGGTAGAACAAAAAAAGACCTTTACTTGAAAAATCAAAATCTATAATCCAGGGAAGAAAATAACGAGAAAGAAGAAGAAAAAAAGATTTAGAATTCTACACAGTATTGATTTTCAGGACTCCATGGATTTAGCTCATGGAAAAAAAGGGAGAGAGACCCATTGAGAGATAACCAGAGGAAGAAGAGGTTATGGACTTGCCAAATTCTGCTATAAAGCATGAGCATCAACCCAATTGGACCGATTGATCAATATTGGCCAGGCAAAACAAATTGATGTTGATTGATTGATCAACATCAGTGACTAATCAATCATACATAACTTTGCCAACCAGGGACATAATGCATGATCAATCATAGCAAAGTTATTGATTGATCATACTTGTTATGCAATGCCAGTAGGAATTTTGATTGATCGATCAACTTAAAATTTCAAACCCAATGGGAAGATATTGATCGATCATACCATCGATCCATAAGTCACATTCTGACAGAAAAATAGTCGTTACACACGATTGATCAATAAATCACTTTACACTTAGCAATCATTGTAAAATCAACTTTTTGCAAACTGGCAAAAAAAAGAATTATTTTGCTTGAGGAACTTAAAAATACCCCACTAAACCTCCCATTGAGTACTTAATGATCTTTTATTGGCTTGCCTACTTGCTTTTATTCTCAATCATTTGAAAATCCTTCCTAAGTGAAATTTTGAGAAAGAGACACCTTGCCAAATCTGTGCATTCATTTCTCATTCTCTCTCCTTGCATTCACCTTAGTCAGGCTCCTACATTCACCATTGTGCATCAATGGTTGGAAGCTTGGAACTCTCAAAGAAGAAGGGTATCTCTCCAATTATAATGGTGTAAGTTTTACCTTTCTTGTAGTTTTTTATTTTCTGATAGGTTCGTCTAGAACTTTGATAAACCTTGGTAGAAATGGTCTGTTAGAGCTAGAATCTAGCTAATCTCTTGGGGAGATTAAATTGTAATCATGTATTTGAGCATACACATGGCTTGAATGAGAGTCATAATCTCTTTCTTGTATTTCCAAGCTAATAGAGATATTATCAGTTGAATTTTTCAAGCACGGGTTCTTGGGTGGTGAATACCAATAGGGAAACATCAATAACAAAATATTTGGTGTTCAATTGTGGTGTGTGGATTTTTACCTTTTTTATTTGCATGTTTATTTGATTTAATTGTTCTACACCTTGAGTTTGAAACTTGAAAAACTCAATTCAGCAAGCACCCACCCCTTGAGAAGCCACTTGGGCCACACATAAGGGAACTTTAAAAGAGAAAAATCATCTCAGAGAAGAAAATCATCAAACTTTTCCAAGTTTCAATATGTCAAAACTCTATTGGTGAGAAAATAAAAGCTACAATTGTGCTCTCAACACCTCAAATCTCAAACAGACCTGAAGCCTTGTTGATTCGTAACTTTAAGCAATCATCATTATCACTACTTTTTAACTATCATTGGAGCTTTTACAGACAATACAAGATCAAATCTTCTTGCCAAAAACTAAATGGAAGCTAGCTACAAAATTGAAGCTAGTCAACCAAGTTCTAGTACATCCTTTAGGTTAATTAAGATTCAAATCAAGTTCGTGTATAAAGGTCAAATCAGAGAATTCTTTAGAGATTAAACCTCATATCTCTTGAAATATTATAACTTTCTTTGTTACTTTAAAATGAGTCACTTCACATACTGGACCCATTTGTATGTCAAAATTTGATTTTTTATTCTTTAAAATGATTAGTTTGATCAAATGATGTTTAGGTTGAAGTGATCCTTTTCATTTCGTCTCTAGAAATTCATCAAATCAATCAAGTAAGGATCAGGTCAACCGGAATGATTTCCATAAGTTTTGAGTCAGTATTGACTATGGCATCACTTACCCCCACCAACCTATAAATAGTGATACCCCTTAGGTGTTTAGGAGAACTTTTGGAAGAACTTTGAAAGAGAAAAACCATCTCGAAGAAGAAAATTACTAGAGAACTTCTCCAAGTTTCAATATGTCAAAACTTTGTTGGTGAGAAAAGAAAAGTTCCAATTGTGCTCTCAACACCTCAAATCTCAAACCAACCTAAAACCATGTTGGAGCAATCATCTTTCTCTCTACTTTATTACTATCCTTGGAACCGTTTGTGCAATACAAGATCAAATCTTCTAGTCAAGTACTAAATGGAGGCTAGCTACCAAATCAAGGCTATTCAACCAAGTTCCAGAACATCTTTTAGATTAAGCAAGGTTCAAATCAAGTTCATGTGTGGAGGTCAAATTAATGGACTATTTAGAGATTAAACCTCACATTACCTGAAATCTTGTAACTTTCTTTGTTGTTATACTTACAATTACGTTGTTTTGCGAACTAGACCCCTTTTATATGTTAGAAATTGATTTTTTAATTCTCTGGAATGATTAGGTCGACCGAATGATGTTTAGATTGAACTGATCCTTTTGGTTTTCTCTCTAGAAATTCATCAAATCGACAAAGAAAGGATCATTTTGACTAGAATGTTTTCCATAAGTTGTGAGTCAATATCAAATATGGCATCAAGTTAATAAGATTTATTGCAATAAACTATTTCAATTGGTTTTTAGCCAAACCAAGCTTACCGAATGATTGTATCATCCCACTCTTCAAAAAAAGCTAGTTGGGGAAAAAGATTATCGATACTCATTTAGTTCAATTTTTTAGAGTGATTAGAACTGAAATTGAAGTCTTCCAAGCTTAACGGGGGGGGGGGGGGGGGGGGGCGGGGGGCGTTAGTCAAGTTAAAGGGCGAGATGATCTTCAACCGCATAACGCCCTTCAACACTTGAAGTCGTTAGTGGAGAGCAGATGAAGCTTCATCTCGATGCAGGGGATGAAGGGTCCTTCATCTCCATGGTTTAATTTCCTTCATCTCGAAGAAGGCCTTGTTTGATCTTCTTTGAGTTGAAGGACGCATGACACTGGCTTTTTCCCCTCTCTCTACTCGCACCCCCCCTCGCGTGTAGTCTTTTCTGTTTTTTCTTCCTCTCTCCCGCACTCCCTATCTCGTCTTCCTACGCCCTCGACGCCGCTGCTGCCATAAAATCGATCGAATTTTCGTCTCAGGCCACTGTCTTAGCTCCCTCTCGTCTCCGGCCTCATCTCTCGGACTCGCCCTCTCTCTCACACCCCCTCTCTCATCTTCGTGACTCCCTCTCTTCTCTCGGACTCGCTCTCTCTCACTTCTTTCTCTCTTATCCCTCATGACCTCCCTTTCTTCTCTGTCTTCTCCCTCTCTTCTCCCTTTTGGCCTCCCACTCCCTTCTCTCTCTGGCTATTCTCCTTTCCCCCAAAAATACCTTTCGATTTAATTCGATTTCCCCATTTCTATTTTGATTTTCTTCGATTTTGGACATTTGGGCATCGATTGCTTAATTTCTACTTCGATTAGGCATCGATTTCACCCTTCAACTTTGGTTTTCCCCAAATTTCAGAAGGTATGCCTAAACCCTAATTTTTTTTATTAAATTAGTGTTTTATTTGATTTAAATTTATTTTCATTGCCTAATTGGGGGTTATTTGTGCATAATTGTGGATTTAGGGTTACGGTTTAGGGTCTAAATTCTTGATTCGTGTTAGGGATTATTTTTAGGGTTTGGTGCTCGGTATTTAACGGTCCTATAATTAGGGTTTAGAGTTTATGGTTAAGGATTTAGGGTATTTTAGGGATTAGGGTTTTTAAGGTTTAGGGGGTTTAGGGTTTTTAAGGTTTTGGGGGTTTTGTGTTTTTAAGCTCTAGGGTTTTTTGGGTTTAGGGTATGGAATTTGGGTGTAGGGTTTAGGGTTTAGGGCTTTTAAGGTATTAAGTTCTGGAATTAGTGTTTAGGGTTTAGAGTTTAGTAGGTGATAGGGTTTAGGGTTTGATGGTTTAGGGTTTTTAAGGTTTTGGGGGTTTTGTGTTTTTAAGCTCTAGTGTTTTTTGGGTTTAGGGTATGGAATTATGGTGTAGGGTTTAGGGTTTAGGGCTTCTAAGGTTTAGGGTACTATGTTATGGAATTAGTGATTAGGGTTTAGAGTTTAGTAGGTGATAGGGTTTGACTTAGGGTTTGATGGTTAATGGTTTAGGTTTTATTAGAGGTTTTTTAGTCCAATTCAAACAAGGCTGAGTCGCCTACACGGGCGTCCATTAACCAACAAAACCCAACCCCCATCACTGACGAGGTACAGTTCGTAGTAACTGCGAAGTTATATGGGGCTCTACCAGGGGTGTTCGATGAATTTGGACTTGATGTGTGTGTTTTCTCATTGTTTAATGCATATGCAGTAGTGAAAATAGTTTAATTAATTTTGAAATGTTTTAGAATATTGTTGAGGATTTTTGAAGTGCTATGGAATGTTTTTGCCATGTGGTGAGGAGATTCGGGTGTTATACATATCACCACATGGTATTTTCTTTTATTTGTGGTTTCGATTTAACCCTTCGGCTTTGATTTTCCTCAAATTTCATAAAGTAAGTCTAAACCCTATTTTTTTTATTAATTTAGTGTTGTATTTGATTTGCCTTATAGGAAGCTACTTGTGATTGATATATCCTACTTTTGATATTGTTGAGAACTTGTTGACCAATGCCATTTCAACCACTGTTCTACGATTTTGTTTTCCAATCTTATTTTTTTGGAGTAGGAGACTTTTGAGTCCTGGGGCCTGCTTGAGAATGTCTCATCAGGGCAATATTAATATCCTTATTCAGATATTTTAGATTGTTAAAAGTAAACTAGTAAAGAATTGGCCTTTTTTTTATCATAATCACGGATTTATTCTGGATGTTCTTACTTGCAGGTCAGGGCAATGCGGATGATGTAATAATTTCAGTATTGAAGGAGTTGTCTCCTCTACAAGAGAAAGATCAATCAAGGGGAAGATTTGGAGATCAGTTCATAGGGGTAAATGGGCGAAGAACAACTAGCATGAAGAGAAACAACTATAGTTTGTAAATTTATAATGGATTTATAGTTTTTATTTGGGGTGATTGTAAATTGATAGTGATATTTGTTGTGGACTCAATGGCACACCGAGTCACACAATGAAGGAGACAACAACAACTCACTCAATAGGATTTATTTCTTAAATTTCTTTGAGGAGGATTTATTTCTTATATTGTTTTAAGTAGGAGTTATTTCTAATTACTTTATATGTAAGGGCATTATGGGGAATTATTGTAACCCTAACCTAAAACTCCATGATGTGACCTATTTAAGGGAAAGGTATGAATGAAATAGGTAAGCTTTGAGATTTTAGAATAACCTAGTCTAAACAGGTTGAGATCACCTCTTGATCTCGAGTTTAGGGTTTATTCCAAAAATCCAACCTACCCAAATTCATCCCTCATCATCCATACTAAGAAGAGGAGCTTCCTGCCCCTTTTCCGAGCCCAAATAGAGGGTCTTCCCTCTTCATCAACGTCAGCAACCATCAAGGGTTCTAACCCTCTAGACGAGCGGCAAAGTGGAGAATTTTCTGGTCCTTCATATGAAGGAGTTTAATTTTTGTTCCTAGCTTGGTGCCAGCAAGGAAAGAGAGGAGAATAATCCATTCACGTGGGCCAAGGCTTACTACAATCTATGTGTTGCATCTCTTGACATGCAGCAACCAAATCAGGGTTGAAACCCTGATTTTCGTGAGGCAAGAAAAGGTATTCTTCCTTATTTTATTCTGGTCAATAGTAGGTGGATTAAATTCATATATCTAGCTATATATATATATATATATATATATATATTACATTCATCAAGAGGCTTGTCCACGTGAAAGAAAACCAGCAAAGAAGAGTTTTTTTCCACCCTCATACCGAGTCCAGCAACTTAGTACCAGTGCTGGATTCACAAATCCCACGCCGTGTTACTCGATCCATGACTCGGGACCGTAACAACTTGGTATCAGAGCAGGGTAACATGGGGGATAATATCAGCAATGAAGAAATCCAAATCAGGATACAAAAGATAGAAGATAGCCTTGAAATAGCACAACCAGTGTTGGGAAAGGTTTGTGGTTTGGAAGAAGAGATGAGCCGAGTCATCAGCATGCTACAGGAGTTGAGGATAGAGAGACATCAGTGTCCAGATGTGAGAGAGGTTACTCAACCATATCACAGAAGAAGGGAGCAGTGACCTGGGCGCACTGCTGTCCAAGGACCTCAGCATGGAGGTACAGTCCCAAGGTACACCAAGTTAGAGTTTCCCTCTTTCAATGGTTCTGTGGATCCCTAAATTTGGTTGCATAGGTGTGAAAAAAGAAATTGAACCAAGGGACTGTTGAATGGGATAAGGTGCAACTAGCCTCTTTCCATATGACAGATGAAGCCATGTTATGAGTTACTCAAGTAGAGAAACAGAGACCGGGAACGACTTGGGGAGAATTTAAAAATCTATGCACAGTTAGATTTGGGCCTCCCGCCAACAGCAACCCCCTGGGAGAGTTAGTTCTATTGAGACAAACGGGTTCGGTGGAACAATATCAAAAACTATTCCAGGAAAAGTTGGCTCGTGCTGGTGAGAGGGTATTGGTTGACCAACAAGTCTCATTATTCATAGCAGGTCTCAATGAGTATTTACGGCTAGAGGTAGAACTCCTTATGCCCATTGATTTAGCTCATGCCATGAATATGGCCCGAGCAATGGAACAATGACAACAGCTGTAGCAACATAAGCCGGGTTGGTCGAGTGAGAGGAACACTTCCTCCATGTGGCAAGGGCGCCGCTATAATTCATCTCAGGGAGCATCTACAACAACACCATCCAAACACACTCCGACTACGACTCTGGTAGCCGATCCCCGCCCTGGTAATTACCTACCGAGCTTTATACAAAAATTGACGAGTGCGGAGATGGCAGAAAGGTGGTCAAAAAATTTATGTTATAACTGCGATGAGCAGTATCGGGTCGAACACCAATGTAAACGATTATTTTGGCTCGAGGTGGAGGACTCAGAGGATCCAGAGGAGCCAGAGGATATTATCGAGGAGGAACCACTAGAGATATCCTTGCATGTTATTACTTGGCAGAAATCGCCTACTACAATGCAAGTCCGAGCTCATGTCACCGACCGAGAACTAGTGGGACTAGTCGACTCGGGGAGTACACACAATTTTTTGAGTTTGACAGTCACACAGCATCTCCAGCTCCAGATACACACTCATCCGACAGCCACCGTCTCAGTGGCCAATGGCGAGAAGGTCCCTAGCTATGGGATTAGTAAGGCGGTAACTTTTTCCATTGGCTTTACTTTGTTTAATGCGGAATTTTTTGTTACTCCCCTGGCGGGATTTGATATGGTATTAGGCATTAAATGGTTACAAACATTGGGGCCCATTCTGTGGGATTTTTTGGCTTTAACCATGAACTTTGATTTGGCCGAAAGTCGGGTGCTCTTACAGGGCTGTCAGTTGGACAGGGCCCACCACATGCACACTTTGCAGACATAGGATCAGCCTGACAGTACTAGTGATGGTCTGGTTGAGGAGTTCTCTGACCTCTTCTTGGAGCCACCCATGAGGCACTGTGACCATAGGATCTGTCTGAAACCAGGTTCTGAGGTAGTGGTCGTGCGACCATACCGTTACCCACACCTTCAGAAGGACGAGATAGAGTGTCAGTGCCATGAGATGTTGAAATAGGGTCTTATTCATCCCAGTCGCTCCCCGTTCTCTTCACCCGTCTTACTTGTGAAGAAACATGATGGGACATGGAGGTTCTACATGGATTATTAGGAGTTGAACATGCAGATAGTAAAAGACAAGTTCCCGATTCTGGTAGTGGATGAGCTCTTGGATGAGTTACATGGGTCATGGTTAATCACTAAACTCGACCTCCGTTCGAGATACCATCAGGTTCGGATGCACCCTTCTGATATCGAGAAGACGGCGTTCCGCACGCACCATGGCCACTTTGAGTTCGTCATCATGCCATTCGGGTTATCCAATGCACCCTCCACTTTTCAAGCTTTGATGAACGAGGTATTTAGCCCCTATCTTCGAAAAAAATTTCTTTTATTTTTCAATGATATTTTGATATATAGCAAGTCTGTTGAGGAACACTTGGCATACTTGCGGATTGTTTTCGACTTGTTACGAGCACATCAGCTCTATTTGAAATATTCCAAGTGTTCTTTTGCGGCTTCACATGTGGGGTATCTGGGCCACATTATCTCACATGAGGGGGTTATGGTGGATCCCGAGAAGATCCGAGCGATTCACGAATGGCCGCAGCCACAGTCATGTTCTACATTACGAGGTTTTTTGGGTCTTGCGGGCTACTACCGCAAATTTATTCAGAACTATGGGCCAGTGGCAGCACCATTGACGAGTCTACTCAAGAAAAATTCCTTTATTTGGAATGAGGGGGCCACCACGTCGTTTGTGCCACTCAAAGTTGGCCTCGCATCTGTGCCAGTATTAAAACTTCCCAACTTTGACGAATTGTTCTTGGTAGAGTGCGACGCTTCAGGCGTGGGCATTGGGGTCGTTTTACAACAGTTGGGCCATCCTATTGCGTATTTTAGCAGACAGTTGGCAGTCCGTCATCACAAGCTGGCAGCTTATGAGCGCGAATTGATTGGGTTGGCCAAAGCAGTCCAACATTGGAGGCCTTATCTCTGGGGCCGGACTTTTCTCATATGCATGGATCATTATAGCCTTAAATTCCTACTAGAATAGTGTTTGACAACGTCGCCACAGCAACACTGGATCAGTAAGCTGTTGGGGTTTGACTTCTTGGTGGAGTATTGTGTGGGGAGAATAAATAAGGCGGCAGATGCCTTGTCACGGTGTTTTAAAGATCAATAGTCGATTCATTCAATCAGGCAGCCGAGATTTCTCATTCTGGACTTGGTGAGAGACGCACATGCCACTAACCCTGCACTGCAGGAACTGCATCAGAAGATTTCATAAGGGACAATGAATTTGAAGTGGTCCATCCAGGATTCACTTATTTATTACAAGCAGCGGATTTTCCTTCCACCTGAGTCCGAGTTGATTCCAGCTATTCTCTCGGCCTACTATGACAGTACACACGAGGGGATCCAGAAGACCTTGCACAGAATTTGAGCTGATTTTTACTGGCAAGCCATGAAACCCTTTATTACGACTTATGTGGGCGACTGTCAGGTATGCCAGCGCAACAAAGTCGAGCACTTGAGTCCAGCCGGTCTTCTCTAGCCTCTGGCCCTTCCTACGTAGGTTTGGGCCAACATTTCAATGGATTTTGTGGAAAGCCTACCGCTGTCCGTCGGCAAATCCGTACTTTTCGTGGTAGTTGATAGATTCTCCAAGTACGGACATTTTATACCGCTGGCACATCCGTATACAGCAACACGGGTTGCTCAGACTTTCCTGGAGCAGATAGTCCGCTTACATGGCATTCCAGAATCCATTGTGAGTGACAGAGATGTAGTTTTCACTAGCACCTTTTGGCGGGAACTGTTTTGCATTAGTGGGACGAAATTGAAGTTCTCCTCCGCCTATCATCTACAGACAGACGGGCAGACTGAGCTGGTGAACAGCACCATCGAGATGTATCTATGGTGCTTAGTGGGGGATCGTCTGCAGCAATGGGTTCAATGACTTCCGTGGGCCGAATACTGTTACAACACTTCATTCCACTCTGCCTTGCAATCCACTCCTTTTCGGGTTATATATGGCCGGGATCCACCTCGCCTTCTCTCGTACAACCCAGGGTCCACCCGTGTGGACGCGATTGATCAGGCACTCCTAGACCGGGATCTGCTGCAACAGAATATCACAGAACGGCTACGACACGCCAAGCTTGGATGAAGGATGTCTACAACGAAGACCACCGTGAGGTCTCTTTTGAGGTTTGGGAGTATGTGTGGCTATGACTCTAGCCTTATCGTCAGCAGTCTCTTGCAGGACCTCCATGTCATAAGCTCTCACCCAGATTTTTTGGGCCGTTTCCCATTCTTCGACTCGTGGGACCAATCACCTATCAGCTCAAATTACCGGACACAGCCAAAATTCATGATGTGTTTCATGTCTCTCTTTTGAAGCCACATTCTAGAGCACAACCTACATCCACTCCATTCCTACCACCGATTGAGAATGGTGAGGTTATTCTTAACCCAGCTGCGGTGTTACGCGCGCGGTTGACCAATGACCATTGGGAGATTCTCATTCAGTGGACGGACACTGACCCCGACGCTGCAACATGAGAACATGTGGACATCTTCAAACAAGTCTACCCAGCTTTTGAGCTTGAGGACAAGCTCTTTCTCCATGGGGAGGCAGATGTTGTGGACTCAATAGCACACCGAGTCACACAATGAAGGAGACAACAACAACTCACTCAATAGGATTTATTTCTTATATTTCTTTGAGTAGAATTTATTTTTTATATTATTTTAAGTAGGATTTATTTCTAATTACTTTATATGTAAGGAATTATGGGAAATTATTGTAACCCTAACCCTAAAACTCCATGACGTGACCTATTTAAGGGAAAGGTATGAATGAAATAGGTAAGTTTTGAGATTTTAGAATAACCTAGTCTAAACAGGTTGAGATCACCTGTTTATCTCGAGTTTAGGGTTTACTCCAAAAATCCAACCTATCCTTCACCCTCCATTGCCATCCATCTTCACCCAAACTCATCCCTCATCATCCATACTAAGAAGAGGAGCTTCCTGCCCCTTTTTCGAGCCCAAAGAGAGGGTCTTCCCTCTTCATCAACGTCAGCAACCATCAAGGGTTCTAACCCTCTTGATGAGCAGCAAAGTGGAGAATTTTCTGGTCCTTCACGTGAAGGAGTTTAATTGTTGTTCCTAGCTTGGCGCCATCAAGGAAAGAGAGGAGAATAATCCATTCAGTGGGCCAAGGCTTACTACAAGCCAGGTGTTGCATCTCTTGACATGCAACAACCAAATCAGGGTTGAAACCCTGATTTCTGTGAGGCAAGAAAAGGTATTCTTCCTTATTTTATTCTAGTCAACATTAGGTGGATTAAATTCATATATCTAGATATATATATATGTATATTGCATTCATCAAGAGGCTTGTCCACATGAGAGAAAACCAGCAAGGAAGAGTTTTTTTCCACCCTCATACCGAGTCCAGCAACTCAGTACCAGTGTTGGATTCACAAATCCCACGTCGTGTTACTCGATCCATGACCCGGGACCGTAACAATATTTCAGTTAATTTTGTTGTGTTTGATTATTGTATGGAGTTTATTTATAATGTTATGCAGTGTATGGAGTGTTTAGATTATTTTATGGAGTGTATAAACAATTTCATGGAGTGTTGTTGGAATGTATAGACAATTTTATGGAGTGTTTATGGAGTGTTTATGTAGGTATTATGTATATTAATTATGCCCAATTTTAAGTAGAGGTCATGCCGAATTTTATACAAGTATTATATACATAGATTATGCTCGATTTTAAGAAGAGGTTATGCCCAATCTTATACATGTATTATATATATAGGTTATGCCTAATTTTAGTAAGAGGACATGTTCAATTTTATGTAAAATGTATACAGACAGCAACGATTAAGATGGTCTTGAGGATGTGGGTAGCCAAGTAACATGCTTTCGGAGGCAGAGTACATTAGAATCCACAAGAGCCGCACAATTTCGAGATGCCATATCGATTTCCATGTGGAACGATAAATGTTGGTTGTATCTTATTACTTTTGAACATGCATCATTTATATGTACTAAACTTGTAACTTGATGATTTTAATATTAAAGGTACGAACTCGTTATTAGAATAATCTTTTTTTAGGTTATTAATAAAGTTGTATATGTATTTATTTATTATTTTTGTTCAATTTTATTACTATATTAAACTTCATATTTAAGTCTCTGGTAAATAAAATATAATTAAAGTATGCATTTGATTAATTAATTACTTTTAATTTTGTCAAAATATATTATTAATTAATACCATGTAAAAAATCTATCTTATGTTATTAATATAATATTTTTTTATTCATAATCATATTTATTTTTTTATTTACTCTATTGTATTAGTGATTTAATAGTGGTAATTAAAATATTGATAACTCAAACACTTGGTTTAATTAACTTATTTTTATAATTAATAAAATAGATGGTTTTAAATTTCGAAGATGAAGATGAAGATGAACTTGTCCACACTAACACCCATTTCGAAGATAAAGATCATGTAAATGCATGAGATGAAGATGAAGATCAAATTTTTGTTTTGTTGACTAATCCCCCCTAAAGTTGCAAATCTAATCATGCAACAAAATATGAAAGCAAATCCAAGTACTCTGAATGCCAAAATATTAATTCGAATAGCAACCAAGCTAGTAGTGTTTTATTTAGTGAAATCCATGAGTTATCCACTAGCGTGTACATTTTTGTGTTTTTTATTTTCTTTGGAATTGAAAGGGCTTAGTGCCAACATTTTGAGGTTCGCTAGAAACATTAAATAGTGAATTCTATTGAGACCCATGTGATGTGCTAGTGGGTCTCAAAGTATGTTGCTTGACCATGAACTACTTTATGGTTGAGGGAATTACTTTTTTTTAAAAATCCTCTTGGAAAAAATCTTTTTATTAGTTTTCTTATAGTTGAAAATTTTTCTTTATTTTTTACTATTTTTTACAAAGCAAGAAGAAATTCATTTATCTATGTCTAACATTTTTGGATAAAAATTTTCTCTTCTCTTAGAATTGGCCTACATTTGCTTCCTATAGTTTCCTATTAAAACAACCACTGTTGTAATCAGAATTGGAAATGTTGCTTTTATAAGGAGTCCTGAATTTTAGAGTTGGACAGGGGCAGCAAAGACGAGGGATGTCATCGATCAGATGCATCGCTTATCCTTGACGAAGAAATAAAAGCTTCTCTTCACAACAGCCTTTCTAGAAGGAGGTTTTATATCTCCATTCAGCCGTCACAATTTCTTAGTCAAATAATTTTACTTGAACTCGTCAAAGTATTACTCACCACCCATCAAAACTTCAAAGATTGGTAAGCAAATCTTATCATACTTTGTTTCCTGGCACTTGCAGGAACCTAGTGTGGGATAAGACAATTAATCCCTCAAAACGATTACCGCTGGGTCCGAAACGATGCGTCAAGGGCAAATGAAAGCATGAAGATTGAAGAACAGTGTCTCTTCTTTGACGTTTGAACCACGAGACAGAATTTTACTCGATGTGAATCGAAGAACGGGAGCAAGTAACAAACCGAAATACTGGATTCTAGAAACTAATGATGCACGGAAATCCCTTTCAACAGGGCAGACGGTCTCTTTGCGTTAAATTAGTTGAAATAGGTCTTTGTATCAGACATCTACAGAAGATAGAACATTCACGAACGATGAGACTTCCATGGTCTACAATCGAGCTTCGAGCAGGAACCCTCCCAGGTACTCGTGCAATGACTATCCAACCCATCACAACATCTACACATAACTCCGAGAGAAGATAAAACCTTCAAGTACCCTGTAAACAAATTAGAGAAGAAAATTAAAGAGTTAGACTTCATTCTCCTTAAAGTACAATGACATGCTAACAATCATCTCCTTTGAACTGGAGAATTGAACTCCTGAGAAGCAGGCTTCTCTCGAGTTAAAAAAAAATGAAACAGAGAATTTGGGGAAGAAAGGAAGAAGGTAGTTTCGTTTGAAGCTCCTTACTTTGTTGCTGCGAAGAAGGAAGTAGCTTGGCTTGGACAACCCAGGGCAAATGAGCGCCGAAGAGAAGCAAGAACATCAGAAAGAGGTTCCATTTCAGTGAAATAGCCATGTGGGACTGGGTGGATTTGCCAATATTGCCTGCAAAGTGAAACGGGCGGATAGAGTTATATATTCCGGATGAGCTTCTAGACTGCTTGGAAATGTCGTCAGCAGGGAGGCGTGGGTAGTGGAGGTTGAGGATTTTAATTTCTTTGCGACGGTATAATTGATTAATGATTTGGGTGTTTCTTCCTCCTTGAATCTGAACCAAGCGGTGGGCAGCTTCTAGAAGGAACGTAGAAGACGTGCCACGCGAAGGCTCTTCCATGACGTCCTCAACATAATCGATGCTTCTATATCTGGGTTTTTTTATCGTGACCAACGGGGCCCGTCAATGGGAAACGATGATTCCTCTGCTAATACTTTTCTAGTTTTCTTCGTCTAGATTCGGTGCTGCATGGCACTTTCCAAGTACCACCCCAGAGAAGGGTTACAGGGATTCTACAGAACCATCCCAGAAGTTTTTCCTCCATGATTCCTTAAGATTTAGATATATTTTCAAATACTGGGAAGGCAACGCGAAAGTCGGTCCTTTTGTCTCCACGCGGGACTTGAAAACCGAAAATCCAGTGAGAACAACTTGATCAGATCCAGCACCGAGATCTTCTGTAGTAGCTCAAGTGGGTAATTGGAAGGGATAGACAGAGATGTAAATATTCCTTGTGTTTTTGGCCAGTAGCGTGGTGCTAATCCCTCCACATCCTCGGCCCCAGATGTCTCGCACTACAGATGATTGACAGAGACAAACCAGATAATTGATTGGAGCCTCCAGTCACAACCAGAATGTGAAACACCATATCGCAACCACTGCGCGGGCTGTTGAATTCCCTTTAAGTTACTTTCCTCTCTGCTCTCAAGAAATCTAGCGGAAATGTGTCTTTCCATTGTATGCAATTTAACGGTTGCTTCGAAGGAACTAGAATGGTTGGTTTCCAGACGTGAGAATCTCTGCAGAAGACGACATGATCTTCAATTCGTCTCTGTCAGTGCAATGCATCTAAAAATGGCCTTATCTTAAACAATAATGAAGGTGGAATGGCCAGCTCAGTTTGCCAAACTTAAAATACCCAAGATTGAGGACAAAGCTGGTCTTCATTTTTCACGACCACCTGCACTTTTGGAGTCTTTAAGACATAAAAAACTTTTTTTTTCCTTCATTTCTTTGCATAAATTGGGAAAGGATTGCAAAGCAACACACCACATTCTGATATATTGGAGGGGGATTGATCGTGATTCGTGAATCACACCAGAGGTGAAAGGAGAAAGGAGAAAGGAGAAAGGAGAAAGACATTTTGATAAGGGGGTTTGACTCTTGTTGCGCCCAAGAGACGGGGACATAGAGCGAAAGGTCAGTTACATTTGGTTTGGACGCAGGCGCCACTTGCAACATCCCCACTACATTAATAATTTAATGAGAGAAAGGAGGCTGAACTCAAATTCCATAGCACTAGGGTTGCATTTAAGATTTTACCACTAAGCTAACCTATTTTACATCAATCTTATTATCTTAATTTGGAGATGGTTCCTCCAAATTGGTATTGGTATTGTAGGGGGTAGAGGGTGATCACACCAATTTAGTTTTTCAATAACTTTGATTAAATGACCATATCAGCTTCACCTAGTGACTATAAAACTAAAAAATAAATTATTTTTATTTTGATCAGTAAAAACTTATTTTTCTATCTATTTTATTATGGGGAAGAGAACATGGGGTTAAAATTTTCCATGCCCTAAAATAGACACAAACACCAAAAAGTTTATCCAAATGTAGAATTCTTCGTTTGCACTTTGTCACTGATTCTGTTGTGACTCAAACACACATTTGAAAATACTAATTCAAGGTTGTATATGTTTGTCTCAAGATCTCCATTAACTTGGTTTTGATTATAACAAATATTTAAGCTATTGAAGATATGTATTAAGTATGCTTTAATAACATAATTATTTTGTAGCATATTTGTTTGACCAGTTAAGGAGTGTCCAGTTCATTGAAAAAGGGTACTAGTAGCTCATATCAGAAAGCATACATTTAACTAGACAAGACGAAGAAAACCCTCGTAGGGTGAACCCTATTTTTTGCAAAATAGGAAGCTTCGAATCTCGAATCGAAATTAAGATAAATATTTGGATCTAAACCCTAGCTCCTACAAAAGTAACAAATACCCCACAAAATTTGTCCCAACCCCAAGCTCATTTCCCCCCTTTTTTGTTCTCTTTACCTAACCCCTTTTTGTAGCATTATATTATAAACTAATCTTATGAATTAATGGTGTTTATTTTATTTTTATGATAAAAATATGAATATTTAAAGATTATATCTTGAAATTTAATAGACATATTAATGATTGAATTTTATTTTTTGTTATGTTTTTTATTTTCAGTATTTTTTTACTATTTTAGATATTTTTGAATTTTTATTTTATTTTTATTATAGGATTTCATATTCGAATATCATTTGGATCAAGATACTTTGATCTGAACGGATCAGATTTGGATATCTAAGTTTAGATAATTTTTTAGATATTCGGATTTTGGATATCTAGATGTCCAAAAACAGACTAAATCCAGAATTCTAATATCAGGACTGAATCCGATTTGTTTACAGTCCTATTAGGAAGCAACAATCTGAGATCTATCAAAATGACATTTCCCCAATCATATGATCAGAGAAGAAAGAAAAAACTAGCTATTAGACTATGTTAGAATCATTGATCTTCTACTTTCAATTCATATATTTCATTGTAGCAAGCTAATTTGAACCGGCATTTTCATTATTTTTAGATTTGTGGATGTATATCAAAACCCAAGTATATGTTTTACCATCGATTTCATCTAAACTTGAGCGTTTTTCGCTTTTGAAATTAAATTACCTTGTTTAAGCTATTGTTCCAAAGTGGTGTCTTCCTTATTCACCACTCAGCAGTTCAAATTATCTCAACTCGTTATACTTATTCATTTTGATCCGTAAGTTGGACGATCGGTTCTGACGATTGAATTTGACATGAGCGCCGAATAATCAAAATGTTCGTATAGATGCGAATAAACTCGTTCCCGGAATAATAATCTTCCAGTTTGGGATGCTCTCTGTTCATGGTTTCATTCAAATTTTGTAGAATTATAAATGTTCTTGAATTGGGTGTTTGCACAGATTTAAACAATCTCGACAGACGCACGAAAGCGTGTTGGGCATCCGCCATTGTTTATTAGGCTATTGAAGCATGCCTGATTCGTGCGTATCCATTTCTATTTTTATTGGGTACAAAGATCTCGTTTCCATTATTGTACAGGCGATTCTGAACTATTAGAATCATTTCAGAGATTGGAATTTGCATGGACGGCAAGCAAGACGAACAGGGTCCAATTTTATTCTCGTTTTTCTGGGTTCCCTTCAGAGACAGGGACTTTCAATTCAATTCATTGAAGTTAAATTATAAAAGATATGCTTGCAGCAACTCTCGGTTCAGATCGCTGGGTGAATCCTTAAAGCAGCGCTTGAAAAGCCAAATAATCGCTGACAGTTTTAAGGTACGCATCAATTCCTACCTTCTTTTTCTTTTTCTATTTCCTTTCGATCTAAAAATATTAGCTTCTTTTAGTCTTCTGAGTCTGTAAAGTAGTTAATAGACCAACGCTGGGTCAGATCAGAATAGATAGAAATCTAAAAAGTTTGTCCCAGTATTAAGTTGCAATATTCTCTCGATCCATATGGGCGCTATTCTCTATGAGCTCAAGTAGTTTCTTTACGAGAATCTCTTCTGGGTTGACACTTGACTGCGAAACAAGTTCATAAACATTAGAGATTGATGCGTTACTTGAAGTTGTGTTGACTCTTTAGATCTTCTCACAGACAGCAATTGAAGGCCCCAAATAATTGAGCGAAAACTGTTTGTTCAAATGACGATGCGAATCTACCTATCTGAACTTTTCTGCTTTCGAAATGAAACAAATATGTTTCTAAAAATCAACAAGCACAGCGCATGGATGGAGCCTCCATATATAATCCAGTGTGGACAAATTTTTGGGTAGGAGTGCAGCAGTGCATGCGTTCATGAATGGAGGTTGGGGATGGTGTCAAGGTGAGCGGAGAAGACGAAAATCCGGTGGAAGCAAGCCGTTTGTAGAAACGTCTCAACTACGTGTCGTGAAAGCAGCGAGAAGGACAGAGTCGTCAACGTGCACGCGGCGACCCTCTCCGGTAGTGGCGTAACAGTGGACCCCTTCTAGTATTGTCGCCATCCATGGCAGCCCATCATTTCGTTTCAATCCTTTAGCCAGCCTCCAGTCCAATTTTATTTACCCTGTGCCAGATAAAAACAAAGGAAAAGCGAAAGGGTCGAAGAGAAAGCATATACATGAAAGATGGATATATGCAATTTAATAATATGATATTAGAGACGGTTAGAGTCTTCCGACAAAGAAGATAAGCTTCTTCCTTGGCCAGAACTGCAGCTTAGAAAACGAGGATATGCTCAATGCATCGAGACTACAGTTGACTCCACTCTTATATTCCTTATCTGAATGTATATCCAACCATTTATCTCTTTTCCCTTTTTTCTTCCCTCGTTCGGTGGCATCAACGTCCCAAGGCCGTTTTTATCCGTTTCTCACACGTGGCGGGAAGGGGTTGGTACGTGGACAGAGTTCCACTTGGGGGGATCTGATGGCCCCACGTGGCACTTATCTGTTTGAAAGAAAGATTTGCACAGAGGGACGGAGAGAGAGATGGAAACCGGGAGTCGGCTATTAGGAATCTGAGATATCGGGAGGGTGAGGAGAGAGATTGAAAGAAAGCTATAAATGTGAGCACATGGGAGAGATAACAGAACAAACCCCATTTCTTTTCTGAAACTTTCACATGATTTTCTTCAGCTGCTTCTGCTTCCATTGATTGTGAAATCATCGGTTCCTTTGATTTGCGTTTGGGACGGTTGGTTGGTAAGACAAACTAGTAGGAGTTTATCTATTTCTGGGCTGTTAGTTTTGTTGGTTGGAGAAACTATGGATGCTAAGATACCAGTCTCTCCCTCCTCTTCTTCTTCTACAACCACTTCTACTTCCACCGTACCTTCCATAGTATCCGAACTTCCCGAGCTTTTCCGAAGGGAACCGTCGCAGTTTTCGTCTTCTGGAGGGATTTTCGACTCTGTTTTTTCATCTGGTAGTAACAAGGTTAGTTTTCTGGATCTTTCGTTACCCATATTTGTTAGTCCCGATTCAATCCTTCTTGTTATTGCAATGATCATTTCGGTCATCTTGCTATTCTTTCATGTGCTTTGTCGTTGTTATCTGTTTTTTTTTTTTTAACTTTTTTTATTTTCTGGGCTGTATTTTTAATCATGATTTACCGTCTCTGTCGTTGTTGTCTTGTTTGTTTTTATCTTTTTTTATTTTCTGGGTGGTATTCTTAATCATGATTTACCGTCTCTGATCTTAATATGCTTATGGAAATTATCGATTTTCTTTTCTTTTTTTTCATTTATTTTTCACTTCGTGATCGTTATTTGATCTTGATATTTCCTAATCCACATTATGCTGTTGTCTTTTCTTATCTGATGTTTCTTTTCATCAGCGTGCTCTTAAATTTCTATTATTTTCTCCTGTAGATTTACTTTTTGTACCAGGGATTATTATTTAATTTCTTTCTTATCATTTACTGATTTGGAGTTTGAACGGCACGTACTTCTGGAAGGACGGATTTTTCCTGGTTGGCAAAGCCGTGAATGTCGGGATTTCAGAGGATTTTGTGCCAATTTTTTCTTTATTTCTGATTTTTCTACATGAAAACCTGGATTCTCTTGGAGGATCTTCTTTAGATAATTTTCAGCCACTTCCAACCAAATGCTCTTGTTTACGAGTGCAGGCTGTGAGGCGAGAAGTATCAATTTCTGAGACATCATTTTCGTGGAAAAAGCAGCAACCAGAATATAAGATTTGGCATGCTAAGCAAAAATCTGGAGGTCTTTTCGGTGATCCCTCATGCTATAGTTCTACGAATATGAATAGTTTTATTTGTTTTTCATGATTCAGTCCTAAGATATGTCAATTATTTTGAATTACTGAACACTATCATCTCACCCTTCTTGAGAATAGATGGAGTTTTGAGACGTTGTTGTTTGTACTGCATGTCTTTAGCTCATTGTGGAACCTTATGGATATATAATGAGCCTCATAGAGAAGGAAAAGAAGTACGAGAATATACTCCTGCTGCCTTCTTAAGCTCTTTTTATTTTTTTGGTAAAACTTACAATTGCTTTAATCCTCACTTTACTGTTTTACCACTATAATTTCATCAGAGTAATCTAGGAGTTGTTTACTTTGAATTGCATAAAGAGTTGGTCCAGTCTGTTCAGTTTTTCCAATTGGGTGTTAACCAGTTCAATATTTTTTTGTCACGCTAGCAAGAAATTACTTGTTTAATTTAGGACAAAGAAGAAGCTTATTCTAGTATCTTCAAAGTGCTGATGCTTAAAATAAACAATTAAAGTATATAGAACATATTTGTTGTTAAATTAGTTTCTGTCATGTAAAAAAAAAAACAAAAAAACATTACGTATGTAGTGGTAGCCTAGTTAGTAAATAAGGAGAACTTTCATACAGATAAACATAGAATTATAATTATGCAAGCTAGTGTATGTCCTCTTTTGTTTTTTTCCTTGTGAATCATGTAGCGCTAAGGGCATTGTAATCATTGTAAACATTTTTCCACAATTATAAATACAACCTCAAGCCATGGGGTAGAGCATCCAAACCTCTTCTTCTTGGCTCATATTTGTTCTTACACTTTTCTCTCTTTTCCTCTTCTTTCTTTCCCTTGGTATCTTCTCTCCTCTCTTCTCTCTCCCAAGAGTTGGATTTCCTCTCTTCTCTCCTTCCCTTAAGATCTCGTGTTTATGTGTTGGCCCTAGAAATCAAAAATGGTATCAGAGCAAGCAAAGATCTGATGTGGAACAGGAGAAGAAGATGGAGAAGAAAGGGAGGAAGAAGAAAAGGAAAAAAAATGAAAAAGAGTTGTTTCTTTTAGTTTCTTTCCCAATTCCTGTTTTTATTGGTTTTCTTACCTCTTTTACCATACGTTTTATATAGCAATTATAGACCCTTGGAAAGATCTTTGAGTCTAGTTTTCAACTCAAAAAGAGTTGATGGAATAAAATTTTTCTAGAAAGAGAAATTGACATTTAAAGCAGCAAATTTTTTTTGTATAACATAAAAAAGCCTCACCTTTTTTAACAGTTTATACCCACATGACTGAGAATTTATATTGAGAATTATATCTCAAAAAAAGATATATGTTTACTTTTATCCCAATAAACTGTTTTTCAATCTGATCTATCTAGAGAGAGATATCCACAATGAAATAATCAAAGGTCATGGTGGTAGCCTGTTGCATGCAAAAATCCGAATTTAAGCCATTTTTTTTGTGTCACTTTTTTAGTTTCTAATATTGGTTAAGTTTCCTATTTATTTACAAACTCTAGTAAATATTTTACTAACTTATAGAGTATCTTTCCTTCCTTAGTTCCTTTATTTGATCTCACATTACATTAGTTTCTTTGACTGGAGTTTTCCCCACACGAGTTTAGTTTCCTTTTTTGACAAAGTCTGAAATTTTGAATTACAAAGTCTTATTTGCTCATTCTAAATTCTAAATATCAATGTCTTAAATCTCCTTTATTCTATAAATTATTTCTTGAATATTTTCTTTCCGAATTGGTGAAGTTGTGTTAAAAAGTATTTGTCTTATATGAGAAGTCTATTTTTAGAAAGTTTTCATGTTCCATCTCAAAACTTTCATATTGGGGGTTTTTAAGTTTCCTTAGTCATCATGTTCATAGATAAATTAATTTTTTTATCCCCCTCTTAAATCAAACTTGGTCACCTCCCAAAAGTCATACTTGGCCAAATTTGTAAGTTAATTCAATTCTACCTTTATAGTCTCCCTTAATTTTTCAAAAAGAAAAGGTCACATTCTAGATTTGTTTGAAAGTATGAGTGTTGCATAGTCACTTCCTTCTAGTTAAAGTTGATTCGTTCTTGTATTTTTTTGTTAATCTAGTGTTTTCATCACCTCAGAGTAATACATAGACCCACTACCTAAAAAGTATAAGAGTGTGCCCAATATCTAGTTTAAGTCAAGCCTTTTATTCTTTACCCAAGAGATAATTTGTGTTTGAGCTACCCTTACAAAGTGAGTAATCTCTTTGTTGTGCCCTAAAGTTAGATTGTTTTTCTGCCATTGAAATTGAGCGGAGTGTGTTTCAGACTATGACTATTTTGATTGGTGTATGGAGCTTTGTCGTATGGTTAGGAGTGATTTTTCTTCTCTCACTATTATGTTGTGCAAATTGGATCTCTTGATAATGAACAAAGAGATCCACAACTTGAAGGAGAGAAATAGAAGAAGAAGTACAAAAAAAAAGTAACCAATAATGAAGAATTCCATGTGTTGTGGGAAACAAATTTAATATGACTAGAATATCTAAGTAAGGGGGAGACAAAATGAGAATAAGATGAAGACTATAGGTAAAACATGAACAAGAAGAAGATGAATCAAGGAGAATGTTAAAAGACACTCATGTGTGTAGGGGTGGCATGGCTAGTAAATAAGGAGAACTTTCATAAAGATAACATTGAATTGTAATTATGCAAGTTAGTGTATGTCCTCTAATGTTTTTTTCCTTTTGAATCATGTTGCCCTAAGGGCATTGTAGTCATTGTAAACGCCTTTCTACAATTATAAATACAACCTCAAGACATGGGGTAGAGCATCCAAGCCTCTTCCTCTTGGCTCAAATTCATCTAAACACCTCCCTCTCTTTCCCTTGAGATTTTTTGTATTTATGTGCTGCCCAAGAAATCAACATGTCAAAAGTACAGGTTTCTATATTTGTTAAGACATTTCTAGTTTTGTGCCAGAGAAATACTTTCTTTTTGCTTCTTTTGATAAACTTCTTTGGGTTAACTCTGAGTCATCAATTATTCACTAAGAAATTATGAGGTCGTTTTCCACAAAGAATCAGATCTCTCGAGTGCTTACTGCTAGTCTGAATTGAAGAGCAACTCATTCTAGTCGGGGTTGGCTGGAATACTAATTGCAGTATCTCTAGTTCCAGTGTACATGAATATATCTTGTTAATATGTAGTCTCTTTGACCTTTTGCCTTGTTATTCTATCTTATTTCACCTTTTACCCCTGAGGGAAATGTATCTGCAATCATCCTTTTCTTCATCCTGCTTCATAATTCTTCTGTGTTTCTGACAGAGATAAAAGTATTGACATTCCAAGGAGGCCCCTGTGGTTGCTTACCGTATTTTAGAACCTATATAGTTTCTGTGAAAATTACAAAATGTTCAAAATTTTACTGTTTTTACAGATGGAGTTTCTCAAGCTGCAGAAAGAGATGGTCGCAACATTTCCAACAAGGATGGAGCTTCAGGTTGGACAAGTGAACTAGTTGAACATACCCTTCTCAGCTCATCTGTACATTATGGTGGCCGAGATAATTTTGAATCCTCAACGACCAATACATACAGTACTGGAACACCCACTGTAGTGAGTATTCATTCTGGGATTATGAAATTACCAAATGATTATTATTTATTTTTTTGGTTGGTTACTCCAGTAGACTTCTAATACTATGGTCAACGTGTTCAGTTCGGTAATAATAGTGGAGAGGATGTTTCAGATGGAGGTAGTCCAAGAGGGAATTGGTGGCAAGGTATTCCTTACTTTTTGAGGATGCGTACATCAAGCTGAACCAATATTCATGCTTTATACTTCTTTTTCTTCTCTCCAGGATCATATTATTATTGAAGTATCATTTTTCCAGGATGGAAGGGCATTCTCCATCTGCTTAAGGTTTGTTGTCTCTTTCTTGCACTTTTCACTTGTGTGTTAAAAATCTGATTTTTTTTTTAAACTTCCAGACTTTTTTAGGCTTCTCATATCTTGATGGTGTAAACCCTTCACCCTGAGTACCAACTTCTACATAAACCAAAGATTTCTTTTATGACCTGTTTCTAATCTTTGAAGAAGTAAAAAGAAAAGCGGGAGAGCTGAGTTATGGAAATAAGAAGATAAAATACTGTTTAAGAATAGTGTGGTAAGCCGGGGGAAATGAGATTTACAGTTCCTGTTAATTTCTTTCGTTTCCAATTGAATGACAGATGAAGATTAAATCTTATTTCTTGAGTTTCCAAATGACCACAAATGATTCTCCAATATATTGAGAAAAGTCAATAGAGACATGGGATATGGATCTGACTGAATGACTGTTGGCTTATTTTTGGTGCTCCGCTTCAATATCTATTTTTTTTTCTGAAACTCAAAATGTATTGATTCTTAAAACCTTCTTGGTTGACAGGGATTTTGTAAAGTCAACAATACTATAGTAATGCTACCGATACCATGGCTGTGGCTCCACTACAAAGGGGCATCGAGTAGATCTCATTAAAGAACGTTTGTATGAAGGAATATGCGTCAACGTGTTGTAAAGCTTTATCTTTGCCTGTTCTTACTCTCTGCTGTTTGTGACTACAATGTTTGTACTTTTTAGCCATGTGTGGGTTATATTGTTCTGTTAAAAAGATATAATAGCAATAAGATAGTATGTTTGTAAGACATGGAGGCTCATTTATCAGTCCAGACCAGTTTCTTGAAGCTATCTTCTCTTTTTCTTCTCCCTCATCCTCTCTTTCAAAAATTCAAATTCGCATTTCATGCCCTCTGGCCTGTTGGCATTGTTACAACGTTTTGGAATTGTCATGGCAATCTCTGGCTTAGTCCAGAACTCTTTAGCTGTATTCGGAAGCATCACAGAACGGAGACATCTTGGGTTCTGACCTATTCTCTTTATCTGCGAGCAGCAATTGTCACTAACAAGGAGCCGGTTCAATGGCTTCCCTGTCAGGGTTACACTTGCCACATTCTCCAGCTTCATCGGATTTTCCTATCCCGCTACACCTAAAACAACAACTAGCCCAAGAAGGCAAAAAACCTTCACTGAAGTAATTGCCGACTCGCTTCTCCAACAGAAATTCTTCTTGCTTCACTGGGATTTTATAACAGAGCCAGAACTGAACAAAGAAGAATCTGGCGGAAAGAAGTGGGTACTTGCAGTAATTCGTGTCAGTTTTATGTTTAGAGATGCTAAGGAAGAGCCTTTCATAAGCCGCTGCCATTTTAGCGGCAGTGAAGTGAAAAGCTTCAGGAGTATGTCTCGCTGCCTCGCCTTCTTCCCAAAAACACCTTTCCCGTCTCGCAAAACTCTGTAAAGAACTTCCTTCATGGAAGCTACTGTCGGTGAAAAGCTGTAGCCTAGATCGAGGCTGACGATTCCATTATGGTGGCAAATTTCGTTGCCAAAAATGGCTTTCAGGACAGCATAGCCTCTAGTAATGTATGATCTACTCCCTGAGATCTTAATGTTAATTTGCAAAAGTATCAAGTGCATTATAGAACCCAGCGAGTTGGTTCTGTTCAACGATTATGTTTGTTCCAAGACTCCTGCAACCAGAACTAAGACTTTTGTTCGGAAAGCCTCGTCCACCATGAAAATCTGATTTAAAGATTCAATATTATTGGATGTCCTTCGTCCTTCACCAATCTCCCAGCCATTCCGATCATTAGAGGCACTTTGGAATTTTTGCCGGAAGTCTTGACCCCTATGGACATCAGGCTTAAAGATGTTCTCATCGACACCATTTAGAATCACATGGACTCGTTCTTCAGGGAGCATGTAAAACCTCTTTAAAACATCTCCTGCGAGGTCACTGGTGGCTACGTGATGGGCATAACTGGGGATGAATTTTACCTCTACCACGAATCTTAACAATTCTTTCTGCCAAAGAAAAAGATTGAGGCTCTTCCGGGTTCGGGTTAGCTCTTGAACGATATCAGAGCGAATGGTTTCCTATGCTATCCCATGCCCCGCTAAATGGGTAAGATTCCGTGCCGGAGTATAGAGAAGACCGACACTTTCAGTGTGGATCATGTCAAACGGTTTGTGAGAGGAATTTTGAGCGCGGAATTGCTCCATGCTCGAGCATGGTCAAGTAACCGGCAGCCAGTGGTCGAGAGAGGTGGAATTTCAAATTGGGTACGGATATTAGGGGAAGGAGGAGTTCGAGGAGGAGGTGGAGAAGATGTGGACCTCGTGACCTTTTTTCGAGAGGACAAGGTAGAGGGTCAGGGCATGTCGCTCCAGCCCTCCAGCTTGATTCCTTTTGGGGCCATTTTTTCACAAAGACGGCGAGCTTAAGGAGCCTTGGAGGTGGGTTTCGAGAGAAGGAGAGATGATTCCATGCAGAAGGGAAGAGAGGAGATCAAGTGGACTTGGGTCGAGGGGATTGATGGAGGCTTGGGTGTTGCAAGTGCTTGAGCAGTGAGAAAGAGAGGGAAGAGAAGGATGAAAGGGTAAAGAGGAAATAGCAGCCGTACCGGAAACTGAAGATGGTCGATGACTGCTCTTTAGCCATTAGAGAGACGTCTGTGCAAAGAAGAACGGGAAAGAGGCGCGCCGTTCCAAAGGGGAAGAAGTCAAGAGTTGATTGCAATTTACTTCGATGAATTTCATTGGAATTCGAAATATGAGTGTAGTTTTGGTGAGGAAGAGCATAAAATATCACCGTTTGTCCATTTCACTTAACATTGACGGTAAGATCCGATTGAATTGAAGGATTTCTTTATCCTTTTTGACGAGTAAAACGCGGCGATCTGCAAAATATTAGTCTAGATTCCCACACAGTATTACAAATTATCTGGCAGCTGATAACAGTTCAACTGACAATAGACAAAGGAGAAAATATACAATAACAGTCAGTCCAGTTACTGATTTGGGCGGTGATAAATTAGATAATACAGCTGAGATATGTGGATGAACTGGGAAATCAGATTCCAGATGCAACAAAGCGTCCCAAAGAAAGAAAAATCATACTCCGCGACCGCCACACCTCAAACCCTTATGAGAGATGAATAAGTCAATCAAGATATTTAAGTTTGGAACTTGTCATGTCTCAGAAATCAAAAATTTCTGCTCCAGGGAGTCTCAGAAAGGGTAGCTAACTGGCAGACAAAGAAATCAATTCTCGAAAAGTCCGGGTATTGAAGATCAATTATGTAATCTCCTTAAGAACACTCTATGCATAGGCTAAGTTTATTTTGGATAATAGTGTTTTTACGCCAAGAGACGCTAACAGGACTTCCCAGTTCATAGAACTCCAATTCAAGTAGTCGGAGTCTGATATTAACCAGGTAGTGTCTTCTTCCACTCGTATCTCATTGGAGATTAAAAACTTAACCGTATGGGACTCTCAGTAGCAATCACAATCAAATTCCCACAAAAGCACCCCTAAACTTTGTATTAGAGCAATGGGAAATTGGAAAACTCAGAAATTTCAGTGGAAGCGTGGTAGATTTAGAGGAGCAATCATAAATGACAGTGGGAGTCAAATAAAAGGAAAATCACAAATGAATGCAGTACCTGCAACAACACCGAAATCATTACTAGAAGGAGAAAGGATTCCAGAATCTATCGTGTGAAAGCATAAAGCACGACCCCGGTGTAGATTAAGAGCCCCGCAGGGACAAAAATGAGGAGCGGCACAACAGCCCCAAAAGTTAAAGGGCTCCCGCAACTCAAAGTCCCGAGCTTGATCTGGGCTAAATTGACGAGCGCCAGAACGAGAAAGAGGGAGCCGGAGACGGATCCAATGGCACAGATGAGAAGCACCGCGCGGAGGAGGGTCTTGTTTACATAGGCGGGAATAACATCGAGAGCAGAAGGGTGAGTGACCCGCTGGGAGAGGCGGAAGCCTTGCTTGAGGGCGAGCGCGAGGAGGCTGGAGAAGAGGAAGCAGCCAAAGGAGAAGACATGGAAGGTAACGAGGTTCTCGGCGTGGAAACGATGGGCAAGGCAAGCGGGATTATCCACCAGATTGTTGTTGGGATCGACTGGGTTCCAGGCCAACCCGATGAACACGCCGAGGGTGAAGAGGGAATTGACGTTCACGATGCCATCCAGGGCCGTAATGTGGATACTGGTGGATCCCTGATTCGTTCGGCAGGAATCGTCCATTGCCGGTAGTGGGGATGTCATCCGTCAAAACACGGCGGTGAGGATCAACAGCGAAAACAGGCAAGAGTGCAGAAGAAGGAATGGGATTTTGGGAGTGGTTAGTAACTTTAGTATGTGAGTGGGCACTGAAAGTGGCTAAAAGTAGCCAAAGTTGGGTAGGTTTTAATAGAAGCTTTTTCTCGGTAAAGGGAGAGGAGCCATGTCCGTTGGACTTTGAACAGGCTTGGATCATTGCAGAATGTCAGATTGCGCAAAATTATTGGGTAATTGGGATGTCGACGAAAAGCCACTAGGGGTAATATCGTATCGAACCGAACCGGTTCACGAATTGCTCGAACTTAGTTCAGTTCAAAACACGGCGGTGAGGATCAACAGCGAAAACAGGCAAGAGTGCAGAAGAAGGAAAGGGATTTTGGGAGTGGTTAGTAACTTTAGTATGTGAGTGGGCACTGAAAGTGGCTAAAAGTAGCCAAAGTTGGGTAGGTTTTAATAGAAGCTTTTTCTTGGTAAAGAGAGAGGAGCCATGTCCGTTGGACTTTGAACAGGCTTGGATCATTGCAGAATATCAGATTGCCCAAAATTATTGGGTAATTGGGATGTCGACGAAAAGCCACTAGGGGTAACATCGAACCGAACCGGTTCACGAACTGCTCGAACTTAGTTCAGTACCAATTTGGTTCGATTCGATTTATCTGGATCTTAAACCGAGTTCGAGATCCAGATAGGGCTCGTTTGTGTTAATGAGCCGGACTAAACCAAACCATAGTTCGGTTAGAAAGCTCGTGAGTCGGGACCGAGAGCGGGGGAGCGGGAGTGAGAATGAGAGCGAGGGGGAGAGAATTCTTCCTCCCCTCGTCACCGTCCCTCCCATCCGGTGCTGTCGCCGTCAGTTCAATTTATTCCTCTCCTCGCCTGCCTTCGCCTCTATTTTTGTCGCCTTTGTTTCTGTCGCCGCTGTTTATGTCGTCGCGGCCATCATCCTCAATGACAGGTCCTCGTTGGTGCTGCTAAGCCCCTTCCCTCTACGTCCTCGGAGAAAAACCAAAGATACCTAAGTTAAGGGGAGAAATAAGTGCCCTCCCCCCCTCACCCCCGAAAACGATTTCGCATGTGCGAGATCATAAGCAAGTGAAAAAAAACTCTTTCTTAAACTCCAGCTGTCTTTTCCTCATGGCTCGTGAAGAAATTGAAAAAACATTTTAGTAGAAATGTTTCTAGGGACTATTAGTGCCTCATGTTTTTTGTAAACATTTTTCTAATTGAAAATTCTTTTTAAAAATCATATAATTTTCTAAGTTAAATTTTCCTGCCAAGATGGAGTAGAAAACCGTATAAAATATTTTTGAATAAGTATTTAACAGTTGATGCTGTAATACTTTGAACATGAGGCAATTTTAATAGCAATTTTGTGTTTGACATTTTACTTGATTAAAAATTTATTGATAAATATAGTAATATATTAGATTGATTATTAATTTTATTTATTTCCCTATAAGAGGCAATAAGAGGTCCATTTAACTTTCCTAAGAATATTTTAAAATATTTCTTGTAATTTTCTAGTAAGTTAGTAATAGGATTTTATTTAAAAGTTTTTTTTTTTTGGAAATATGTATCATAGGAAAAAAAAATTTAGTTTTTCTACAATATAAATTTTTAACTAGGGGCACTAAGGAGGCCATAGTAAGTTTATGGGCAGATTCAAAAATTACAAAATAAGCTAGACAACATTTGGGGTAAAAAAGATTAATATTGATACATTATAATCCATTTTGGAGATTCAATTCCAAACCTCCCCTATTATTCTTTTTTTAAAATGTATGCATAATTTTATATATAATTTATTTGACATATATTTTATGTAGAGTATTAAATGTAGGTTAAGCTCGAACAGGCTTGAGCTCGAGCTCGAACTCGGTTAAAATTATTAGGCTTGAGCTCAATTACTATTCTAGGCTCGAGATTAGGGTTGGGTCTACTCGAGCTTGAGTTCAAAATATTTAAATCAAGCTCGGCTCAAACAAGGTTCGGACTCAGTCGGATTCAATGCCACCCTTATGCCCAATTTTATGTAAAATGTATGCATAATTTTATATATAATTTATTTGACATGTATTTTTTAAAAAGTTTTAAATGTATGTTGGAACTCGAACTTGAGACATGTATTTTTTGAAAAGTTTTAAATGAATGTTGAAGCTCGAGCTCAGCTAAAATTATTGGGCTCGAGCTCAAGTTTGAAATATTTAAATCAAACTCGGCTCGAACATAGGCAGGTTCGGGTTCGGCTCGGCTCGATGCCACCCCTAGCAATGACCTCATAAAACAACAGAGGTACGCACATCAACGATCAATCGGAGCACTTTTCACAAAATCCTTGTTTAGGCTGCGTTTGGAACATCAAATTGGAGAGAAAAAAAAAGGTTTTTTTTTCGTTTGTTGGGATGTCCATAGAAAATGAGAGAGAAAATGGAAGAGAAAGAAAAGAAAAAAAGAGAAAAGGAAAGAAAAGGAAAGAGTTTTTTTTTTCTTGTTTGGATGCCTATGGAAAATGATAAAAAAAATGGAAGAGAAATATAATTTATTTTGTTTGGATACATGCGAAAATGGAAAAGAAAAGAAAACTAGTAATATTTTAAAATTTTAATGATTAAAATTTTCTATCAAGTTTCTATTTCTTTTCTATTCTCCCTAAATTCCATTATTTCGTGAGAGAATTTATTAATTAAGGGAGAAAATGATTTTCTTCTTATTTTCTTTTCTCTTAATGATTCTATGCTGCCAAACAACATAAAATACCTTTTTTCTCCCCTTTTATTTTATTTTATTTTCCTTTCCATGGGTTACAAATAGACTCTTAGAGCCTATTTGGAAAATAAAAGAAAAGGGGAGAGAGTTATTTTTTGTGCTTGTCAATAGAGAATCAGTAAGGGAAAAAAACAAAAGAGAGAAATTCATTTTCTCTCTTAGTTAATAAATTCTCTCACAAAATGATGTAATTTGGGGAGATTAAAAAAAGAACTAGAAACTTGAGAGAAAATCTTAATCATCAAAATTATAAAACGTTATTATTTTTTTCTTCTTCTTCATTTTCTACATACATCCAATCAAGAGAAAAGAAAAAAAAAATCTTTCTTTTCTTTTCATCTTCTCTTCCTTTTTTCTTCTCTCCATTTTCTGTGTTCCAAACACAACCTTAGCACGCATGAGAAGATACATAAAGGGCCTTGAACCCTCAGAAAAGAAAAGAAATACTTTCACAAAATGATGAAATTTGGGGAGAAAAGAAAATAAATAAAAACTTGTGAAAAAAAATTTAATCATAAATTTTTTTAAGATATTCCTATTTTTGTTATTTGTCACGTATATCAAACAAGAGAAACTATATTTCTCTTTCATTTTCTCTCTCATTTTCCATGGGCATCCAAACAAGAAAAAAAATCTCTTCTCTTTTCTATTTCTTTTTATATTCTCTTTTTTTCTTTTTTCTCCACTTTCTGTGTTCCAAACACAACCTAATTTTTTTTTCTATTTTCTACTTTTAAGGATTTTTTTAGGGATCTTGCAACCTAAGCAAGATAATTATCTCTTTTTTCATATTTAAATATGACATTATCATGTATGCCCTAAACTACCTAAAAAACTTCATCCTAATCCATTTGGATGAACCACAATTCAAATTTTAAATTTCGAATTGAACAGTCAATTGCCAACCACTGGCTTACAACCTACGCACACGATGTGTGGTCTGCCTTGACCACATGTGCATGTTGCTTTGATGCACATGCCTATGCAACAACAGTTGGGCATGTGTGCATGTGCCATAGGTCTATTGTTGTGTCTGAGCATTGCCTTTCTGAGACAATTTAAGTTGTTGCTACCTCTGATAAAAATGGTCATTTTGATGAGTTGGGGGATGCCATAACACTTTGGGAACCCCTGAAGAGTTGTGTCGTTGTTGAAGACTTGTAAATGCTATGACACTAGTTGTAAATCTACAAATACATGTCTTCTCATCAATGAAAAACATGGTGAATTATTTGTTTCTTCCTTCCGATTCTTCTGTATGGTATCAAAGCGGGCCCGAATGTCTTCTCTCTCTGAACAATACCTCTGAAGACCTAGAGCCGCAACTCTCTCCTGCCCATCGTTGTAGTGTCTACCAAGCCCCTCTGGATATTCCTCTTTGTGCCACATGCTCGTCCACGCATAAGTCGAGCTCTGATAGAGCCTCTGAAAGCCGTCGTTTCTAGGGCCATGCCACCGAGGACCGTTCCACATTTGCAACTCTCAACTCTTCATTGTCCCATCCCATCTCCCCCGCCCCTACCCCCACTCCCGTTCAAATATCTTTGGGCCAACCCTTATAAAATCCTCAATCACGGTGTCCCAACCGTAGCAACACTAATAAGGTTACAATAGGGGTTAGCCCAAAGATATTTGTGAGAGTCAAATAATGGAGGGTATGAAAAAGGATAATGAAGTCACCACTTCTTCAATAATAATATCTCATCCAAAGAGACATAATAGCTGCAACTGAAATGGGCTTGGGCCCATATAACACAAACCAAAATAATAAACCTTGTAAAAGGACCCATGAAATAATCTGATGCAAAAATTTCTTCTTAGATGAAAAAGCTTCATCTTTTGTATACCCCCTTTCTTAAATATTTTGGTTACATAAAACTTATCCACAACATATGGAATAAAATACCTCTTTCTTGTACTTCTTCCCCTCAAGCTGGGAGGTAATGGCAGTGATCCCAACTTGAACCAAATATCATAGATGTAGTAATAAGTCCAAATAACATAGATTTAGTAATAAGCCCTTAAACCAGGGAGAAGTGAGATATTTTCCTGATATAGCAACTCAAAAAATGACACAAAACAATTGGCTTAAATTCGGATTTTTCAATGCAACAAGATACTAGCATGACCTTTGATTCTTCCAACACGAATATATCTTTAAATATAGATCAGATTGACATGAAATTTTATCCTTATGAAACTAGACTTAAATAAATTTCATCCAAGTATAATTTCTCTTCATAAATTATACTTCTTGTAAGATAAATAATCTAATAGATTTCAGTCATAGTAATCTGGCCGAACTTTGTACATTTTTCTCCTTTCGCCTGCTTGACCATTGACTCTTTCAAGATCAATATCTCCTTATAAAAAACTCAGATCGAGAATTTTTTGAATAGGTAAGAAAATAGACTTATAGATATTTCTTTTGATACAAATTTCCATATAAAGTCTCGTTCTTGATAGCATAAAGTACCTCGGAAGTTGAAGCTTTCTGCTGCTGCTCGAACCTCTTTTGCAATCTGACCTTCACTGTTTCAAATATCAATTTCTCTTTGTAGATAACTCAGATCGAGAATTGGTTGAATAGGTAAGAAAATAGACTTATATATATTTCTTTGGATATATATTTATTCATATAAAGTTTATTTATTTATAGCATAAAATACCTCGGAAGTGGAAGCTTTCTGTTACTGCTCGAACCTTTTTTGCAATCTAACCTTAGTTGCTTCAAATATTGATTTCTCTTTGTAGATAATTCCGATTGGAAAAAAATCATTTTTCCTTGGAAAGTAGTCTCGAATATATTTCCTTCAATATATATTTTACATTATGAAAATCTTAGTATAGAGGTTTAAAAACATAAAACAACTAACAGGTGTAGGGACTACAAAAAGATAAATACGAAACCTAAACTGCTTGAATTAATAGATCAGAAAAGGATCACATTATCTTTGTGGGTTGACCGAGTCAACTCACATAACTTGATCTGATACCATGTTGAATTTATGGAAAAGAGAAATACTTCATTGACTTATTATAATCAGAGTACATGAACCTCTATTTATAATAGAGGAAGGTAGTAGAATCCAATTACAATAAAACTACCTTTATCCCAATTACAACCAAACTCTAACACTTAAAGATAAGTCCTAGCATAATTAAATAACTCAATATAATAGAAGATAACATAACTCAAACTAGAACTTTTCTATGAGGACGTGACCATAAGATAAAGATCCAGCTTGTGGCTATCTCTGTGGTTCCCATTTGATCTTCTAACCTGCTAGTGGTTATCTTTGTGAGTCCTTCTTGATATTCCAACTAGCTTGTGGTTATCTTTGTGAGTCTCACTTGATCTTCCAACTTATTTAATAAGGATGCCAACTCGTGGTAATCTTCGTGGGTCCTACTTCTTCTGGTCTTGAGCCTATCTTACAATACTCTTAGATATGTGGGTCTTCCTTGGTCGTGTAACACATCTTACAATACTCTTAGATATATAAACCTTCCTTACTCGTGTGGCCCATCTTACAATACTCTTAGATATGTCGGCCTTCCTTGGTCGTGTGGGCCTGGGCCCATCTTCCAACATTCTTCCCTCTTCTTCCTCCCATTTTCATGTTGTTGATCTTTGGTTTAATCTAATTTTTTTTATTAAATAGGAGTTCAGGAAGAAGAAGTTTGATGCCTGTGTGCCTCTTACACGTGCGACAGTAAAAAAAAAAAACAAGCTGCTTGCCTCACTTCTTGTCATAGTGCCGCCAGTTATTGTGTATTACTGCCACCTATAACCTACTACTTTTCTGAGCCTCGTCTAACTTTGTGGTCATGGCTCCTGAAGATACTCAAACCACCATTCCTAATGCCCATGACCGTACCACACTTCTTACAGTGATCAACTTCCACAATTTTATCAAACTCACATCCACCAATTATCTTTGTTGGAAGCTTCAGATGAAAGTCATTCTTATTGATTATGATCTCTGCAAGTTCGTTAATGACTCTCATCTTGCGCCCTCAACCAAAAAGACAGTCAATAATCTCACCGCTCCCAATCCCAAATATCATACATGGCTTTGTCAGGACAAGCTGATTTTTGGTACTCTTGTCTGCTCTCTCACGCCGCCTCTCATTCCTCTTATCACTCAATCACAGACCTCTCATGAAACCTGGAATACTCTGGCCCGTACTTATGTCCGCCCTTCGTGCGGTCACATCAAGTAGATCAAGGAACAAATCAAGCATGCCACTAAGGGATACCAAACAATTTCTAAGTATATGTAATTTAGAACTCGTGATGATGAACTTGCGGCCCTTGGTAAACCTATGGATGAAGTAGATTTCACTAAGAAATTTTTTTATGGACTCGACGATGATTACAAACAACTTGTTGATATTATCAATAGCCATTACATGCCTATTTCTTTCGATAAACTGCATGAAAAAACCCATCAACAAGGAAATCTTGCTACGTGTCCATCAAACTCACTCCTCTCCACTTCAAGCTTCTGCAAATCCAGCCAATGTTCGCGCCTATTCTAGCAAGTTAGGTAATTGTAATCAACGACAAGTTGGGGTGTTCTCCTACAACCTACCGACAACTCCTGCCTCAAGTCTCATCACACCCACTTCGAATGGTCGATCTCAGCCTCAACCCTACCCCAGTCATTGCCAATGGTGTTATGAAAAAGGACACATCATTCCACAGTGTCTTGTCTTTCGTCAGATGCAACCGCTCTTGCCACCACAACAGGCTCCTCACCAACCTCCTCACTAGAAACCTCGTCCTTTGGTATAATGGCAACGACGAGTACATCTTGCAACCGCCATCTCTCCTACTGATTCAACTTTGTTTCTAGATAGCGAAGCATCACACCATGTTACCACCGACTTGAGTAATCTCTCTATTCATACTCATGACGACACTGATGACATCGTGATTGGTGATGACATGGGTCTTCCTATTACTCATTTTGGTTACAAATCTCTCTCTACACCCTCACGCAAATTTTCCTTAAATAATATTCTTTGTGTTCCTGCCATGCAAAGAATCTTATTTCTATTTCATAGTTATGTAAATATAATAATACTTCCATTGAATTCATACCTATTTATTTTCTTGTGAATGATCTTTGCACGGAGGCAACACTTTCTCAAGGTCGAACTAAGGAAGGTGCGTACGAGTGACTATCATCCTTAGTCCAGTCTTCACCAATAA